>NW_017275824.1:740253-965292 GCF_001594065.2 Cyphomyrmex costatus
GAGAGAGAGAGAGAGAGAGAGAGAGAGAGAGAGAGAGAGAGAGAGAGAGAAGGAGGAAGATCACAGAGGAGGAAGGAGGAAGATGGGGAGAATGAGCATCGGGGCTGAGAGGGTGGCACTGCAGGAACAATGCTGAGGTATGTATATCCATGAGCAGACAACCGGGCAACCAACCAGCGACGCCAACCTACAGCCAGCAATAGCAATGGGCCGTAGGGATAGCTTGTAATTGCCGGACGGTCCTCAAGTGGCAACGACACCGGTCAATTTCACCCCTTGCCGGTACCTCGGAACCGCGACACCGCAGAGACCCCTTTTACGTTCGGCATACAGTATCAGGATTTGGCGGGGATTATGCTGGACACGAGGAACGTCGCCGTAACTCGATAGTCTCTCGAAGCGATCGAGGTTACGCTGCAACTGCTTGCTCATTCTACGTTCCGGTGGTTTTGGGAAGAAAACTGCTCTTCTGCCCCTAGTTGGCCAGCCGGAGTTTTGTTTTATTTTGTTGCGCCTATATGCAAAACTAAATCGAGAAAAATTAAAGGAGATATATCGAGAAATTATTTGTGAAATCCGTTACATTCTGAATGTAAATGTATTGCACATTTTTAATGATATAAAAACTTCACTTTAATCTCTCGATTAATGAGAAACTTCAAATATAGGACGCGTAACAAGAAATGTGATCAATAACTCGTATAAAAAAAAGAAAAGGTTATATTGTACAATTTACGAATGAATTTATGATTTTTAAGGATATGTCGACCCACAGGCACGAAAAAAAAAAATAATCCTTGCCAAATTCTCACTCTTTATTATAGCATTTGGCCTGGAGTTCATTTCCGCGTGCTCACTATAATGGGTGGCTATTTCATGTTACTAAAATGATATTATCAGACTCCCGTACTCTGGATCGATTCCAAAACTAACTAGGACGAATGTCGCCCAACAAAATTACCTCCGTCAACATGAAATGCCGTTGCGAAAGGTAATCAATTCTTACTTCCATTCTTTCCATTCTTATATGCGAGCGAATGCGCTGAACTCGATACCGATTTATCACAGGCTTTGCATATCCATTTCTTGCTCGCGATAGAAATGCATATGCTGCAAGAAGTTGAACGGTAACGTTTCTGTATAACATATATATCCTATATAACTTTTTTGCGAACCATTCTTAATTAACGGTATATCAGTTGCTTGCCATATGTTAAAAGAAAATATTTTTGTTTGCTGTGTGTACCATAACGTGTACCGTAACGTCCAAAAGAGGCATTGTTACAGTATAATGATCTTGTTGAATATATGAGAAATAGAAACGTAAAGAAAGAATTAAATAACAGTCGGTGTTCTCGTAACAAAAGGATAACGCGTTTTTACCATTCCTAACAATACGTGTTGGCAGACATTCGGGTTTTCGCAAAGTTTTTTAATTAACGTGAAATTGGACGTTTCATTGGTGATCTCACTGTGCTTTCCAGCTCGTAATAGGCTATGAAAGAAATATGATCAAATTGACAGAGAAATAAGTTATATTTTTTTGTGCGGGATTTTTGCTATATTTTCCAGAAGAGCTCTATATTTGAAACAATGCTTTCTATTAATTACTATCTACCAATCGACAAGCAAAAGCGACAAAACAAGTCGAAAAATTTTGAAAGCAAACATTCAGGATGATCGAGTATATATCCTATTTGTATCATTTTTGTTAGATCAAATATATGTCAAGTTCTGCAACTGACTGAATGAAATAACGCAATGTTGGTTTCTTTGCTTGTATCACTTTTGAAGCATGGAATGCAATATACATGTCGTCATCGCGAAATGCTGCTTCTAATGTTACGTAATATAAACAGCCAAACATGCATATACAGTTATACATATGTGTGTGTATATATATATATATTTACATACATATATATGTATGTATGTATTATATACAGGCACTTCATTGACGGCGTATAAGAGCTCTCGTAAATCTTTTCTTAATAAAGAAAAATGACACATTACGGAAAGTTAATCTGCTATTGCGCAACGCCCGCAAACCGCTGTTAATATAGCAGTAAACATACCGAAAGTCGTAAAGAGGCTTTCAGGAAATTCCAACGGCGAACGGCACGACATGCCACGGTCATTATCGAGATACGATGTGCGGTACTAGTCGCCATCGAGTATTTCCCGAGTACTTCTCTCTCTCAAGCGTATTTTCCGTTTAGTTTAGTTCATGTCTGCGTCAGATCGCTTAACTATCTCAATTAATAGCTGAAAATTGTCGTGCAAATTGTGGAATACGTGTCGTAATGTGGGTCATTCTAATTTCGACGTTCTATATTTAGAAAATACTAAAAGACCCGTAATCTTTTCAAACTATTGACTTTTGGCTCGTCACTGAAAATTTAAGTGAAAGAAGCTAATATATTTAACTGTAAATACAACTTTCGGTGTAGACTTAAACATGTAGAGGAAGAGATACGAATGAAAAATTTTCGAATTCCATATTAAATATTTTTTCGCAAATTATTTTATTAAGCATCTTAAGAATTCTATAAAAATTATGACTAAAATATTAGATTAAAATAAATGAGATATAATCAAGGTTTTGAAATTAAGAAACAATTTTAGGTAATCGGGAAGTAAATATTTTACATTATTTTTATACATTATTTCGGGGGGGGAGAGAGAGAAAGTGATATTTAAGATAAAATATTCAAAAAATACTTTATATCTTAGCTTTCCAATATTTTTATCTTTACGTATAGTATGATCAAAAATACAATCAATTACAATAGTATAATCAATTACAAAAAAAAATTTATTTACGATTTGGAATTTCGAATTGAAAATTTCGTTTAAAAATAAATTAGGAAATTGTTCTCTGCTCTTTCAGAGAATCCCGCAGCGGTATCCCATTTGTCTCATAAAAAGCTCCAATTATAAAAGAATTTTGTCGCTATTCCAATTTCAACAATGTGGTTTTCTTGAGACTTTTAATTTCTAACGCTTTACGCGATGTCTTATATTTATATGAACATAACAAAATAAAAATAATAATATTAGTAACATTAATTTATTGTATAAAGAAAAATATCATATTTTCTATTTTGAACACAGAAATTAATATCAACGAATCATACGAAAAGCACAAGAAAAATGTTTGACTTTACACAATTTGCAAAAACTGTGGTGCTACGTTAGAGTTAAAAAAGATTGAATAAACGCAGAGAAAATATAGCTTCTAGGACGAATGACAACATTGACGTATTAGTTTGGCATGTCATCTGAAGCGGAGTTTTAATTTGAGATAAAAGCGAAAGGGGGTTTCACAGCAGCGCGTGATTACTTAGCAGCTATGTATAGTAGCAGAAACGTCCTCGTTAAAATCACTTGCCGTAATCCCGGCTCTTACTAACGCTTTTCATGTAAAAACATTTGGCGATAAAACGCACCTGAAACAACAGAAATGAAAGTCACGATTCGAAATGCGGAGCAAATACTGCGTGGGAAAATTGACTTCGAATTGATCAAAGAATACAACTGCGATGTTCAGCGATCTATTTTAGAATTACCGTTCGCATAGCTACTCGAGCTTGAATTCTATTTACCTAACTTAATGAACGTATTCAGTGCTAACGAAAAACGAAAATGGAATAGCTAGATTACAGATAACATCAACTTCCAACTGTAAAGCGCAAAACTTTCACCGTTAAAGGTAAATGTAGGAATATTGATATACCTATGCAAATCAAAATTGGTTTTAAGTAATTGGTTTCTATTTTCGTTTAAAAATAGATTCATGAAATTTGTTAATCGGTTTTAATGATAGATTGCCGTTAACAATTATTAGCAATAATAGAGCAACTTTTCAAAAGTCGCGTTTTGTTTATGTTTATTTAATTTGAAATGTTATGTTTAATTTTCTAAAATTCATATATTATTATCACCATATATATTGCCCTGGATTTGAGACCGTTATGCTAAATAATCGATAAACTGTGTTTATTCCAACAGTTAAGTCGATTTAATAATGGATAATTATACGCACCGCCGAAGTACTAATATTACTGATATACACACACACACACACGTTTTAGAGATGCTGGTATAGCACATATGGGGCGGTCAATCCGGTGGAAGCTAGACGGATCAATATCACATTACTATAAATAATTAATAGATGGTTCTGCTCCTATGCGTGCCGCGTGCCTTCTGGCTATCCTAATTTTCTGCCAGGTTTACGTCAAACGAAAACTTAAACGACATAATGTAATGTAATATTTTACAGAAAATTTTATTTCTATCCGAATCTTCTTTTTTTTATATTCTTTTTTTATATTCATACATTTACTATAACGTATACACTTTTTGCTTACCTGTTCGTGTATGCTTTTCATCGACAAAATATTTACTTGAATTTGCTATTCGATGTTATGTTACGTACAAACGATATCATAAAAATGCTTTTAATTGCATATAAAATTGCACAGTTAAAACGTTTACACATGGTAAATTCTAATACGCTTCTTTATTATTAATTATGTTACTAATAATTAATAATGATTAAAAGTTGACATTAATGAGATGATATATCATTATACTATAATAAATGAGATATCAACAATTACAAATTACGAAATCAGCAGGCTTTTTACTTACGTGCGCAATTTATCTCCTTTCTTTTTCACTCTTTTACTTCTCGTTACGAGACGAATGAAACTCTCGAAATGTGGTAGAGATACGTTGTCTAAAGCTTGTATATTTGCGATCTCGTCCGCTATTTCTCCAGTTCAGGAATTGCTCGGTGTACGTCATGCCGCTTCCGGGAGTGCGGCAACGAACCCTAGGGGCACAATAAAACTGCATCTAAACAATGTCAGCGACGGGGTAGGATGAGATGCGGAGCGAGGGTGGAAGTAAAGAAAAAGGCAAAAGGCACGGAAGAGAGGAGAGATCCGAGCTGCATCGTTACGGAAAAAGGCTAGGTCAGAATGGGTGAGGAGATTGAGGCAAGGGGACTTTGCCAGGGAGACGTGATCGCGTTAACAACAACTACCGGAGAAAGGTGGGCGTTTCGAACGATCCGGTTTGAATAAGTAGTTACCGGCCTAATAGTAGCGCTGGACTCTGACGATCGTTGAATACCAAAATTTCGACCAGGCACGCCGAGTCACGAGCAGATTGGTTAAAGAAGGGACGAATTTGGGAGGGTTGCTGGATCTGTACAGATTGCGGACTCTAGTTTAGGTCTACGACGTCAAACCGCAATAAACACCTCAGTCGATTTCACCTAGACTCCTTGTTACTATTTCGTATGCGGCCATTGAACATAAAGCTGCTTTTTCCCCCTTTGACCGGTCATCGCCCTCTTCAATTGTCAGTTTTTTTTTCCTGTCCATCACGTATAGAAAAATAACTTTCGAAATGTACACCGCAAGTGACCTCAATTCATATATAAAACTACTGGATAGATCTTTCTCGCAACTGAATTTCATTCGCGAGAAACGATATTTTATTGAGAGGAATTGTATTGCATGTAATTATCGTAATTTTTTTATTTAACTAACTTGATCAGGCTTTATCGATAACGAATTCTTCACGAAATACATGATAAAATAGTTGTTGTCGAAAGAGCAAAAAATCGTATTTTAAGAGAAATATATGTACCTATATCTAAAGTTTTTATCTTACAGAATACTAGAAGAAGAAATTAATATTCCATTAATGCTTATATAACGTCAAATGCATTTCTTTTTGTAAAATATTTTTTTATGTTTTCTTTGTTAACCATCGTCTTGAATATTTTCTACACTTCATCGATCTAAGCAAAGCGAGTAAGAAACAAGTGAACGCGGATAAGATCGAGGAAACGTCAGCATCTTTTCTTTTTGCTTCTCTCGAAATTACAGAAAGATGAACGTTGGACATTTCCTCGTTTCAAAAATATCAGGATTTCCGTGCTACGGAGAAACGAGACGTAGGTTATCAAGGTTACAATTTCCGCAATTTTCACGGCATCATAAATCCCAGGGACATGAAATCTCACAATAATGAATTCGTCGTGAACTAATAAAACATCGGAATAGGTTTCTTCGATTCCAAGAGGAATACGTTATTTCTTCGTTGATTCATCCAGTGGGTTACGAGTCTTATCAAACTATAAGTAAGCAGTGGTTTACGAGCAGTGCTTTGCGTTCCTTTTAAATTTGAAACTTCCTGCTATCGAGGAAGTCGGTTTATACGTCCATCGTTGGAAATTTATCTTTTAATTTTCCATTTTCTATTCCACTGTTAACTTTTCATCTTTTATGAAAAAATTATACGTCTCGGTAAATGTGAATGTTCATGAGTAAAATATCACTTTCCATTTATGGTAGAAAATTATACAGAAGCGAAGGTAGTACAAAGATTACAAGAGAAAATTATAATTATAATGTAGAATAGGTATCATAAAAAATGGATAAGATTTTCTTTCAATAGAATTCAATTGTCAATCGTTCTATAAGACAATTGTTTATTGCTTATACGTAAAGTCTATGGACCTCGTAAAAAATCTTATAAGTACAGATTTCCATATCCAGTGAAAACTTACTTTTTTTAAATACTTGCTTTTTGAAATAATAAAAAAAGATTAAAATAAAAAAAAAATCTTTTCTCTCTCTAGGATTTAATTTTCGACCGTTTTGCGCTTGTATAGGTATCGAATGTGCAGGCTCGACGAAAATCGCTGAGTAGAAACCTTAATTCCATCGGAGACTGCCTTTTTTAAATGCAATACGTAATACAAATAAAAAAATGTTTCAACACCGTGACGGTAGTCCCATGGACGATGGTTATTATCTCTTCACAAATTACATCGAGGTAGCGTACCAGGGCTTTGGGTCTCAGCCGTGATAAACCCATCCACTCCTATCCTCCGCCATCCTTCCCTCTTGCTTTCCCAACCCCTGGCTCTATTATTTTCAACCGCCCAACTTCTGATATACCACCTGCAACCTCATTTACCTAGCTACTGTATGTACGTTAGACAACACTTATTACCCAGGTAATACAATCGCATAATGCGCCCCTCGTCTTCGCGCCAACGATAATGCCTAATTTAATAGCAAGGAGGAGCGTCGCGTCGCAGTCTCGAGTCTAACGAGATATTACTGTCCGGATGTTACGCATCGTCGATCGAATTAATTTACAATTATGATTATAGCGATATCGCTTGTCCGAGCGTGTTTTTGCTTTCAATCATGAATTTATATTAGTTGTTATGATTTCTACTTGTATGTTTCAAAAAGTTGGACGAGCTTACATTAAAATTTGAGTTTAGAATCTTATTCCTACACACTTATTACAACACCTACTTTAGTTTTTGTTAAGTTAGAATAGAAAGTAACACACTATTTCGAGTTACGTGTATATTCGAGTTCCATGTATTAGTAAAAACTTGTGTGTGAGTGTGATTCAACTAAAATATTTTTCTAAAATTTTGTTTAAATTGAAGTTTTTATTTATTTACGCATTTTATCGCACTTGTTATTGTAATAATATGATATCAACTCTGTAGTTTCTGATGCTTATTTACCTTAACATGATAAAAATGTTCAACGTAAAAAGTTGATGACAGAGTGACTAACGAGGAAAGTTTGGCAACCTGGAAATTCAAAAATAAAAGAATCGTGTACAAATGTATAGAATAGTTCGACTCTCTACCGTGCAACTATTTTTCGTTACGGATAAAAAACGGATTTGGAGCGTGAAAAAATCAACTCCAAATTGGTCGGAGAGTACAACTGCGGAATTTAACGATATTGTAGAATCATTCGCAAGTATTTAAAAACAAAACGAAACGTAATGTTTTTCCTTAGCTTCCACGTGATTATTACGGTTGATAAGTACGTGACTAATTAATTCATGAAATATGCAAGTTGCATGCTTGAAGAGTATTGAAACGTGAGTATTAACCGCTTAACGAGCTCGTGCGACCGTACCACGTGTTGCAGGGCTTCTTTGTACATACGCGTATATATGAGTGCATATACACATATACTCATGCCCGTATATACGTGCATTCTCACATACATCGTGCGTAGGAATGTATCGCAGAGAAATTGCGGAGGACGATCGATAGTTGAACGCAATGAGCTGCTGTAAGCTCTTCTCCACGTTTGGTCGTGCTTGAATCTGTAATTCTCGCGTTTAGCACACAATCCTTTGGGTATATTTGATGATTCGGCCAATCTAATATAATCACGAAAGAAGTTATCTCTTTCTTCTTGCCGAACCTAGATTATGTTTAAGATGCATAAACTTGAGATTACTCTCATCTTCTTACAAAGCGATGTTTAAAGCGAGCGATGCACATTTTTAAACCACTTTTAAACTAGATAGGTGTTGTTACTTTGTCCAAGGTTTACGAAATTTTCGAGACTTGTGAAAGAAAGAAAAAAATGTTTTTGTAAGAAGAAAATAAAAATAAATTTTCGCTTAATATTCTACCATGAGAATTTTTATCTCATTGCGAGTCATTCTGTATACCTACCTATTCAGAAACAACAAAATGTCCCTAATGGTAAAAATGAAAGAAAAATTTTTTAAGAAATCTATCAGAGAACTGGAATCGTACTAACAAGTATATAATATATATATATTTGTACATATATGTGTGTGTATCGATTCGATACTCTACGCTGATAGACTAAAAGTTCCTTTAACACTTTTAATACATCACGAGGATCTTGAAGCATTTAAAAATCCGAGAAAAAACATGGCAAGTCAGACGAGCGCTTTATTTTATCTCGAATTACTGTTTCGAGTTGAGCAGACCGCGGAGAAGAGACAATTAAAACTTTAAGCTGAAATAGCACCACCGTCACCGTCACTTGGACAAACTGAATTCTTTGGACGATGGAAAGCTTTCTTTAGGGCAACAACTTGCTCAGAGGAAACTTTTCACGATGATTTAAAATGTTTCATGATGTATTTTTAAGGGATTTTTTTTGTATTCTCTCTGATCTACATATCGAAATTATTATTTCCAAAATTTGTAGAATATAATAAAAAAAGTTTCGACCAAATGAATAATAGACTAATAATAATTAAGTTAACAAAAGAACTTTATATATTTCTTATATAACAAAAGTATCATATTTGTAGTGATAGAAGAGCAAACACAAGAAACGATAAATACGGATGGAGACATTGAAAATTCTGCAAATCATCAAAACAGTAAATAAACATTTTTTTAATAAGACATTAACATTTAATTTACACATTGTGTGCGTGCGTGCATGTGTGCGCATACACACACCTACGCACACGCACATATATATGTATACTTTTAGATGAGGAAGAAGAGGATGAAGATGAAGATGAAGATGAAGAAGAAAGAGAAACTGTTGTCCGAGAAATTGACTTTAAATTGGATGAATTTCTTCAAAGGTACAATAATAGTGTAATAATAGAGTTGTATCAAATTTTTCCTTGAGATTTATTTAATTAAAGTAATTAATGTTGAAAAACGGATTGCTAAAAATTTTATGAAACAAATTTATTAAACAGTCTATAAGTAAAAGATCATCGATTCTTTTAAATACAATTATGATGCAGTGAATTAAGATATTCTGTATACGATGAAACATAAACAGTGTCTAATACGAATACGAAGCCTATAACAGTCTAGCTTGGATCTTAGTTGCTTGTATACAATTTCGCGTGAATTTATATACTGATATATGTAGTCTTTCTAAACTGCACACCGAACAATTGTCGGTCTTGAAACGCAATTCCAATAAACTATCGCAGTACTATCACGAATAATTAAATTGATTAACAATTTAATAATTATTTGATGCTCTTTTGGGATCTTATATCGATATTTGACGACATTAAAATTTGAAAATAATAATTCTTATCGCGAAAAATATTATTTCGACCCGGAGTCGAATCCGGATCGCTCGCTTTACGTGCAAATGTTCTAGCCAATTAGACTACTATAAACGCAGTTATCTTTGTAAAAAATAATATATTATTTGAAGGTTCGCCAATGTAAAGATCGTCAAGGCTTTAACACTACTGATGCAACAGTTTGAGAACAATTCAATCGAAGTTAATCACTATGTTGCAAAAATGTTACATCGGATTGCTTGGGATTGTAAAATGCCGGGTATGATATTTCAAGCGTCTATATTTCGGATTTTTCAAAGAATCCTCGAATCAAAGGATCCTGCACATAAGGTAATAGGATACACAGAATGAATCTTATATCCAATATTTCCTGACAAATTTTCTTTTCTTTACGATATCGTATTTTATCGCCTTTCGCATATAAGAATAGATAAGACTGTTTCTTAGCTAGTGATAAAAATGCTTTTCCTTTCTTGTACTGCACAATAAATTTCACCAGCAAGCTTTTATTGCATCTTTGTATCGAGCTTAATGGTCCACAGAAGTGGACTCGTTGAGCAGCAGAAGAATCGATTCTTGCTTTAGGAGCTCCAAAAGTTCGCGGTCTTCATAATCCGCCGTTTCATCGAAGTCGCCCAGAAGAACCGGAAGTCGTATATGGAGCTACTCTTCTGGAAGACTACCCGCGACGCGACAGAAATCGTGGATGGTTACAACGCGGAAACGACTAACAAGAAAGTTTCACGAGCGACCTGGACGGAGGCGGAAGAGGACGAGCTACGTACCCTCTTCATGGAGCATCAGACTAACAAATATCCTCAAGGTAAACTCTTTATATCGTCCATTTCTCACAGAGAAGTCTCGTATACACACATCGTTGAACTCGATAAATTAGTGCCTTTTACGAGAACGTGTCCAAAATACAGAGCTTTTTATTACGCAATAAATAAAAGTCAAAGATGTAAGGAATATGAGTGATTCAGTACATTGTTCAATTAACATTTTGTAACATTTAATTGTTGTTATTGTCTAAATCAATAAAAAATACTTCCATTTACTCTGCACTGAATCACTCATGCGATAATTGTAATGTTATTACAAATTTGTAGATTTAATTGATTGGCTGTTGGAGCACATCATCAATGAAAATAGAACACGACGTACCATCATTAAGAAACTCAAGGAGATGTGCTTGATCGTCAATTCTAAGGTCAGTTCACTTTTTCCTCGCAAATATAACGTAGTTCTTTATAACGTAGACGCTAAAAGGAACAAGCAATCTCGAACCTTTTCTGATAATAATTTATTTATTTTAACCTAATATATTTCTTTCGTGGATAAACAGTTTTAAAAGATTTAGTAAACAAATTTTTGTACCTCCGTTAAAAAAGTAACGGTTCATCCATGTGCCCTGCGGCAATCCTCGTTGTGCTCCGTCTGACAAGATCAATGATTTACGAGAATCTTTTGGAAGGGCAGAGAGAGACCGTTTGCCCGGCTTCGAAAATAAGTTTCTAGACTGCCTTCGCGTTGACGGGGTGAACATATGCAAAAAATGAAGCCGGGAATTGCTACAGGAACTGTAAATTCTCCAGAGACAATACCTCTCTACGGGGTGAGATTTTCCATCCTTGTTTCTTCGTTTCTCTTTCTTCCACCATTGTGTGAACTTTCCGACACGAACTGCGTGTTCCTTCTGCCAGCCGGTAGTCTCTTTTCCTGAGTATGGAAAATGTCTGTGTGCGACCCCTTCGTCAACTCTGGCGACCCTAAAACCGGTGGTTTCTTGAGAAAAGCTATCGTTTTGTTTGCCTTCTGCCTTACGACATATGTAGAAACATTTGCATCACCCTTCGGGCTATGAAAACGCGAAGGGAACATGACTCAAGCGCTTTGTTGTGTTCGTTGAACTGTAAATGCGCGTGTTATGAGCTGGCATTCTATAACTTTTTCGATAGCGAGGATCAAATTGAAATATTTTATTTTATTTACCTATAAAGAGTTCAGCACAAACTTATTCTAGTAAAATTATCACAATCTCAGGAATATTTGATGTTTAATTAGCCTTAGAATTCAATATTATGTTATCTTTTCGAATCATTAACATTTCGTAAAGAAATGTTCCGAGAAGTATATTAATCTTGCTAACGTTCCTTTTTTCCTTCGTTATAACTCTTTTCTTCTGAAAATACACTGTGCAATACGGTGATAAAGCATGGGAATGCGTTAATCAAGCTTCTTATTGCGGCAGAGGAGTTACTAACTAGTTACCGGCTTATTTAAAACTTGAAATTAATTGAGTTTGTAGGGAAGCTCCTAACAAGGGAAAAAAGCGTAGCAGAGGATAAGCGATGCAATACACAATACTGTATCTCATTCCGCCGCGCTTTTTGTAGATGAAACGTAACGAAAGAGATTTAGCAAAAAATTTTGCTAAATCTCAGAAGACATCAGCGTTGTTGGCGCCTGCAGTTTATAATAATTATTTTAAAACAAAGCTGTTTAAAATAGTGCTGTCGACCATGCAATCTATTATTAAACTACGTGCCTCTCAGCTGTTTATTGAAATTTTATTTCTTTTAAGAGCGAAACACATTTGACGTGAGTAATTGTTTCGTTGAAAAAGTCGAGCATCGAGTATGATTAATTTTTCGATAATGTTTCACGACATTAACCAGTCGCGATCGGGGAGAGAAAAAATATTTATTTCCCCTTTGGTCTTAATTCGCTATTAATCACAAACGTGCAGTCACCGGCGAAAAGAGGGTGACTACGTCGGCGGAAACGTTTCTTCCACCGTATTATCGATTCCTTCGCAAGACCTTCCAATGGAAAGGCTTAGCCACGGAAGCGTTTCATTTAAATAATTTCATGCGTGAGTACGTTTCGTCTCTTTGAACGAAGAAGAGAGTACGGTCGAAGCTGAGACTACGGCCGAGTATTCATTTGACATTCATTTAGTCCGTGGAAGTTGCGATATTGCTCCGACGGCCATTTAGGAAAACCTCGTTTCGCTGAGGGTGGATCGCGTAATCGCTGGAAAACGAGCGACCCAGCTTCTTCTTTTTAAATACGCCTACTGACTTAGAAGCTTCTCCAGAGATTATACATGGAACGCTTTGTCTCATCAAGCCTGGAGATTATGCGCACGCAAAGTACCTTCCGAGAAGATTATAGGGGTTGAATAGCTGGGTGTTAATTTATATATACATACATATTTATATAAAGATATCGATATTTATCGAGTCTTTATACTATGATTAGTTGACTATTTGGTTATTGCCGAAAATCAATGTTGAATACAACTTGCTGAAATTTAGTAACTTTCTTATTTTTTTAGAAAACATTAAAGAATGATGGTGTTTAATGTTACGGAAATTTTCAGTGGATTTAAAATATTTTAATCTTTTTCCATCACGAACGACGTACGTAATCTAACCCATTTTCTTAAATCTCATAATTAATTAGGGCGTGCGAGCTGAGGTGCAAAAGAGATTACCTAAAGAGTGGTCTGAAGAAGAAATCGACCAGCTTACAGAACTTTGGACACAGTTCAAAGACGATGATGGTAATTTTTTAAATTTATTTCCTTCAAGCTAATTTTTGATGATATTTCCTAATTTCTTTTCTATTTTCTGAAGGTATAAATTTAATCGGACAATTGATTTCAGAATTTTTCTTCATTAGTCACATTTCCTTTAATTTTTATTATTAAAGTTAATTGCAATTATTAATCACCAGTAAATGGAACAAAGAGTGAAGTTTACAACTCGACGGTAGTAATATAAATTTCTCGAGAACTCTGCAGCATATTGTAGTAATTGCCATTTATCGTAATTTATAATTTATCTGCGAATCATACGCGCCAAAAATGGCCTTAACCCAATTCCCGATATAAATTTCCGCGATAGAAATTCGCCGTAAATTTCAGCGTTAATTCTAGCCGGTTATTCGCGTTCCGAAACTGTTGAAATATTTCGCGAATGCGAAATTCGTGCGAGAATTCGTTAACACTGGAACGATTCCTAGGATTTAATTAAGCTCCGAACATCGGACACGCTTGGCTGCTTGTAGTAATAATTTCGAATCCGTTGGGACGAACGAAGAATAATATCCTTCCTGACAGAGACATTTTCAGAGAAGTCTTGTAAAACTTGTTTCATTTTCATACGAATTCACCGCTCTCCATAACTTTTAATCTCCGAAGTCGCTTCCACGCCAAACGTAATTCTCAGATGTCCACAAAATGTCAAGGGCATTTTTTCTTCGCCTTCTCTTAAAACATTTCCCTAAAGTGTTTTATATTCTGCTATGTTCTTACTCTGCGGTTGTTAACCCTAGAACTCCCAACAGGCAGACCAAAATATCCACAAAAATGTCATATCGTAAAGAGAGATAATTCTTTTTTAAATTAAATTCGTTCCATTACAAATCTTACGAACACGAATTTACGCTTAATATCGGAGTCGCGTTTATACGTAAAGTACCTTATAATCTTTCTAGAAGTTAAATTAAGTATAAGTACATAAAGAGCGACGTCGAATTGACTTATAAATACATTTTGCCGACGTGAAATAAAGTCCGTCCCTTTAGATAAAGTCCGCCCGTGTCCCTTCGTAAGCTCTAATTGATTTAACTTTAAATCCCTTCAAAATCTCCGACAGTCGTCTCGGTCTTCCCTCGCGTACGATTCTCCCACGAAGCCTCTCTATTATTCGCGCACTGCAGCTTTCTGACGACGCTATAAAAATCGAAACTACTGTGTCCTCGACAGATCCCGTGGATTTGATTTTCACCGGTCTTAGAATAAAGCGACCGAAGCCGAAGATCAAGGAGAAACTTCTGGAATTAGGATTGGTACAAGATCGCAAGGAGTTGCGCAAAAAGCGATCCAAAAGAAGCAACCAGGGTGAGTATACCTATTCGTTCTTCCTCCCTCATCACGATCCGGTCTGGAGCATCCCTTGTTCCGGCCAATCCCATCCTATTCCATTCGCATCTGTCTTTCTTACTATCCTCCGATTCCGCGACTATTCCCATTCGATCAGTCTTCTAGTAACGCGATTGCCAGCGACTGCATAGAGCGACTCGCTTTCAACGGGGAAAGCGAAACGATGTGGCAATGGAGAAAGAACGCGAGAGAGGAAGCGAGAAGGAGTAGAGATCAATTTGTACAGGATTCTTTTCGTACTTCTGTACCGATTTCTTACAGATCGGAAAGAGAAAAAAACCTTTCGTCGATATTATCAGCGAAAACAAGTCCGCTCGTATGTTGGCAAGATTATTTTTGTTTTCTTTTTTTTATTACTTGCAAATGAAACGAGTGCGATTTCGCGAGAATTTTGACCTGCGTATGTTAATTGTTTCACTTTTTGATCTCAATATTATGAAAATGAGAAAATGTTAAACTACGTTCTGATTAGGTTTAATTAATATTTCCAAAAATATTGGATATAAGGGTATAACACACAAAATGTTTCAACTATGAACACAAGGAATGTTAATTTATAAATTCAGGTATTTAATTATGCTACAGATAGATGTTGTGTAATTGCTAAAATCACGATATGCATTATTGTGCATTTTTATTAAATTATTACAGTATTTAAATCCCTTTGTTTAATACGGGTTATACTTGTAGCAATTACGGATTTAATACAATATCCATGATAAATAGAAATTATAGAATCGGAATGTGTGCTTCTAACCCAGAACTATTCTGGTGATCTAAATTTATCGAATTGTTAAACATTTATACCTACCATGTGGTATTCCGCAATCGTGTAACAAATAATGCAATCAATCTTCAAAACATTCGCGTAGATTTATTTACAGTTGAAATAACAAATGTCACTTTTTTCACAATTTTTAATATTTCAGAATTCAGAGTATATTTTCTCTGTCAAAAACAGAAAATAGTTGCGGTAACAAATTGTAAAGTATAATATAAAATTACAAATAACAAATTATAGTAAACATTCAATGTGTTATTTATTTTTTATTAAAAAAAAGTTAGATATAAAACTCGAACATATTTCATCTCTTTTTCACACGAACGTAATGTGCTCTTCAAGGAAATTTGTTCCAATCTAATTTTTTTCAAATACTCGAAATAATATTTACGTTATCTTTTTATTTCTGTTGCTCATATTTGAACGATATCATCACGGAATATCAATCTTGTTATTTAATATTGGCTGCGAATTCCAGCCGCACTTTCGCCGCTCTTGGACCAATATCACTCGCCTTAGCTTCCTATTATGGTGCTGGGAGGAATTTCATATTTATCATGGATATTGTTTTCCTCTCTCATGCCCCTTATTTGTATTCAATGCATTGAGATAGCTCATATCATAGATATACTGCAGTGAGATGAAGCATTGCTGAGAAGTTTTGGTTCACCGTATGTGTCTTTGAAATAACATTTTCCCTCAATGTCGTATTTTGATGCAATCTCTCTAGTCCAGATGGTACTATTCTGAATAGAAAATATGATTGTTTTTTTTTGTAGGCAACAAAATAGATATACTCAATTAATATTCCGAGTATATATACAGATATGTCAAATCTGATAGTACATTTTCTCTGAAAAGAAACATCAAGCATGTCATATATGCGTAGGCAAGAGAATGCTGGAATATAAATTATTCAGACTACAATACATACATTTCTTTTTCCAACAGTTAAAATTCTTAGATAAATTATTATATATTAACCCTCGAACGGCACACATGGGTCTTGCTTTTTATATCAAAACTGAATTATTTTCTTTTTCTGGTTCAGAAAGTAATTTTCATAATTTTTCATAACATTTTTTCTAATGTTTTTATAGCAGAGTAATTTAGTAGAGACCTTAAAGAATACGTGTGAATTTTTACAGAATTTTTCGAGCACTTTAAGAGCCTTTTAAGTTTGAATCGAACACGAATGGCCCATGTATGCCGTCCGAAGGTACCGAAAATAAGTGTGCTGTTCGAGGGTTAAAATTAATATTTTTTGTAGAAAGAGAACTGTGCATAATATATTGTATATTATAAATGTGATACAGATTCAAAATAAATTTAGATCAAGCCAAATTATAATTTGGAGTCATGTACTTTCATGTGAGATCTAGAGAAAAAGAGTTTAAATTTATATATTTTATACGTTCTTTAATATCATGTTCGAGATTTATCTAATGTAACGTGAAATATCTCGCATACACATATACGCGCGACATTGCACGACGCGCTTTACACACGCTGATGAACGCTCGCTCGAGAAAGGTTCACATCGTTTCCATGCATTGTGCGCAAAGGTAAATCGTCGTGGGAAACGCAAGCTGCCAGTAATTCTGACGGGAACGAAAGTTCAGCCACCGACGACGAAGACGGCGAAGAAACTCGAAAATCCTCGAAGCGCGGCGCGCCTCGGAGGAGCGAGGAGCCGACGAAAAAGAAGCAACGGAACAGACGGAAGCTACCGACGATCGTTTACACGGATGCACAATTATCCGGTCTCTTGAAGGACGTCATCGACAGGAGTAAGTATCGCTGCCCTCTCACGGTCCTTCCTCCCATCCGCGTTTTTGTGATTAATGAGAGCGTACTTGTCGCAAGAGAAAACGGCGCGTGCAACATATCCCTCGCTTCTTCCTTCACGCAGGATAAATGTTCTCCTTGCTGGAGAAAAGGGACAACGATGATTTGCAGAAGCCATTACGCGGAAAAAAAGAGATGACTTGTCGGAAAAACAACTTCTCTCAAGTCACTGTTTGGAGTATGTCACGTCGCAAGCTTCGCGAATCTTACAAAAAAAAATTGTTTTTAGAGGAAATTTATTATTCCGGTTATGCGAATCTACTTTGAGTAATTTGCAAATGATGTAGTAATTTGTAATATTTATATAAAGTCCAAAAGAATTATAAAATATTGCATCTTTTTTGAAATATTGTTCGATATTAATCAACATAAGGACATAATAAATAATACTTAATTGATCATTATCGGCTAGCAAAACTAATTAACGAAAAGAAAATTAATTAATTTGGAAAATCTCTGGGGAAAACCTCGCGTTAAATCAGACATGGAAGAGGCATTGGAATGGATCAAGGAATCCCTGCAAGACGTTTTGGACGATCGTGACGAAGAGAGCTCCGAGGGCATACCCTTGGTGCCACTGACAGATTACTCGTTGGCCGCGATGGATTCACCGAGTTTTCAAAAGCTCCTTCGCGCCATGGGATTTGTGCCACCGGCTGATGGCCAGGAATCTTACTGGCGTATCCCAGCGAATATACTTACAACCACACTTCAAAAACGCTACAAACTCATCGAAAACGCTTTAGCTGGCGAATTTATTGTTGAGGGTAAGTGATTTTGCAAACATGATGTTCGAATGGCGATCATATATTTTAGAACGAAGCATATTTTAGAAACGCGTAAAGATCATTCCGATACTGATGAAAAGATGGATGACAGTGAAGACGATATTGATGTGCTGGAGAATGTTAAAAAGTTCTTTGCGTCCAGAGGTCAGTACATACTTTTTTGATAACTTTATCGGAAAAATATATATCATATGTTATAGAGATGAGAAACTTTGCACGTTATCACAAAATATTTTTAGCTGCCTGAAAAACAATCAATTTATCATTGATATCATTGATTTAAATTAAAATTTATGAGTTACTTCTTTAGATATGAACTAGTTTTAAAAGTTTTTTAAATTGAGATTTATTATGGCAGCGCGTATATCCACCTCTGGAATGTTACTGTGGACGAATTTTTACTTAAGTGTTAATTCAAATTTAGTATAATTTTTTAAATTAAAATTTTGATTAACTTAACATAATATTTAATAATGTTTAATATTAAAATTTATTTTCTTTTAAATTAAAATAGTATTTTAAACTGAAATAATTCAGTTATTCTATACTTAACAATCTGTAAAATAAAATAAAATAAAAATGTGAAAGGATTTCTAATTACGTGGGTGAATTTTTAAATTAGTGTAAAAAATATATGTTTATATAGTATTCTAGGATTAAAATTTCGATTTCTTACTTTCATATATATAATATGTAGAAATCTATAAAAATTGAATTATCTTTAATCTATAAAAGTCGAATTACTTATTTTTAGATCCAAAACCGTCGACTTCTAAACAGTCGGAAGTATCCACTAAAATTCAATTATCACAGAAATCTAAAACGTTATTGAAATTAAATAAAGAAAGTGATGAAACAGAGGATACAGAAAAAAATAATGAAACAGAAATTATAGAAAAAAATGATGAAGCGAAAGTTGTAGTAAAAACAAATAAAGGTACTTTGCTATCAAATAATTTAATCATTTTAATGAACAAAGGACACAGAATAATATTTTCTCGCCCTCTGTTACTCGAGTCGGTAAACCACTGTTCCTTTATCATGAGTTTACCGACAAATAAATTTATCGGGTTAAGGGAATCCTAAAGTCGTCTGTATTACCGACTAAACCATATAATTTTTGTATCGTAAATACTTTTTTTGCCGTTCACAGATTCAAAAATCCTTTTACAGAATTAAAGTATACGCATTAATACGTGTCAGTGAGGTAGAATTTATGCTGAAAACGATTTAAAAAATTCAAAATTAAGTTTTTTTTTTACCATTTTTTAGTCTAATATGGCGCTCCAGAACTGCACGTCGTAACATTTGTTTCATATAAAAGCTGCGCAATCTGTATTTAAAAAATAATAGTTCACGGGCACGTAGTTTGCGTGACGAAACAGCGTCGAGTGCTTAGAATTAGACTTGTTAGATATTTTATCGCGACGAATTTACGATACGAAAAAGGTAATGCGACTGCGCGCATTATTGCTGCGTGAGATGTTAATGTGGTAGTATGTAAAAGATATGTCGATGTGCTGTAAAACAGCAACATCTGGCAATTTCGTTAGAGTTCGAGCTTTGCTTTAGGATCCCCTTAGACATTTAAACGTTAATAATAATATTTGCAATAATACAAAATTTTAGAAAGCATAGGTAACGTGAGAAATCGAATAAGGATGGTCGACGATTCCTCTGAATCGGAAATGGAAATTGAAAGAGATATCGATCATAAGAACGGTCAGTATTGCTGATAAAAATAGGAATCGATCGACTTTCTTATTATTGATTAATACGTATTGATCATAAATTTCCATATTTTTTACAGACGATATAAAGAGAGATAGATCCGATTCTTCACCTGATAAGGATAAACCGTCTACTAAAAAGCGTCGGTTACTCGATAGTGATGAGGAGGAAGAGCCGCTAAGGAGTAATTATACCAAGGCAAATGACGCTCACGTAATAATTAGTGATGATGAAGAATCATTACCCAATGTGCGGTCCGTATTATCTCGCGTAATAATCAGCGACGAAGAAGATTAAGAGAATGCATTTATACTATATATTCGTTATTCTAGATATTTAAAATATTCTCGAATGTTCAAAATGGTATATTATGTCACATTATATTATTTTACATCTTTTATTTAATCCCTTACGTAAAATAATATGATCAATATAAAAATTAAATTAAAATACATTTTATCGATTATTCTACTGTAATAAACATACTTTGCTAAGATTAAAAATTGTTGCGATAAAAAAATTGAGATAAATATTCAGTTTTAATAATTAAAATCATAATTAACACAATTATACTATATTTTAAGAACTACGTTTATTTATAATTCAATCTTGAGAAAAGAATATTACAGCTTTAACATTGTTAACTTCAGTTGGGAAGATGAGGTTCGAAAGATTTACAGGCACCCGCTTTATCCACGAGCGCTCGTACTAGAGCATATACCCTAAAGTGTTGTAAGCTTCATCAAAGTCCCACGTGTTCCCTATCGTGGTAGGCCCTTACGAACAATCAGTGGCACCCAGCGTACACTTCAGGGTGCCAAGAAAAACAGTTCCCGAAAGGCGTCCACATTTCGCCAAGGAACGACGAAGAGAACATGCGAGCGCAGCGGTGTCGGCTGGCGAACGTATCTTCAGCATTACCGCGCCGTTGGCTCTAGGTCATCAGCCCTGGTCACGTGACAACCTGAACAGTCTCGCGTCGCGCGATCAACCTCCTTGATCACATGTTTCCCGGTTCGGCGGTTGGTCAATGCGGCTGACTTTACGTCTTTTGATGGGCAGGTGAGGAGTCTTGGCGAGTGTTAACGATACGTACGTGTGCATCGAGACGTAATCGTGCGACGAAAGACCAGCTCTCACCGTTTACGATGCCCACCTTCGATTGCTAACAATTGCAGACTTGGTGCGAATCGATAGCCAGAACTCGCGGATATACGATCAGGAGATCATGCCGGGTCAAGAATCGTGAAAAACGCCTAGCCGCGAATCTAGTTGCGAATATGTTGTTACGTGTGACAAGACACCAAGCCTTATGTAAATTTACATGCATAAGTAATCGCCAATTTGATAATGAAAGACGTCGAATAATATCTGTTCTTTTATTTCTCTCTATTTGTAATTCTTATATTACTTTAATTATATTATCATTTTTATATTTCATATTTATTATTTTATCACACTTATCATTTTATTATATCTAAGTCATTTAAATAATATATTATATATATACATATATTTGATAGTAAAAGAAACGAAAATTCCTTTTCTTTGATTTCCTTCTATAATATTTTCGTTTCTTATTTTATTTTACATTGTTTATGTATGTTTTCTTATAATGCTATATATTTTATATTTTTATTGTTATTTTATCGTTTATCTTATTTTTTATCCTTTATTTTAGGTTTACAAATCTTATGTATATATAAAATATATACGTAAGAATACATTTCTTTTCTTACCTTTATTGATTCTTTTATCACTGTATTGTAATATGAAATCGAATCTCAGCGGAAGTATTGGCGCTACCTGCCAAGAGTACCTGACGAACAGTAAGCCGAGTCTGAATGCATCTCTGACTATGAGCAGCATCCACTTGCGCTCGAGAGCGGAATGTCTACAGTAGTAACTAGAGAAGCTGATCATCGTTTCGTCATCTTCGTCACTATAAAACGACCAGATTCCAGAAGGGTGACTACGTGCATTCTAATCTCAACTTTTAGGTACCAGGCATGCATGACACAGTAGAAAGTGAACCAGCACGGCGAGTCCACTCCACGTGGAATCCAAACTGCCTCGTCAGGACACGTAGCTGTCGTGATAAGATAGCATGCGAAAGAGGTAGTAGATCGCAGCCAACACGTTTCTCATGCTCTCCGGGTAGAAGCGCGGGCTTCTTATACGGTTGTAGGTGGATAGCATCTCCTCTCTCTTTGTGAACGGTATTCCCACTCTATCGCCGATCCCTTCCATTCGCGTTCTTCCCCCTCTCCGTACTCTACATCTATACCTTTAGTCAAACACGATACAATAAAATTGTAGATGATTTTTTAAAAAGCAAATGAGAATAAGAGATATACAACGAAGATTATATAACGAATATATATATATATATATATTTCAATATACAACTTATTTAAATATTCAATAATCAAAAATTGTTGAAATTAATTTCCTTCTTAATTATATCTAATATCTACTTAAAATAATAAAGGAAAAAATTGGCCACATTCAAGTAAGTATATTAATAACAATTACTCATATCAATATTTTTATAGTTTTGTGTCTAGAAAAAAATCGCGAGAGACATTTAAACCTTAATTAATTTTATAACACTTGAAAATTGTTTTATACCGTTAACACTATATTAAAAAGATAAATCTAAAATAATATAAAAAATAAATAATAAAATAAGAAATATAAGATGTTTTTTAATAGATAGAGTAATTAAAATGTGAAAAAGATAATAGATTAACTATTTTTATGTATTTTATATTTTAAAAAATTATATTTCTTTTAGGTTATTTGAACAATAGACATTCTGTATTTGTTCATATTAATTATACGAATCATCTGTCGGTTGTATATCGCTATCTTATTAAGAAAGTATAAATACAAGCAAGCTTCTGTCACAGTCATTAATCTTATATGAGCAACGTTCAATTTTAGTTCGATACTCATCGTATGACGTTTAAATATTTAGATGAAAGAAAATTATTTGTGTGAAAATAATTCTATTTTTTACGTGAAACAATATTTTACATTGCAATGTAGAAGTATGTAGAGACTTATACATATTATATCATTTGCAATTAATTACAATACACACATTTCATTTTAACTGTTACTATCAAAATTTACAAGGCTCTTATATACATATATTAAACACAAAAAGATATCGAGTTATTAATTTTAATTTATTTATTCAGTTACATCAGAAATTGTGCGCAACATTATACAATTTGACATTGCCATACCCATTATCTGTAACATATAAAATAATATGTTTATAACTAATAAAACATTCTTTGCTTAATAATGCAAAAATAAACAAAAAATTTCTGTGAATTATGTTTGGAAAATTAAATATAGATTTCTAAGAAAATAATATAAGATGAATTAAATGAATAAATAAAAATTGTTGCATATAACGTTGCTTACAACTCTGAAAGTTTCCAATGAAAGAACGTAAAATGGACCGCCGGTTAAAACAATCGGTCTCTGCGCTTGTACCATAATGGTTTGTACTAATCGACCGATATCACAAAGTTTTAATTGCTTTTTGAAATCCACTTGCTCTTTTTTTGTAAAAGCGATAAGCTCCCATCCACAAGAATATACTGAATGCGCAATTTGCAAGCCCTAGAATGATATAAAAATTGAAATTATACAGAGCGTAAAATAAAATATCGTTGCGTTTAATTTTGGATCTAATTAATTGTTATTCCTTATTGCACACTGTTCTCGTTTTAAAACTCTTAAGAGTACAATAGGAGAAAGTTTTTAGTACTTTAAAATAAATGAAACTAACCAAATGTTCGAGTTGAGTGGCAAAGAAACAGAAAAGATACAGTTCAAAGGCGGCGCATAAAAAATATTCAAACAAAGACCATAATTTCAAAGTAGATTCCATGTCAATCTGTCGAGATGTGCAAACATTGTAGTTTAATAATTCGAATAACAGCATTAAATGTCCAGAGTTCGAGTGCATCAAACTGCGTCTCGCTGAATACTGTGTAAAATAATTCGTACCGCAATTTTAATCATCGATGCTTCGAATGAGACTAAACAAATAATAACTAATGTTTCGATGCATTGCACGAACATTGTTGGTCCGCTAAAGGTTTGCAACATTTTTAGAAATCTAGAAATACATACATTTTTTTAATACGATTAACAAAGGATTATTTTGAAATTGCGATATGCTAATATTGAAAGTTTATTTGAGAGAGAGAGAGAGAGAGACACAAAATTATTAATGAAATATTAACCATTATTAAAATACAATAATATTAAGGTATTTTAGATATACAAGATATTACATAATGTACAAATATTACATCATAATTTTGCAACATAATCTAAATGAAAATGTTACTTTATAATCTCCGTATGACAATCCACGCAATTTTTTAATTTGCTTTCGAGAACGAAGATAGTTTCTGGTATGCTGTAATTCCCAAAAATTTTATTTTTTTATAGTTAAAGAGTTTGTTTTAAAATAATCGACATAACAAATAATACTTGTCAAAATTGGTTTTTGCCAATATCATATTGATGTATTGAAATTGTGCACAGATGACCATCAACATGGTGACGTAAAAAGCGTCGTAGAAAATATTTCCAAGCGTAGCAGATATTCCGCCGATTACCTGCATGAGGTACATGTAAACATAATTATTAATATCGTTGGTGTTTATCGGATACCATCCAATAAACGGAAAATTTCTTTTTTTTAATGTTTGATTAATCGAATTTATCTGATCGGGTGCCCATTCTAGGAGCAATGGATTAGCACACCAATGTAGAAGAGCGTAAATACAACTAAACGTCCAGCAGTACACAAAAAAATTAGAATATTTACGCGTGTATTCCATGTGATTCGTATATATTCGATATCCTAATAAAAAAATTTTCATTAGCAATATCAATATACAGAAATAATAATTTTCAATATTAATGATTTGAAAAAACTGCATAATATTAATGAACGTAGATTATGCATTTTTTTGAATCAACATACAACGTGGAAAATTATGTTATAAATATTCACTAACAATAAGTTCGAAACATCAAAAACCGTGCAATGCAACGTAATTAATAATACAATCTTTCTTTACTCATCTCTGACGAAAAGTGATTTAAGATATTATCTGCCGTGATATTTTAAAAACATGAAGAACACACGCGTAAGTTGCACTCTTGTACAATAATAGTTAATTGATATACCTTTCTCGCTGTTATCAATCCGTTGGCAGAGCACGTGACATTTTTCTAACTTCAGAAAAAGATCAATGATTTTCCTCTTTTTCTTTATACAATAACACCATTTTATCAAACCAACGGCATGCATGCTGATTACTCCGATGATGTTAGCAAATAATTTCAGATCATTGCTCATCATAAGCGCCATTATTTCCGAAAACAGGAGCAGGAAGTTTGTCAATATAAATACAAATGTCGCTGCCGTTAAAAGTAATACTTTAAGAAACGAAAATGATTTGACTGGCCAAATACAGGCATATCCGAGTACCAAGAGCAAATTCGTAATGTAATTCTCTAAAGATATGTCTTCTCTCCTGTACGCTTTGTTATCCTCACTCTTGCGATTCATTTCGAGTATGAATCAAGTAGAGAGGGGCGGGCGGATCGGTATATCTCTGAAAAATCGAAACGAGAACCATCTTTTGCCTGAAGATGTGTGTCCAGTTACGGTTCATTCGCGCGAAAAGATACTTGGTTTCGCGCAAGTACGCGAGGAACATAATACGGCTCTTGTTTCGCATATTCCCCGGATACATGTACACCGGACAATTACGTACGTTACGTCAGACGACCTGAGACTCGCGTATGTACGTACACGATCTGACTCACGGACAGTCTCACGAAGCGGTGAGTTTTATCGGTGGATTGTACATGCGGCGAACACGCTTGTGTAATCGGCAAACAGAAGATAAAGGCTTTTGTTTTTATTCGTAAGTAAAAGTATTTCGTCGCGAGAAAATTATCACAGCTGACTCGACATGTGTAATGATAAGATTTAGAGTTTTTTTTTTTTAGTTTCTAACAAATAATTTCTGACGACTATATAAGTATCTATACTTTATGCACTCAATATCTAATTTTGTGATTTCTCTGTATAATAGTGTTGTATTGATATAATAATATTATATAATATAAACATATTTAAATATGATAGGTAATGACAAAGTTAACTCTCAGCTGATCAAGTTAAACTTTGAAGGTACAATATTTTGATTGTAAATTGTGGTAGATAAATTTAAATCTGTGAAAAGATAAATAAAATGCACAATCCAACTTCTATGATAGTAAAAAGTCGATATTAAAGCTTTTGCAAATATTTTGTTTTTTAGATTTTTAGACAGTCGAGAACAATATAAAAATGAATGAAGCTGAAAGATGCTGATAAAACTCCACATGGCGGATGATTAATATAAATTTTTCACGAGTATATTGAAAAATATTTGTACATTGCGTTACATTGATATCTACTACTTTAAATTGTAACGTAATGAAAGAGGAAAATGTGACAGACTCACGCAGCAATTCTCTCGTTCGCGTTCATACAATACCACTCGTACTATTTGCACGCGTAGAAAGCAATTTTCGTTCTGTAATGCGATCCTTGTACTTAGGGGCAACTTAGCGTGGAGTTTCCGGGATCGTGAGACGTTCTCGGCAACTGCAACGCGCGTGACTCGATCGCTTGGTCTCGAGCATGATTTATGCAAGCAAATAAATGTCGCCGTCGTGTCATTAGATCGGTTCGTTTGAAATGCAAATAGCATTTGCAACGCGCATCGGATACACTCTCCAATTAAGTGTCCGCGCAAACTTTTCCCGTGGCCCGGGTGGCCGCGCAGGAAGTTCGCGAGTACTTTGAAGTCGAATATAGATTCGCCGAGCGTGAAACTCGATATCTAATTACATCTCCCGAGTCATCACCGGAAGCAGGATCGTCGGGCAAGTTCCCCTCTGTGCACGCGTGTTTGTGACTGACTGGGTGGGTGGGTGGGTGGGTGCGAGCGACTCCCTTGGTTAATCTTCGGACCCTAGCTTTCCGTTTGCCGCCAGTATCGCGTCATCTCTATCGGCCGTCACATCCGATGAAAGGCGGAATCGTATAATCGCATTTCGCTCTTAATCTAATTGAAATCTGCCGCTGACGCGTCCGCGAGGACTTTCGCAGTTATCGACGCGCTTTCGATTTGTATCTCATCGGCAGCGATCGAACGAAGGAAAACATCGAAGCCGTTATTTAATCCACCAGCGCACAGACGCGATCTGTAACGAAGATTACAGAAATGTAATTAGTGCTGTTAGACTGAAATGTAATTTCGAGGGACGTCGGATATGATAAGGTAGAAATGTTCGTTCAAAATCTAATTTAAGACATATATACATGGGAAGTTTTGGTTAATGTATGTATAAATTTCAAAAATTATAATGCACAATAAAATGGAACTTTAATCACAAAGGGTAAGTTTCTTTGTTGCAATTTTTAAATCCGCTTAAAATGAATAATTCTCTAATGGAATAAATCCGATATTCTCATAGTCGATTCTCATCTCAGACTCTCTGAAGTATAGTTTTAAAATGTCATGAATCAATCACAGAATGATGTATTTATTTTACTTAAGAGGATCTTGAAATAGGAACGAACTATGAATACCAACCTATGTGCGTTACATTGATTCCATTCACTTTCCTGTTATTCAACTAACTCATTCGTATTAGTGCTTGCTGGTAACACGTGGACTTGTGTGAACGCAAACGGGGCGTGGAGCGGTCGGGCCGAGTTTTCGGAAGTATCGAACGGGTTCCGTGTCTCACTCACGGTCCCTACCCCTGTCCCCGTGCTCTCCTTGCGCCCCGTTGGTCCCGGAGAACTCTACTTTGGTGATAGTATCCTGCCGCCCGTGTTGTCCGACGCGTTGCCGAATTTTGGCAATGATTGATGGCTATTAAGGACCGGGCCAAACCCGCTCCGCTTATTCCGCGCGCCGTACTCACAACGGCACGTACCACGCTATTTCGCACCGCTATATTTACGAGATTACAATTAAACCAAAAATAGCGCACCTCGTGAAACTACCAGGGCTGGATCAACGTTTCGCCGGCACCCGCGACGAATTCTTACTTCAGAAGTCAACTACAAAGATGCAACTCATTTTTCTACGTTACTGAATATTTGGAAAATAACACGAGTAAAAGATATACGTGCGTCAAGTACATAAAAATTATATTGAAATTACATTGAGTCTTCGAAGATGAATGATGCGACATAATAGAACTGTTTTATTTCTATACTAGTTCACACAAGTATAGTAATAAAAAACAAACCTAAAGACAAAACATTTTTATGTAGGTTATAGATTGTTTATCACAAATTGTGTTTAATACAGTTGCGTTGCACAGCTTCAATTATTTTATTTTTCTCTTATTTCAATACTCTAATGGGATTGGACGTCTCCCTTTTCCCATTATCGTGCATTCGGATTCGAAGCTTGAGAGCTACGAATTGTCAAATATCAACGTATATTCATCCTCATGTAATCAAATCAAGAGTACCGATCGCAATCTCTCGCTTTCAGAGATGTCTTCGTATCCGGTACCGCACAACGACGCTCGTTGGGGATGGGATTACAGTTTGACGAAGGGCTCGAAGGGGCGGACGAAGGGAAAGATCGATGGTCGCTGGCAGGAGAGGCGAGCGTCGATGAAAAGGTCAAAGGTTTCAGGTGTGTTTGCGCTTCGCGCACGGCTGGTACAGGTGCAGCCTCTTCCGCGGCTCTGCTTGCCGTTGCAACAGCAACATACATGACTCTTTATTAACAACAATTAACATTTGGTCCATTGTTCATACAAAGATATATTTCGTTGACAATACGCGACACCATCTGGCTGTCGCAGTTGAAATAACAAGAGCCTGGTCTCTGGCCTGATGCAATTGTGAAATACTGTCAACAGAATTGAGCAAATCAGCCGTAATTTTGACGTTTTGCAAGATTATTGCAAAAATGACATATTTATTTTCGTTGTAAAATAAACAGCAACGTTGCTTACTTCTAACTTTGCGTATCAACGATTATTCCTGTAGCCTCTATTATGCAGACTACGTCGCAAATAGAGGCTGGAATTGATAAATAGCAAGACGAAATGAGAAATGAATGCTATAAGATAATTAATTTATTCAGTGTATTGAGGCATTATTCCTTCCGCTGTATATAAGTACCTCTACCTCTCAGTTTGTATTTTATAAAACTCGTTAATACGTTAACATACATATTTAATTACCCAACTTGAAATTTCATTTAAATTACTGAAGAGTCTTTATTAATGTTTATTTGTACTTTTAATCGCCATGATGAGCAATAAACTGGTCTGCAATTATGTAACAATACATTTGTGGTTATTATGTTTTTAATTATCAATTATTATTAACGAACTCTTTTCTTTCTAGTCAAATTCGTTTCCTATCGCATAAATGTCAAACGGACGGGTGCGTTTGGTTCAACATTATGTAGGTACCAGAATCGACCCAATTGTCAATCCATAGCGGATCGATTGAAGGCCGACTGATAAGGTTCGCGGGTAGCAGGCAAGTATACGCGCGAGTAAGATTATTAGCGTCGTAATGACAATCTCGAGGAACGACCTCGGTCAGCACGAAGAACCAGCTTGTTCGTCGTACTCTCCCGTTCCAAAGATTTACCAGTCTCCGGTTATGTTTGATGCACCATTATGTTTTCGATTACGGTAGGTTAGTTGCATCGGTAACGTCATCTCTGTCGTCAGCAACATGCCTCCGATACGTCAAAGCTAGCGAAACACGTAATTGTTCGTCACGCGTACCTACTGTCGCCGATGCACGTAACATTAACATATAAAGAACCCTTGGCGAACTTATTATTGCATCATGAGTTGATAGCACTCATTTTTTCCTTCCGCTTTGATCACGCGTGCGTCTAACACGAATAACTAATGACTGCCGAATATGCATAGAATATTAAACTGAAGCTCAAGTATTTCAATATTTGAAAGTGTTTTGGAATTATTTTTCATTTAGATGTAATTTTTGAATTTAACTTATATAGAATTTATTATATACTTATAAATGACATCATTAATAAATATTTAATACATTATAGTTAGTACTGAAGATAAAAAAAAAACAATCCTTGAACCTCTTGAAATATACATATATAACTCTCACTATTTTTTTTTTTACGTATATCAAATTTATTATAGACGAAAATGATATTTTTATTATTTCGAGTGCTGGTATTACTATTTAATGATAATAATGGTGTTTAATGTGATACCAGTGTTATATCATTAATAACGATGCATATATGTAGATAATGAAAAATTTGTCTTTTGTCGACTGTATCATCATTCGACTGATATTGCTGGTAATAATTCACTTAGATATACAGACGGTACATCGAGTGAGATAAATTGTGGTTGGCAGAAGATAAGAAGCTGGTAAAGTCGACGGATATTTTTGTAACAGCGAAGCAGAAATGGCAGAAGTTAGTTTCACTAGACTTCAGTGCATATGATTATTACAAGTCGTCACATACGTATGTATATACATATAGACATACATGATAAATTCTGATTAAACAATGTAACTTTTAGCGAATTATATATTATACATTATTATTGTATGCCTAAAGCAATTTTTAAATTAAATTTAAAAGTCAAATTAAATTTTGCAAGCGCGCTGTTTTGTAATGTTTTTTTAAAAAATTTAATCTTGTTAAAACTTTTAGAGAAGAATTTATACACATTTTGTTTCCGGAAGAATTTGAGTATATTTTAGATATAAAATTCTTCATCCTTTCTTATGTAACTTTAAATAAAGCGTACTATGAAGATTAATTAAAGATTATACTTGTCTGTGATTGGAAAATTAAACATAAACAATTTATTATTATTTCTCTTTTTTTAAACTTTTATTTTACGAAAAGAAAAATTGTGTAATTTTGATAAATGAAAGGATCGTTCTTTGCAAAAACTAAAAGATTTTCTTTATTACAATTTCATAATTTTATTTTTCTTGAGATATAAAAATTTGATATGAAGTAATACCACATGAGATTGTGCTTAATGGTTTTTTGCGAGTTTGTTTTGCATATGTACATGTATGAAATGAAGTAATCGAATAATAAGATGAAGAGGAAACCTATAAAGTAACATCGGAGCAATCATGAGATAATATTTTTACTTTTTATTATGTAGATAATTTATACTTTAAATAGAAAAAGAATAGAAAATGGAATTAATATAATAGAAAAAAAATAAAAAATAAATTAAATACAATACTTATAGATTTTGATACAGATATATATTTACAAGTATTAATACAAACATTAGTAATATATACTGGAATAAAATTTAATATAAAATTTTGGTAATCAATTTATACTACATTTTCTTAAAGATAAATCTGTATAATATTTCATCGGCAGTAAAGGAATAAGAGTAGTTAAAAAAATTAATGCTATGTATTGTATAATAATCAATAGTTAAAAAAATTAAAAAAAACATATGTACAAGACATTTGATTTTTCTATGTTTAATTGTATATAAGTATGTATAAAATTATTAACTTTTATGTTACATAAGGATAATTTCACAATTAAAAATGTATTGAAGTAATTTTATATATTTGCAAAATAAGTAACTATATTCAATATTATATTGCATATCTATTTTTTATAGAAATATGTATATAAATAATACGAAGAATATATTATATAATGTCTCGAGTTAGGACGGGGGAGTTGTGCTATCTGATCGAAGTTGCGATGGCGCAGCTTCGCTGTACGCGATATCGAAGACGCTTTTTTTCTCGAGAAGTTGTTGATGGCGTAGACGACCGCCACTTTGGAATGATGCTGCATTTTCTGACTGCAGATCACTTTCGGATTGTTCGTATTGCGCTCCACTCGGTTGCATTTCAAGACATCTTTCTGGGGATAACTGTGGCGACGGATGCGGCGCCGGGGGTGGATGAAGATAAAATGGAGGTGGTATTCTCTCGTATTTGTATTCCGAGTGCTGCAGCAGACGATGCTGCGTGTCCGAAGTAGAGACCGGCGGTGGTCTAGCGAATATCTGAATCGTCGGGTCCTCCTTGAGACTACCCTCGGCTCTTCTTAATTGTCGTCCTTGACGCACAATGGCCTTTAGCTGTTCGGATTCGACATTCACCAGAGGTTTGATCTTGCGTCTGGTACGCGGCGTCATTTCTGAAGTTTTGCGTTCCATTGTTAACTTCTCTCTTTGCTTCGTCGTTTGCTTCAAGCCTCTACTTACCCAGCGTGGTAGCTGTTCTTCGTCATCCGCTGCTTTCTTCTCCAATCTCCTTTTCTCCGCTTCCTCGCGTTTCTTATTGTACCAGGCCATGTACTTCGATTGCGTTTTGTTCGTATCGACTTCGCCAGTTTTCGGAGGAATTGTAACTTTCTTGTCTGTCTTAAATTTTGATTTAGATACCTGCTCTTTTCGAGAATGCTGTTCTTCTTCCCTTCGTGGCGATCGCTTTTGCGATTCACTACTTCTTGTTTGCTTCTCTGAATCATCGATAAATTTACGAGATCGACGCTGAGAATAACTCGGTGTAGCTTTTTCTTCTGATTTATCAAGAACCCGTTTTCTCTCACCGGGTGAAGGCGCCTTCAATCGTTCAGATTTCTTTGTTTTCTTCACGAAACGTTCGGAAGGTATACTTTTCGCAATATATTTTTTCGGAGTTAACGATATATCACTTTCTTTGCTTTTTACTTTGTCTATCTCAGCGTCTTTAGTTTTAGTTTTGTCCATTTCAATGTTTTCAGTTATTATTTTATCTTTTTTCAGATCTACTTGCTCAGATTTGCTTGAGAGCGACGTAGTTGTACTTTTATCATCTTGTTTCACAGATTTGGATTTTTCGGACTTTTTACGAGGTGTGAGAATCTCGCTTTTAGATTGTGTGTCTTCTTTGATTGCGGAAATTTCATCATCAATATTTTCTTTTGATATACCGCTTAATTCTTGAATACTTAAAGTTAAAGGAACTATATCTTGAATTGTTGTCAATACATTTTTTATTTCCAATTTTATATCAGTTTCTGGTTCTTCAATTTCGATTTTTGATTCGAAATCTTTATGTGCTTTATCTTTATCGTTTCCTTCTTTTAAAGGAGATATGGACGAAATTCTTTCATCAGAGAAAGTCCTTTCAGATGTAATAGCGATTTCTATATCTTCTTTTAAGTCACTCGTTGATTCAGTTGTGATCGAATCTTCTGTCTTCTCAATTTCATCGAGCGATAAGTTACTGTCTGTATCCTCTTCTAGTTCGGTTTCTGCTCTTGCGTCTTCTTCATCTCTGAAAGTTCTTATATCAGACATTCCCGCTATTTCAATGCTTTCTTGCTGCTGCCATTTTTGCCGATGACGCGGAGTATCATAAGGTCTCGCGGTCAATGTTGTTTTCCTGGAAACATCACTGGATGAGTCGCTCTCCTCCGAAACATCGAGTATATCATCAATAAAGCTGCTAAAAATTGGAACGCTTACGTCTGCTTGCTGCTGTCCTTCGTCTTGTGGCTCTACGACTGCTGCGCTCTTAGAGATTATTACAAAACTCTCCATCATGTCTGGCTCACTGACAGTCGGTTGCAGATTCGAGTCTTTCGGCAACAAATCGGTAGAAGATTCCTTATCAAGTACTTCAAAAGAAGTACTTGATAAGATAGTAAAAGCTTCTTCATCAGATCTTTCTTTTAATGCAGATATTTTTTCTGTCGTTTCTTCGCCTTTTTGAAAAGGTAATTCTTCTTTTTTGGAAGTAGCGGGGTCCATTAAAGATGTGAGGAACTTATCTTCATCAAGTTTCTCTTCTTTCGTTTTGTGGGTGTCAGATAATCTTTGAGGAGATATGTACAGTTCTTTCTTAGTTTCATGGCTTTCAATTTCTGGTTTGACAGTAAGATCGTCGCTTAAATACTCCAATTCATCTTTATCAGTAGTTTTCTTTACGATATCTGGTATTTCGGTGAGCTCAGATGATCGAGTCGAATCATGATCTGATTTTGATGCTTCGTCACTAGTTTCATCAATGTATAATAATGTATCATCATCGATTGCAAATGCTCTCTGAAAATTATTTAAATTTTTGGTATCATCTGTTAAAGATCGACTGGTATCGAACGGTTCTTCAGATGTTGTAGTTGTTGATTCTTCTCTTTTCTCTACATCAAATTCCTGAATTACATATTCTTTTGGTTTCTCGACGTTACTTTTAATTTCACGTAACAAGTCCTCTTCATTTTCTCTCTGCATTAATTCTTCCACCATCTGTCCAATATCTGTTCTTGTTGAAATTTCCTTAATATGATTCTCTGATTCAAGACTTACTTCTTCTTTCTGATCCTTTTCAGTTTTATGCAACTCTTCAATTTTGTCTGTTTCACTTGAATATAATGACATATATCCATTTGTATCTTCTTCTTTTTCTTCTTCTATATATTCTGGTCTATCAACTGATTTTATCGAACTTTCTATATGTTTTTCCAATGCATTTGCTTTTTCGCTTACAGTCTCTTCGGCATCTTTTGATCTCTGTATTTTATGTAATTCTTTTTTCGGTGTAACTTCCTCTTTTTCTAACATTTCCTGTTCGGTTTTATAAAAAGATTCTTCTGCTATTTCTTTATGCTTTTCAGATATATAAGCTATTCTTCTTTCAACAGCGCTTTTCTCACTATAAGATGGCACTTTCTCTGTTTCTTCTAATGCTTTTGTGATAAGAGAATCCGAAGGTACTGTTCTCTTGCTGCTGTCTTCAAACTCTCTAGTAGAGACTTCAAATAATTCAGATTGCTCTTTGCTTGACATGTCTAATATTGTCTCAATTTTGTGTTTCGTATCTTCCAAATTTTGACGAATTGCGAGATCTTCAGCAGTTTCCTTTAACGTCAAATGTTCTTTGTCAAAATCGTGATACGCATTGCTGTTGAAAATTTCATTTTCAATCGTAGCTTGCATTTGATGTTCTAGCTTTTTCATCCGTGGTTCTATTACGAAATCGTCAGAAAATTGTTGTATTATTTCGGTATCTTCTTTACCGCTCACAACGTTTTCTTTATCTACGGTTCTGCTCATTGTTGGAAGAAACACGCTTGGCTGATCGATGTCTCTTCTCTGCGGCTCTATCACGAAGTCATCAGAAAATTTCTCGCTCATGTGTAGCCTCTGTTTTTGTTGATCCGCGTGATTCGATGGAATTTCTGAAGATTCCGTGCTTTTCTTGTCGAAGTCCCGACTCATGAACGAGTCCTTTTTACCATTTATACGATCGGAACTTGTACTCGTGCTCGGTTCCTCCGAGACATGAACATGTTCCTTACGACCAATCGCTGCTAACTTTTGCATACGCGATGTTACTTTAGTAGTTTTCTCAGTCTTTGGCCTGCAGCTTTCTTTACTTGCTGCTTTTCTGCGCTTCTCGAACTCTCGATCCTGTTGTATGCTTTGCTTCTTGCGTTCTTTACTTTCAAGCGTTTGTCTTTTCGCTTTCGTATGGCTACTTGTTTGTTTGTGTTTCGCAACTTCTTGGTGAGAAGCTAATTTCGACTTCTCCGGTTTTTCGAATTTATCTTCGTTCTCGGAACTACCAGCACTCATAATCTGCGGTTGCTGGTATTTAAATTTTTCTCTCTTTGTTTCTTTTGATATACTTGGAGAAATCTCAAACCGTTTATACTTCTTTGAGTCCTCTGCTTTCTTCGATGTACTGTGATCCGAATTTTTATTGGAATTCTGCGAGGTTTTCGATTTCTCTTGACTTGTACTTTCAGACCCAGCAGTAGAGGTCTGCTGTACTTTTTTATCAGTGAGTTTACTCAGTTTCTTCGTCAACATTGTAATCTCTCTTTCTAAAACTCGAAAACTAGGTTTTATTACGGATTCTACCTTTCTTTGCTTCTTTATTCTACTTTCTTTCTTGGTACTTTTCTTCTCTGTCGTTTCACGAATATATTTTCCATGATCGATACTTATTTCAGGAGAGGACAAGCTCTTCACTTTTTTCTCATCAGAAGATTTATCGTATTGCTTATCTGCTTCGGTTGATGAAGAAGAACCATTTTTCTCGCCTAGTACTTTATATCCAATATTGTTCTTTTCGGTGTACTGCTGACAAGTTTTTATTGACTTTCTTGCTTTCTCACGACAGGTACTTCCATTCTCGTCGAGAGAATCTGAGATTTCCCGCAGCACTTTAGGCTCTAGTACCTTTCGTTCCTCCTTCACTGCTTGTACTTTCTTCCTCAAGATATTCAGTCGTTTGTCGAAACATGGACCTTCCTCTTCCTTGATAGGCGTTTTCATCCATCGCGTTCTCAATTCGCTTTCGCCGTGGCGTTTCTTCATCTTTTTTCGATTTCGGATATCTTCATCGGATTCGTCATTGTCACTTCTACTTCGGACATGTCGGTCTGTTTGTGTCGCAGCAACTCTGTCAGTTTGCGTCCCGATTGCCACTTGTCCGGGAAGACTTTGAGTCTCTAAGTAACTTGCGGTATCCATCATTACGCCACCAGCATGTCTAGATTCCCTTTCCAATAGTATCCTTGTCAACAGAGCGTTCTGTCTTGCCAGTTCCATATCATGAAACGTGTATGACTGCATCGTCGTGGATTGTGTTTGGTCTTTTACGATTGACGGTCTATCTTTGGGCGATATCCCTGGTACATTTGTCGAAATCTCTTGGTGACGAACGTCCCGCATCTGTAATTCCGCATCTATGTTTTGCGCCGCGTATTTATCGTCCATCGCTAGCTTTTGCGCACTTGATTCTAATTCTTCCGCACGTCGACGTCTGACGTCCAGTTCTTCTGGTAAGAGAAGAATTTCCTGCTTGGATTGATATAAATTTCTCGAACGTTGATGAGAGTCGATGGTGCGTACTATTTCGGGTTCCTGTATGGGCAGTTCGTGTCGCATTTTTTGATCCTGCATGAACCGCTCCAAAAGTACATTCTTGCCATCTACTATAAAAGTTGGATAATGGCGATGTTGACTTCTATCCTCCACTTGTCCGCGTGTTACTAATTGCAGCACCTCTGCGTTACCCTCACGATAAAAATGTTGCTCTCTCATCGCCATCTCATTATTTAATTCCGGATCGACGTATCTGTAATATGGAATAATATAGAATGTATCATTAGTCTTTCGTGCTGGGAGAAATCTTATTGCAATATTTAAAAAATTTTTATTTTTAAATTTGTTATTTATCATTAAATGCGTAAATATGTAAAAAAAAATTTATTATAAAATAGAAAATAATTATAAAGAATTAAGACATAATATTTTAATGAAAATAAACTTTTTGAGATTGAATTTAAATTTCTGATAATAAAAATGGTAAATATTTTAATAAGCTAAATTAAAATATAATAAAAGTCTAATGTATTATATTATTACGTGATAATGTACGTTTTATTTACCTTTGTCTGTAAGCTCGACGCTGAATGTCCGAACCACGCTCGATTTCGTGCCTTTGCAAAGAATCTGCTTCCGTAGCTTCGTAATCTCTAGTCTTCCTCTCGACATCCTGTACGTATATTCCCTCTTGCTCTTCGAATCTCTTTCTCCTCGAAGTATCGTAGGCTGGGCCTTGACGTAGCCTTAATGATTCTACATTTGCTTGGTCGATTGGGGGACGCTCCGAAATGTACATAACATCACCAGGAAGCGATGCTAAGCCATCATTTTTTGTGTTTCGACGATTGAATTGCCAGTTCCTTTGAGTTGGATCCGCACTCCAAGCATGCTTTCTTCCGTTTGATGTGATTACTATTTGATATATCGATTTTGTTAATCATAAATTTTCTTTATACAGAGATAATCTCTAACTTATAAAACACGTGAAGCTAAATGTGGGTATAATAATATTTACAAAAAAATTATTTTGAGGAAACATATCTGAATATTTGAAAACGAAATAGAGTTGATAAAGAATAATTACTATCGATTGCAAGCGGTTTCCGATGAAGATGCCGTTTAGGTCGACCATCGGATCGAGCTATAAGCGTTTCCGACGAATGAACTCTGCGCTTTCTAGGTGCCATGTAAAATGGGCAGCCTGGGCATATACAACAGATGATGAGCGCCGCTATGGCCAACAACATTAACAGGCCCAGAATAATCAGTAACCAAAAGAGTAACTTATTCTCCGCTTTGTACACAATCTGAAAAAAAACCCTGATTTCTTATTTTTCTAAAATAAAAAATGATCAAATTGGAATAAAAGAAAAATATAATTTATGAAAATTCAGAACATCTCGAAATGAATAAAATAATAACGTTTATAAACAATTTATAAGCCATATAGAAAGTTAGGAAATTGTCTATAAAAATAAATTTAATTAATAATTAAACTAATTAAAAATTAAATTAATAAGTAACACAATATTTATGAAAAGTACATCAATATAATTTTAAATACAAACTGACGTGTCACGCGATGAAGTTAACGAGTGCGGGCAATTAGCGTTTACTCACTACTTCGTCTGTTACGGTGCTGATCGTTTTGTTTACATAGGTCCCCGCGTCTCCCCCATTGTGAGTTACTCCATCGATTGGAAGTTTCGTGGTAGTCTCGTAGTATGTCATAGACCCATTGGCGGTGCTTGCGCCATTGATGATGCCCACCCCATTCGCGGCTAATGTGTTGCGAATTTTTTCCACATCTACCAGAGGGGTGCCGATTTCGGTTTGTTCGACGCGGGCTACGATGATTGTTCTATCAGCAGAAAAGAATAAAAATGTAAATAATTTATGATTGATATACTAATTTAAATTTTTCTAACTTTCATTGTTGATTCGAAACAAATAATATTTAAATTTATATTTTTAAAAATATAAAACCAATAAATTTTATTAATTCTATCAACCTTTTTTCTCCCGCTGCAACAGGACTGATTGTTACGCCGGTTTTATTATCTGATACATAAGGACGTGTGTCTAGTACGGTAATTCGTCCACCAGTGATAGTAGCTAATGTCTCTGCGGTTTTCGTTAAATTTGGATGTTCTCCCGGAACCACAAACATCATTATGCGAGCTTCCATGGTAGTGCCTCTAACGATGAAGATCTCTGTTTCACTCGCGAGATGAGGTACACCTAGAATTAATTGCGTTAATGAAGAAAAGAGAATAGTAAAAAGTATCCTTTGGTTTATATATAACCAAATTTTTTACAAAACTTTCAATATTTGTTTATTATTTATTTCACTCGTTAACTTCATTTAGTATATGAATATTCACCAAGATCATACGCCCTGGCAGTTAAAGTATATAAAATCTCAGCTTCCGCTCGTTTTCTTCGATGCTTTTTTATCTCGCTAATTTGGCGTTTTAATTCGGTTTCGATCAGAACGCTTTCCGTTGAATTTGCCATATTCAAAGATACTGTTGTATTTTTTACAGTCTCTTGTATTATGTATTTTGGTTGAAGACTTTGTGTTCCTTTATGTAATTTCTTCGAAAAATTGTCGTAGATACTTTGTTTCTTTCGCCTGAACTTCGTGATGGGTGACAGCAACGTCAGTTCTCCGGTAATCTCATTTAAATAAAATTTATTTTCATAATTCCCATGAATTAATTCATAACGAATTTCATTATTCGGCGGTTCGGCATCAGCATCGGTGGCCTGAATTAAAATGTTTTTCATAGAAATATCGAATGTATTTATTGAAAATCTTATGAATAGAAATCAATTAAAATGGAATTTAAAAAAATTTTAAGATTTACCTTGATAATAGCAGCTGTTGAAAAATTCGTCAAATCGGAATTTAATGTAAATTCGTAGGAATTTTTCTCAAAAATTGGCGCGTTGTCATTTACATCCAATAAATTTACTATCAAAGGTACTTCACCCGTGTTACCTTTACCGTTTTCGTCACGCGCAATTACAGTTAATTGCAGCTGTGCTGCCACTTCACGATCCAAAGACGATCCCATTGCAACCGTGATTAATCCCGTATCAGGGTCTATTGCAAAAGCATCACTTCCTTGTCCTATTATGCCCGTATATCGAATACTGCCAAAAAGTCCAGTGTCTTTATCAGTTGCATGCACCTGTCAGTAAAATTATGATTTTTTCGAATTATAACATATATTGTTAAATATGTAATTATACAAACCAAAAATAGTAAAGTCAAGTTTGGAGATTTATTTTTATTATATTTATTTGAAGCAGCATTAATTATGTATTACCTGAATCACCCGTGTTCCAGCGGTGACGTTTTCGGATAATGTAATTTCATAAGATTCTTCATCAAAGACGGGCGAATTATCATTAACATCTTGTATAAATATTACGACTGTTGCTGATGCTGATAAATTTGTTGCTGGACCAACTTCTTGAGCAATAATCTACATCATACATGAAAATATATGCGTCTTAAATAAATTTTACTCATTTTCGTTATTTTTACATTGAATTTTTATGTTGAATTATTTTATCCATTATCTTTGTATTAGAAATACCTTATGACATTTTATAAATTTTACTTATTTAAACATACCTTAAAAGATAAACTTTCATGCATCTCGTAATCGATGAGTGTATTGTCTCGCACCATAAGAATAAAATTTGCTGTTCTTTCAGCAACAGTCGGATTTATTTCAAAAGTACCATTGTTATTTTGTAGTTTCAATGCAAAAACACCAGCCTTACCGATATCTTCATCACGGACTGTAGTCGAATATTGCTCAGAGAACATTATGACAGAACCTGGATCTAAATTCTCTGATATCGATGCAACGTAGCTACACAAATAATACATATATGTATTAAATATTAATAAATATTATAAATGTGTAACGAAATAATATATTATTAAGAAATTGTACTATTTATTATAAACAATATAACGTAAATGCTGCACAGAAAATTAAAAAAGCGTAATAATATTAATAATTTGTAAAGTATATAAAGGCAATGAAATTAAAAGTCACGATTTTATTAATTAAAATTTAAATAATTACGAAAAAACATTGCCCTGACTCTTATTAAATACTCGTTACTAAAATGATCAGGTACCAACTTATCATTCTCAAAATATGGCGGACTATTGCCTGGTTCTCCAAGAAGAAAACCAACGTCGACAACCGTTGCCTGAGCCGGCGGCTCGTCTCTAGATCTTCGTATTTCCTCAGCAACAACAGTGAGCACGACTGGTGCACCAACGTGAGTAATTTGCGTGAGTTCTTCTAAAGGTTTAGCGAGAACAATCTCACCTAAACATCGCAAGTGATTTATGTTCGTGTAATTCATAATGTATAATCAACTAATTTTTCATTTAACAAATTTTCCTTGATATAGACTGATAACATATATCAATGACATGATTATGAAAAATATTTTTCGAAAAATGTTATTATTCGATATCGCAAATTATACAACTATAACATATTATTACTTACATTACTACTTATTAGCTAAAATTCTACACATTTCTGCTTAAAATATTGTTTCCCTTAAAATTAATATTTTTTGCAACATTTATTTATCACATTTTGCAAATCTTGTGTATCATATAACGTAATTTTATAATTTCTCGTATTCCTATGCGCGCAACTTCTGTGTTAGATGATTCATTATTTTTTAGAGGACTACTATAGCGATGCGCTATATAGAGTATTCTTAATATGAATAAAACATCGCGGAAATAATGGACGCGAATTCTGTTATCCTTGTTACTTCTTCGTCTCGCCTCGTATCGTACACGCACGCTGACCGGCAATAATTTTACATAATGTACCCGTGGAATCGACTTAAGAAATCGTTCGCAGCGACGGATGAATGTGTATACTGGTGTATACCACTGGATGTAGGTGGAACTCGCACGCGCAAGGAGTCGTAGTACGTATCGCATGTTCCTTGCCACGGAATGATAAGCATCGCAAGTTGAAAAGCAGAGAGTGACCCCTGAGAACGATCGATACTTAGCCGTAGACTGTCCAGACTTATTCCGACCACCTTCAGCTCCTTCTGTTTACTCCTCGCCAATTTTTCGCGTTCTTGTCTGACTTACTTGGATTTCTACGAAAAATCTAATATTTCAAGAAACGATTGTAGATAACAAAAGTTTCGCAAATATAAATTTTTATTTGTGCATTAAATAGTCTTTACTAAAAAAAAAAAAAGAATAATATTGATTTATGAAAAAAATAAAATTCTGTTTATTTGTCAAAATTATTCTGTTAATCTGTAGATTCGTAATGAAAATATTCGTATACTTTGCTTTTATACGTCATCAATTTAGAATATATCTTGAATCGATAAAACTTTCATAAGTATCAAGATTTTGTTGCAATTTTTGTCTGACAATAAGATTTTTATTTAAAAAAAAATGAAGAATGCTTGCGTGAGTCCGTGAATACATGTGATTTCTTAGCGGAAAGTAAAACAAATTACTTCGCTATCAAGAAATGGAAGATCGACATCGGTGGAACAGTAGCGAACAAATTTCCCTGCTTAATCATTGTCCGGCGCTTTTCGCGGAATGAGGTCAGTCCTTGTATACCGAAGGGGAATATATGAATCAGCACCGTTACTTCTTTCTGTCATCGAGATTGTCAGATGGAAATGACGCGAGACGTGCGATAGATCGAAGAATTAGCGATGACTCAACTCGTCGAGTAAATTAATTACATTTACAATTCTAATTTGCATCTGCGCGATAGGAGAAGTCTTTTAACCTTTGAGCACGTTCAACTTACGTAGCATAATTAGAACGCACGCAACTAAGGATTCAGAATAAAATGTAGCACAATCGACGACACGAAACTACTTTCTCTCAATTCTCTTAACTTTTCGTCGAATTATACGTAAGAGATATTGAAAGTTTAACAGTTTCTTACCAGTTGCTTCCGAAATGTTGAAAAATGGTATGAAAGGGTTGCCTTCGGACACCAGACCGTACGTGATTTCACGCGGTACTCCTTTATCTCCATCTTCCGCGTGAACTCGTAGTATCACGTCCCCCTAAAAATAGATACACACGAATCAGAAATGTTATTGTGATTAAATAATATCATTTTTATCGATATTTATATGTAAAACATAAAACACCCAAACATATATTTTCTTTATGTGACCAACTAAATTAAAGTAAATAAAGCAAGTTGAAAAGTGATATATTTAACTTACGATTTGTACAGAATTATTAAGTCTGGTTAAAGGGGGTGCTAGAGTAAAAATTGGCGGCACGTCCTGTACGTCTTGCACTATGACAACAATATTCAGTCCTGCGATGTTCCTGGTATCTTTTCCGGGTTCCGTGTAAGGATCCTACGTGGAAACATATTCTACCGGTGACGTGCGCACTTACACGCGTATTTTATGCTTATTCGTAGGACAATTATGCATACCGTCGCGTAAATGGTGAGGGTATACATCGATTGCGTCTCGAAGTCCAACTCGCCGATTAGCGTAATGACTCCGCGCGTTTGCGTGGGTGTTTGTCGTTGCCGAATAGTGAAAAGTTCTTTCGGTTGCTAAAACGACGTTATATCCTTATATATTACGCCTTATTAAACGTAAATACAAAATAACCATTAAACACACACCCATAATTCGATGTAAACTGGCTTGCCGCTCCAAGAATTCGCTCGTACTAGAAGATAATCTAATTCTCTGCCTGGTTTAGCATCCTGTAATACGTTTTGCATTCATTTTTAATGTTATACGTTGCGTAATAATACATTTTGTTACTTATATATAGATATGTTACACCGATAATTAATGACCACGTGCAAAAGTTCGTAGAGCGTTACATCTATAAAGGTCGGAGTAATTACGCACTAATTAATGTTGTTAGAAGAGCCATTAATAATTATATACCTCAGGTACCATTATTAGGGAAGGAATGTGAGGAAATATTTTATCACGCGAGGTAGTAGCGTTCGTTGCAGAAATGGTAGCCTGCATCGAATTCGAGTCTCCCTTAGTATCCCGAACCCTGACGGCGAAATCGTGAAGACGTCCCGGCATAAGGCGTTTCGTTAAAATTACATTAGCCTGACAGACTTTGTTGTACAACGTGCACGGCAAGTTGTCGATTCTTACAACGGGTGTAATTGTTGCTGCAAATAAAATAGAAAAATCATTATTTTAATTCCTTATTACTGGTCGAATTTTGATAACGATCGCTACTTTTGTATTTATTCTTCTTTTTTTTTATTTTTAATTACCAGTTACTTCGAACACGAGAGGAAAGTCCGCATCCTGATCGGTGGCGCGTAATCGAAAAATGACGGAATCGACTTCGGCATCGGCTGGAACCAATACCAATCCCATATCCGTAGATGTATCGAAACGTGGTCGTGCACTTTTGCCCCAACCACAAATGAACCCCAAATAAACCCAAGCCTTAAACCATGCTCTTACGAAGGGCATTCTAAAAAAGAGGGTAAAGTCCTTTCTCTTATTCCATATAAAACGTACGACATAAGGTATAAGAAATATAAAAGAGCGTTAAATATAAAGCAAGTAACAGCACAAATCGGTAATGCTATATCTCTATAATCCACGTATAATCGACATTAATAACGAAAAGATGGCAAGTTTTGATAAGATGTAGATATCGATTTTATGATCATGGAATGGGGTCGTGAGTATTCATTGTCGCGTCTCAAAACAGTATATTAAGTGTTCTTGTTTTCGATTCACATTATAAAGTATAATATTGTCAAGATAATCGTATAATGGAATCTGTTTTCATTTCCTAATAATATTGTAATTTTTTATTATTTTTGAATTATTTTATATAACTTTATTATTATTCTCGATAAGATTTTTTCATCAGAAATTTTTTTGTATGTCAGTATAACATGCGATTGTTAAAGTGAATGTGGAAATGTGGGTCATCAGTCGTACATAACAGAACTAATATATTGTTATGTCCAGTACATCCGTGCTTCTGCAGACACAGAAACTTTATGATGACATATTTTACCACTTATCGGCTGTATTTTTTTCTCCGATCTCAGGCTGACTTATAAAGTATATAACCGTAATAATATAATGTTTTTTATATGTAGAATGTATTTAAAATATGTAATAAAATGTGAAAATAAATTTTTTTAATAATTATTTTCTAAAATTATTTCTAGGTTTTTGTACATATATAATTTTTTAATGCATTAATTATATTTTTGTTTCAAAAGATAAAAAAAGAATAAAAAATAAAAATTTATAGAATAATAAAAAGGATCTAAGGCGTGTGTCTAGTGTGTTGCTAATACGTGACATTGCTAAATAAATACTTAACTTAGAGATAAACCTATCAAATTATTTGATCATCATTGATCAATTATTTCATTAAATAATTAAACAGTCTAAATCGAGCTAAATGGATTTAATAATCATAATCATTGTACGTAAATTTACAATATAAAAAAACTAACTAACAAAAATGTTGTACGTTTCGAGACTCACAAGTTCTTCTTTAGTGATTATTACAGATGTTTGCGCCGTTGGATTAATAATATTCTTATAAGCGTTACAGACATATATTGATATATCGATAGTTCGGATTGATTCTCCTGTTCTCAATGCGAGGTACATTGTAAGTTATGTGAGTTCGTCCGATCGAGTTGAACGCAGATATATTACATATCTATATGAACAATGATTATGATTATTAAATCCATTTAACTCGATTTAGACCATTTAATTATTTAATTTTTATTGCAAAAAAAAATCGAGCGAAATTTATTAATTATTTTATTATTTTAAATTTTTAATTTTACAAAAATATGTATTTATATAATATTTGATAGCTTCCAAAATACTTGACAATGTTTTTCTTTTCAAAACCTTTGTTCTTTATGTATATATACATATATTACATTTTAATTATTGAAGCACTACTATTTAAAAGATGTGGTCACAGCGCGCGTGTACATATTTAGAATTTATTATATAATTACAGCATTATATATATATATATATATATATATATAACTTTATTCAAAGTATTTGTTTTCTCTCATACAATATGCACTCTGTATTCCTATCTGGAAATATCCTTCGTTAATTATTCATGACTTGACATTACATAAATATTCCATGGGTACATGTACCAAACGTAAGACATTCAATGGAATATTTAGCATTGACTTCCTACATAGATCTATAATGAGGCTTGTTTGTGTAACGATGAAGTGGGCTTTAATCCGTCCATGCGGCACGCGCATACTGTCTTGCTGTATATTTTTACCGGTCAGTGTCCACGCTAGAACGATCGATAGGCTTTTCCTTTTTCACAACCTGTACCAGCATTGCTGGATACTTAGAATCGATATCCGTGAACGAGATTGAAAATCCACATGAACCTTCGAGCAGAGCTTATAAATATATAATAAATAAATGTATGCTCGATGTATATATTGCACGTCGCGAAGTTTCAGTGCACGTGAGGGATGTCGATATGTCTTCTCGATTCCATCAACATTTCGTTATACATATACAATAACGATATCTCATTACAAATTAATTGCGAAGTCATTGATCTTCTGCTTTTCGAGAGTATCTCCCGCCAAATTGTATTAAAAAAGAATTATTTAATTTAATATGATATCTATATTATAATATATTACACATATACCATAAAATGGAATCTACAAATGGTTCTTAGTTTCATATTAAAGATTAAGAAGTTCTATACTGATTAATTTTTTTCTGTGACAGAGAGAAATAAAAAATGTCATTATTGTGTTTTGTACTGCTTTGAAATTCAACACTATAATTATAAAATTTATACTATAAAAATTACATTGTTATTGAAAGTTTGTAAAACAATTTTGCGGAAGAAAAAATTTAAATATATTATTATAATTTATTAATAACATTATTATCATGCAATTTATTCGATATAAATTCGACATTAGTAAAAAACTACTTAGAAAAATACATACACTTACCTGAGAACACAAATAATCACGAGATCGTCGAACAGTTCATGTTTACGCGAATACTTATCGATCACAGATCAAATTATTTTTTCGGCAGTGACACACTCATTTTCAAAACGAAAAAATTCGTAGTTCTTGTTTTTTTTGCAAATAATTTTTTAAAATAAATTAACTTTCCTATCGACATTTTTAGCATTATGTTCTTCATCGTTCGCTTCGATGTAACATTATTTTTGCGCGTAGATTTCGAGTTATACGTTCATTATTTTTTTCCAAAAATAATTCCAAAATCATATTTGTAAGAAATCACTGAAATAAACAGCGAACAACCGTGATCCAGAGACAGTATTCTCGAGGATCGCATGGAAGCACACTTCACGCGGCCGCGTACTCCGCGCGTGTGAAAGGGGTTGTACTGTTCACCCCCCACGTTGATGCGATTGTACGAGTCACGTGTACGTCACGTTCGACGATCATCCCCTCCATCATAATATCAAAGGTGCACTTAACTATTTGTAACTAGTAACGGGCTCTTGAATGCTTGCAATTGTCCAAACCAATCAAATAAGGTATAATCATAATACGTAAATGACAACTACTATTTTTTTCTATTTTTTGTGTTAATATAAAGTATTATAGAGTGATGATACAAATATATTATTTATAGAAACGTCATATTACTGGTTTATAAGTGTTGCGTTTCAAGTCTGAAAAAATTTCGGCGCGCAATAAAAGAATTACATACGTAGTATATAAATTCACACTTAATTATTTAGAAGCACCCGTGATCCAGCTTAGACCGCTGTGGCATTTTGTCTCATTCGGTTTGAAACTTAGCGGTCCAATAAGAATTGGATATTACGAGTATTAATTGTATGTTTCTAAACTGGAAAATACTATTATAACATTATTTATACATATATCTTATTATTACAAATATTATTTATTAACTTTTATTTATGTTTTACTAATTATATAAATAAAAATAATATAAATTGTATGAACGAGTGCATCAGATTCATACGCATACATAGATTTTATAAAATATTTTTGTAGTTTAATATAGTATTATTGCCGAATAAGAAAGATAACTTTTCAGTGGCATGACGGAATGTACGCCATATAATAGCGAATGTAATATGGAAAGGCCAAAGGACGCCATAACGCCTTAAAGAGGCTTGTACCTAGGTGGTCGACCACTGACCGGTCGGTTATATAGCTGCTTTAGATTAGCATGAGGTCGCACGCAACCCTGACGTTCAGGAAGACGATAAGAGAATAGGTAACCGTTTCCTCGGCTACCTAACTTTTCAACCAGTGACCTGCTATTCTGTGCGTATAAAACTTATTATAATTTCTTGATCGTAGTTCAGACTTTTTAATTATCTAGTTATGTATGTCAGGTATTTGATTATTCAAATGTCGCAAGAATTATTGCGATTAACTTCATAATTAATTACATTAATTATTCCTGTAATATCTGAATACTAATTAATCAAGTAATTAAATAATTTTCCTTTTTGATTACTGATTAATCGAATAATTGGAACATTTTCAAATTTTATTAATAATTATCTAAGTAATCATTAATCAAAGCTAAAAATATTACAATAATGCCGATTCCTGGTGCTAATGTACGTAGTTTTTCTTTCTTCTCTCTAAGCAAAAAAGAATTTCATTTAACAAATAAAAACACAGAATTTTCTGAAAAAAATTTATTTGTCTATAAAAAATACAAAGGTGTACAAAAATGTGTACCATAAGTCGTTGTGCAAGTAGTCAATGTTGACTAACATTAAAGTATAAATTAAATCGTTCAAAATACTCAGCACTCATAATGTAACATACCTTACTTGTGTCATACACATCAATTCATTCATAAAAGGCATATGAATTATGAATTAAATATATATGTAACAATAAATAATTTGCAGAAATCTTATATGTAAAGCTACAACAGTCGATGAGGAGTCGTTTCTAGTTTTATGTAACGTAATTATTTACAAAATAATCCTTAGTTTTATTCTACGTCTAAAGAATAATCAGTGGCATAGCATGAATCACGCGTAATCTCAAAACTTATCGATTTGCTATAATTCCGTTGTTTCAATCTGTTTTCCTAAGGGATTGACGATTGTATTTTGTCCTGAATAAATCGGTGAATTTCTGTCAAAATTATTTTGAATATTGATACTTTCCACACTGTAATAGTAAAAATATGTACATATAGATATGCCATGCATTTTATACATATTAGTAACGAATTCGTATTGCAAATATAAGATATAATACCGACGCTTTGAATTTTCTTCATGATGTGATATTAAAAAAAAATAGAAAAAAATCAATCCTCGTAATATCACATCACTAATATGTTCAATATACGTATATATAGTAATCACTTTCAAAAATAGCTTTATACCTAGAAATAGTTGAAACTCTTGGCTCTATGTAATATGGTTTATCCTCAGATCTTTGGTTTGTGTTAGCTTCATTCATCATTTCTTCGTTATTAAGCGCATTCTCGTCGAGAGAATCTCTTTCGGACGTATGGCTAAACGACTCGTCGTTCTTGAACCATTCGTTTTCATAAGCATGCATCCATATTGGATTTGATCCTTCAACGCTGTGTTTGTTAGTATTCGGGACACGACCAGGACTTCTGATAAATTCCGAGTCTGATGCACCTTTGAAATTAATAATAAATTAAACTGATTTTATGGTAATATTAAATATAATATTGTGATAAAAATTATAAAAAATATTTCTTTGCAAATATTTAAAAAAAAAATTGCAGGAAATCTTTAATAAATTTTTTAATAAATTCTAAATTTTATAAAATCTCTAAATTCTAAAACTTTTGATGAAAAAAAATCAAACCATTATTAGTTACATTGTTAGACATTCTAAAAGTAAAGCATTAATATGACAAAGCTTCTAACAAGTGGCGGACAATAGCCAAAGAAAGAGAGAGGAGTTGAAGAGAACGGGTAGACATAGTCATAATATTTGCATTTCAAGTTACCGAATGGTGATGCGTTTGCCGCTTTCAATTGCCTTCGAAAAGACGCCCTTTGAGACAAACATAAAGCGACACACAGAATCAGTAGAGCTCCTAGAAATAGGGTCAACGTGAGAAGCCAGAAAGTTGTTCCAGCTTGTTCATACTGTATAATCGGTTCGGGCTTTGCTGGCTGCGTATCGAGGACGTTGAACTCTTTGAATAGATTGTCGAGTTTCTCGATGTTTCTGTCGACTAACTCAAGGACCTCGGATACTTCGAGAATCGAATTATCCCGACGATTTACGAGGTGCAAATATAAATCCGTTTTCGTTCTATCTACGGAACCATCTTGATTTTCATGCACTTTATATTCATCAACGTTAATTATAGCGCTAGTGACGTTACCCAGAATTCTGTGGATGGAGAATTTAGATGTTGAAATACCTTTGACTGAAATATCTTTGAATCTTATTTGAGGGGAAATTAAATGAGCTTCAGTTCACTATTTAAAAACTTAGGGGATTTAAATTTGAAACATAAAATTTAGTTTAATAAAAAAAATATAAAAATGCAAATAGGGCGTAGAGCCAAATAATTGGCTCTACGCCCTATTTGCATTTTTATATTGTTTTATACATATAGAGCCTTCTTATTAATTTTTATAATTAATAAAAAAAAGTTCTATTTTATTTTGTCATACTTTACGTAAGATCTATATGTTACAATTGATAAAATATTAATTTTTTATTTAATAAAAATTTATAATTTTTAGCTTGATATAATATACGTGCAAAATGTGTTGTTACTTACTCTCGGAAAGTCTCAATTCGACTTCTGACTTCTGGTGGATGTTGACGGAGAACAAAACGAACCCTTTGATCCTCCCGTAATAAATAAATAAAAACTCTTGCAGTATCTTGCAAGCCATATGTATCGTTAACGAGTACCTGTATTTATAAAATATTCTATACAAGCAACATCTCTTTCACTTAGCTTATTATTTTATATTAAATAAGATATAAAGTTATAACAAAAAATATCGAAAGTGCGGCATTTTCTTTTTGTATTCATACAAGAATATATATCAATTTTATCAAAACAATTTATATTATTAAATAAGTATACCATGAAATCGAAGTAGCCCTTCATCCCTCGTTGTGGATCAAAATTCAGGCTCACCGCTCCATTATTTTTATTTACTAAAAAGGGCTGTAGTTGCACATTTTCGAAGCCTTCAGTTAGCGTCATGTGAATTTTGCCTACTTGATAATAACTGAGTATAGCGTTGTCGCCAGCGTCCACATCAATTGCCTATAACATACATTCACATAAATGCATCTAAATGCATTAAAAAAATATTAATTACTTAAAATTAAATACTAATTATATAATACTGCCTTTAGAGCCTAATTGTAGCTACCTTCACATGCATAAATTGCGTGCCAAAGTCGGCTTCAGTAGTAACACCACCCGTAAAAACATCTTTAATAAATTGTGGTGCGTTGTCATTAATGTCGTCAACTTTTATAATGACTTGTAATAGAGTAGCATCAGTCTTATCGAACGTTGTTTGATTTTCCGGCATAGTCTTGCAATCTTCCGTTGCTTTAATAAACAATACGTGTTCTTTTTGCTGTTCTCTGTTCAGTAACTTAGCAGTCTAAGAAATAAATAATATCAATTCTTCTTAAGTCACCAAGAGATGAAAAATACGAAAAATAAGAAAAGAAATATAATTTAATAAGCGACTTACGCCAAGTTCATGTTTATAAATATCCAAAACAAATAGTCCATCGTTGTTTCCGCCAACTATGAAATAACAGACTTGAGTGGGAGGATCGTCCAATTCGTCAACGTCGTCATTATCAAATGTTTCTGGGAGTAACACCATCTCTGACCCTGGCGGCTGTTCTTCCGTGAAGTTAACATTAAAAATGCTCACTAAAAATTGCGGCTCGAAGTCGTTGATGTTTCGCACATAGATAATTAAATCGAGATCCGAACTTAAAGGTGTTGGGGTACCTAAATCGTATGCTTCGACGCGTATCTATGTCAGGGATAATTTGTCAATTTTATTAATAAAAAATTTATAAATAATCAACAGGATATAAAATACAGTTTACATTTCACGATTATATGCGTTGGTATACCTCATATAGTTTTTGAGTCTCTCTATCGAGCGGTAATTTTAAGGATATTATGCCGGTTTTCTCATCGATACGAAAAGTTTTCCAATGGCCCGCGAGATCCTGTTTTAAACGATAATGCACATCGCCATTCAATCCTGTATCGGCATCTTTTGCTTCAATTTGAATAATCGGACTTCCTATTGTTATGTTCTGAAATATTCGTTTTGTTATGTTACATTATTAACGCTGTTTCGTGTATATTAGAAATACAGCATTATGCAAATTAGTCAGAAACACGAACCTCTGGAACACGGATGGTGGTGTTGTGCTGGGGACTGATGAATAAAGGAGGATTATCGTTGTAGTCCGTAACACAAATTTTTAAAATTCCTTTATCCTTATTGGACGGTACTCCCAGATCGCGTGCTTCAACGTTTAATGTGTAATTTCCGAATTTTCCTCTCAATGATTGCGCAGCTTTTATTTTTGCCGTCCAGTGGTCAGTTTGTTCCAATATAAATAAACCTGTTAACCAAAATTTTATTCGAAACTAATTTATATATTTGATGTTTGAGAAGATACATTAATTGTAGCAGAATTTTATAAATTTCGTAATATGTACTTAATTACATTATGCATTACTGATATTGAATATTATATTTGGGTAATATTCAAAAGTTAATTACGTACCTAATTCATTGCCGGAAGTGATTCTAATTACAACGCGCCCATTCGGCGTAGTCGGGTCATCAGCGTCCTTCACTTTTATAACGTAAATTAAGTCCCGTATGTCATGAAATTCAGATATCGAGACGCAATTTTGAGGTATATCTATTTTCGGAGCATTGTCATTCACATCAACGACTGTAACTCTAAAACAACATGCTTTGCTTTACAATGATACTATTTCAGTGACTTACAATTTAAATTAAATTAGAATTAATTTAGAGTTGTATTTATATTATTAATAAATTGAGGAATGATATTTTGAAATTTCGTGAACATACTGAATTTGCTTAAACGCATTTCGAGATTCCCCCGCGGTATAACCAAATTGATAATTATCCCACGCTTCTATGACCAAGACATAACTGTGTCTGATTTCCCAATCCAGAACATCCGCCACTGTCAGTGATCCCGTTTCTGAGTGAATAGCGAAAGTCCCCTGTTTGAAATAACAATTATAAATTAATACATAATTATGTATTATATTGCACTGCTTTGTGGAAAAACAATGAAACTAAATATTGCTAAAATGCGCCGAAAATAATAGATAAGTGTAGAATAATGAAAAATTTTTATGTTTGTGTATTATTATAAAAATGCAAATTTTGTTGTTACTACCTGAGATGATATTCTGTCTAAGAGATAAGTGATTTTTCCATAATCTCCAGTATCAGAATCTGCAGCTTGTATTACAGCAATTTCTGTGCCAATTTTTGAATTCTCCATAACAGTTACATTACTAATGTTCGACACAAAATACGGATTATTATCATTTTCATCTAAGACTTGAACGTATACTTCTGATAAACTGGATCTACAAAATTGAATACAATTTAAGTTACTTATTTATTTAATGTAGGCAAATTATTATTTAATTATAAATTTGTGTTGTTTTTAAAATTAAATATAATAATATAATGAGATGAAAAAAGAATTGTCCAGAGAAATTAATGCAAATCCATTTACATAACATAATAATTACTAAATTGCATCATTCTCACCGAGGTGGAATTCCAGAATCTGTGGCTTTGATAGTTAAATTTAGCCACGAATACATTTCTCTGTCGATTTTGTTAGCGACGACCATTTCTCCGGTTTCATGGTCTAAATGCACGAGGTCAATGATCTCTCTCGGGCCTTGTAAAGAATATGTAATACTACGATTTTTATCGGCATCGTCAGCAACAATATTCACGATATTAACTCCATTTTTACTGTTTTCCGTAACAGAACGTCTGTAAAATGGTCTCCGGAATTTAGGATTATTGTCGTTTTCATCCTCGATAATTATACTCAATGTAGCTGTAAAATTTTTGTATTATGTACTTTAATAAAATATTTTTGTGACACAAAAGTTCCAGAAACATTAAAAAAGTTTTGCAATAACGATTTGAAATAAGACCTTATCATAAATTATATAATACAAACGTAAAACTAACCGGATGCAGTTTGCAAGCCTCTTATTGCAGCCAAATCCTCGACTACAAGTCCTAGTCTGATGGTTTCTACTCTTTCCCTATCTAACAGCTTTACTATACGTAGCAAGCCATCCAATGGATTTAACTCTATTGCTGCTAGATAGTCATACTCTTGCACTTTGATTAAAGTACCCTCCTCATTTCGTGCTTCCGATGAGTTGGGATCTACGCGATAACGTAAAATCGGAGCTACATCCGAATCTTGTGCCATTATGCGATGAACATAAGCACCGACCTAAAGTCATTTATTTATTGAATATTTATAGAATTGAGAAATCATTAGAGTGTCTAATAACATACCTGAGTGTTTTCTCTGATAGTGACAGTTCCAGGATCGATAAAAACGGGCGGTTTATTATTGACGTCTAGGATTGTGATATTCACGAGAACCTCGGCCGTTCGTTGAATTTCCGTACCGCTGTCGATGGCGATAACGTTTAAGTTATATCTCGTGGTTTTCGACGAAGTAAGATCCGGATCTAAGTTGGAACCCGGTGCTACTCTGATCACGCCTGTCTCGGGACTAATTACAAACTTGTCTCCAGCTCCGCTCTGAATTCGGTAAACTAACTTGTTATTCGGCGAAGATAGATCTTTGTCCCACGCTTTTACCTATATGCGAATAATTCTTCATTCGTTGTTTTTCCGCAATAATGCTTAATTATATTCATCTTTTTTTCATTTCTTACTTTTCTATATAATTAAAAACTTTGAACTTTATCTATAATTTTACGACGTCTTACACACACATAACGTATTTAATAATATTATATAGAAATTACATACTTGTACAATACTCGTGCCACCTGGCGAATCCTCAGGAATATTTTTCTTATACAAAATTCTTTCGAAAACCGGAGCATTGTCATTAACGTCCCTCAAGTAAATCATTAGAGGAACGTCAGAAGTCAGACTTGGTGTGCCCATATCTCTAGCTCTCGCTGTCAATCTTAATTGACGTATGATCGTTTCTTTATGTCCCTGATTAATAGGCAGAGCTTCGTAATCCAACGGACGGGTGGGTGTAACAATGCCGCGTTTCGGATCGATGGTAAAATTTCGGGAAAATTCGCTTGATACCAGAGCGTAGACTATCTCACTGTTTCGTGTTCCTGTATACATAAGTAAGCATGACACATCATAGATAGAGATATATTCTTTTATTTATTATATTAAACGTTGCCAAACCGTTCAAATCGTTATCGGATGCCTCGACAATCAGAGGCGATTCAAAGTGATCTTCATTCTCCAACAACACTGCCTCGTATTTATTTTGCAGAAATATAGGAGCGTTGTCGTTAACATCATCAATATTAACTATCAATTGCGCAGCGTTGCGATTTCCTTTTCCAAGATTATCTCGCGCCTCGACAGTGAGATAATGTCGAGCAACTAATTCTCGATCAAAACTGGGCCCAGGACGCTTGACCGTTATTATACCGGTAAGAGGATCCATCGTCAATCTACGAAGTTAGATTTGATATACAGCAATGCTTTTATTATTTTATTAATAATTTATTGACATTAGACTTTCCCTAATTATACAAATCTTTTCTTCTCTTTCCAATATTATTTTTTTATTGACTCATAAACATAGACATCTGTATATAAAATTATATTATAATGTGAAGAAATTCTAAGAAATCTATTTTAATAATTTATCATCTTACGCATGTGCAATGCTACCGCCTAAAGTTGTATATCTTATTCCATGTGTTCCAAGATTATCGCTGTCTGCGTCTAAAGCCTGTACCCAAGCCACAGTCGTTCCCGTAGCACAATTTTCTGGTATCGACACCTCGTAGATATCTTTCGTAAATTCGGGATAATTATCATTTTGATCCTTTATAAAGACCGTAACTGGTACCGCGCTATATTTCGGCGAAACCGGTGTGATTTCTTTCGCAACGAGAGTGAAATTTGCCACTGCAAAAATCAAATACGTTATTTTGTATACGTAAATGATACACGCTCAAGACGAACGTATAACGTTCATATATTGACATTAATTTTACATATATGATATTATATAATAGTTCATCTAATTCTAACAAAGAAGAGTGTACAACTTTACCAGATATTTTTTCAAAATCAAGTTTACTCGAATCCTTAACGCGTATTAGAAACGGTGCCTCATTAATCCCGCGAAACGGTGTTACATCAAATATCCCACCATCGCCTTCAATGAATATTCGAAATGTGCCATTGGAACCCTAAAAAAATGTATTATACTTGTAAATATTGTTCTCAAAATTTAATAAGAAAAAACTTTTATAAAAAAAATAGCACCTTTTAGATATTGATTTTTTCGAATGTTCAAATTTTATTTAAAAAGTAATTCGTATATTTAAATAGTAATTCTTACTATATTCCCTTACTTACCAAGTCATGATCAAAGACTTCTGGTACAGCATCGCCAATGAAATTAACTGGTGTATTTTCCGGCGCGTTCTCATTTATTTCGGCACGGTATAACATACTTCTAAATGTTGGCGTTTCGTCATTTACGTCGGTAAGAATAATGGTCACCTCGGTACTAACAGACGGAGGTGGAATAATCTTAGATACTTCCTTTACCGTAATTTCTAGAATAAAAGTGCCATCACTGTTCTCCTCAGCCTCTCTATCCAATTGTGCTCTTGTAAACACGAGGCCGGAAGTCGCATCGATATCGAACAAATATCTCGGTCCCTTCGTGATGCTGTAAGTGATTTTATTGTTTATCCCCTTATCGCCATCCACAGCACGAACTGTAACAAGATTTATTATTATATTACACATTAGAGTCATGAAATCTTATATACAGAATATCTTACATTCATACTAAAAATATCGAGGTCACAATATCTTTGAAAACGATTGACGTTCAACAAAACATTTAAACGCAAAAGAGTTTGTTTTTGTTTTGAACTAAAAACGTTTATGTAATTGTTATATTTATGTTATGTATAAAAAGTGTTTATAAATTTTTAACACTTTATCTCCTAAAAAATAACATTGCGTGATTTTAATAAATAAAAGAATAAGATGAAAAATAACAAAAAACAGCTTTAAAAAATATAGTTATTTGTTCTCATTCTTTCTTCTCGAATGTACGAGATCACAGCTTAGTCTCAATGCTTTAACTATCTAATACGTATACCTGAAGGTGTTTATGGCTATTCTAGTTTTAAAGAGTAGTAATAAAGGAACACAACGGATCATAGCTTTTTGCGAGCGTACTTTTCTTGCGTTATTCTTCCGCTATAATAAAGCAAAGAGCGCATCACGTGCGATTATTAGAGCGAGATAGCTTAGATCTGTAATTGTCTCAACGTTTAAAAGCAGAAGTTGCGTACGCATGAATATTGTTGCGTGCGTCTGCGACGAAGTATGTCAAAAATAAAATTCTAATTAATTAGCTGAAAATTGCCCATTACATCTTAGTTAATTTCTTGTCTTAATTAAGCAAATCATCCATTATAAATAAATTTGTTATTTATTCATGTATTCCGTTATCGTGTTAAATTATACTTAAAATTAGCTCCCGCAAATTGTCGAGGTAATTTGAACGTTGTTTTATTATGAGATAACACTGACCTTGCAAAACGGATGTACCAATCCTGACATTTTCGCTGATTCTTGCGACGGGCGTCATGGCTATGAATTCCGGTGGCTGGTCCTCCACATCCTGTACTTTGATCAAAATCGCTGTCGTTCCCGTATTTACCTAGAAGGGAAGAATGATTAAATATTTTACCTCGAATAATTAAGTACAAGTAAACTCTACCTACAGGAAGTTGCCTTAAAGAAATGGCTATAATGAATAACTGTAACGATGCTTATGTAGATGATTATCTTCTGGCATTGTTCACCCTTCACCGCGCATAACTTTATAGGGAAAAGTCATTGAACTATTCAGTAATCATCGTAAAGATCGTACGGGTTTTTACCTACGTAATATCCGCATTTATCGTATTTTGTTAAACAGTACCCTTATAACTTTTACAATTTTTAGAAAACACGCACTTTGTTCAAGTATATACGAATTAATAATGTATGTACATAGCAGGAGAGTCAAGTTATATTATAAGAATAAAGTTATGTCAATTTTTTCTATTATTTACGATATTTGGAAGAAATAGATTAATTTATAATAAAATTTAATAAGAAAAATATATTTATATATAAATATTATATGAAAAATAATACTTAAATAAAATACCTTTTCATTTATTGCCCGATCCACAGCTAAGATCCGCAGTTGATACAGATACTTTCGTTCGTAATCCAAAGAACCTACTAAGCGTATGACGCCCTTGCCATTGACGGTCGATATGCTGAAAACGTTGTTATCACCGTCCAATTCCTGAAGGTAATATACCACTTGACCATGAGCACCCAAATCGGCATCGGTAGCTTCCACCGTTGTTAAAATACCCGGGCGAGAATCCTCCCGAAGAGTTAATGAGGTAGGATGTGGACGGAAAATTGGAACATTATCGTTAATGTCCTCGACCAGAAGCAGCAAACTTTGCGTGATAAAATTTCCCTCCCCCAATCTTCCATCCGTCAATGTTAACACAAGTGCATATTCATCTCTTGTCTGATAAAACACAAATAATATTAAAATTAAATTAAATTTATTTTACACGATCTATAATTTATGTCGGAATTTAAAATATAATTTTATTTATAAATTTATATTTTTAATTTTGGTGTTGTATAATAAAATGTTGTATATAAAATTTAAATTATAAGATAACTCACACATATAAAATTAAAAATAGATTCTATTCTGAATTATAAATAGAATTCGATAGCAAACTCTTGATTGTTTAAAGTGGAGTTAATATGTTTGAGAAAGTATACCTTACAAAGATAAAAAGGATGCAAAGCGTATTAATTATCCAAAAATAAGCATGAAATCAATACAATTACCAAGTATATCATTACGATAAAGATTTCGAAAACCTTATAAAAATCTATTCAAAAATTCTTTGTGTATATAAATTGCTTGAAATATCAAAATAGATGAAGATCAAAATACAAGAAGTAAAATATAAATTTGAATAAAGTTTAATCGATATAAGTTTATAAAAATTATAGCATCTCGTACAATGATTATTATGTTTCGAATACGAGCATCATCGACGATAGAAAGTTAATATCAAACGTATTATTTTACGTGTGCACTGATGACGCTGCAAATAACATCTTTACGAATTGGATCCTCATAAAGATGATGAGTAAATTACGTTTGTCTCCGCTGATATTTAAATTTCTCTTTAATGGTTTGTTGGACTGTAATATTAAAGTTGTGATCCGAAGACAAGGTAAATCACTCGTGCAAAACAGAAATAACAGTTGGACAACATAAAAATTATTGCGGTACCTCTTCCTGTCTTATCTTTATTTCTATAGTTATGTTGTTTAATAGCTCTTACTTGACGAAGTTTATGATCGTTATTAAGATGAGCAATTATTAAGATTTGATTTTTACTTCGCGGTATTTGATATAAAATTAAAAAAATATTTTTTTACTATTTTACTTTCTCACAATCTTAGTAAAGTTAAAAATTATTTAGAATGAAATTACCTCTCTGTCCAGTAACTTATTTAAGTAAATGTTGGCTTCATTAAGACCGAAATTTTCGACTTGAATCACATCGCTACCAGGCTGTTCTCGAACGCCGAATGTCAATATGTCATTATCTGGATCGATACCTTTGAGTTTATAAATTAGGCTACCTGTAAATAATATTATATATTTATACTAGGTTAATTTAATCAATGCGAGTCTAAAATATAGACACACCAGTACCTATCGAGATTATTTTTAGCATTCGACATCTCTTAGAGGATGTGACACACTAAATTTCAGTGACATAGATCTATTATTCTGTGTTTGACGTTCATTTGAATCGATCAAGTTTCGTGGTTTGCAAAAAATGGATCAGAAAGTATTTCATGTAGTATGATCGCAAAATGATTCGATTTACACTACAAAGTCCAAATTTAAAAAATAAGGGGATATGGAAGGACTTTGTAGTGTAAATCGAATCATTTTGCGGTCATACTACACGAAATTCTTTCTGATCCATTTTTTGTAAACCACGAAACTTGATCGATTCAAATGAACGTCAAACACAGAACAATAGATTTATGTCACTGAAATTTGGTGTGTGATCCTCCAAGAGTTGCCGAATACTAAAAATAGTCTTGATAGGTACTATAGTATAGTGCTATATTTTAGACTTTGTATTGACTTATCAAACTAGCCTCGTAATTTTGTTAACGTATAATAAAAATGAAAAATATAATGGCCATATGGAAAAAAATAATGAGAAGGATTTTAGTAATTGTTATCTTTTTAAAGCACTAAGATAATCTAAAGATAAATTTTATAACTTTCTTAGATTAATATCTAAAAATAATATACATATTTATATAGGGAAAAAAATTGAGAGTGGAAGAGACGAGTCATAAAGAAACGCATTAATTTTTGCATTCGCATGTTGAAAACAAAATGGCAACGGTTTATATAACGGTATTTGAAAATCGGCGCATTCAACTAGTAATAAGTTTTGTGATCCGTAACAAACCAACGCAAGTGTGAATAGAAGACTTGTATTCTTTCACTATATGAATTAATCATCATAAATTTCCATTCGACTGTTTATTTAATAAAAACTCTAGTCATATATTAACGTTTGCTTATTATACATATAAAAATTTACGATTCGTCTAATGTTGATTCTTTAAGAGAATATCTTAAAGAAATATCGATATTACAAGTTAGAAAGTATTCGGAAATTGAAAAGTATACGGATTGTAAAATTCTTTCACATAATTAAAATACGTATGAAAAAGCTGGAAGACGGTCGATTTAACAAGAAAGTCGAAAAATGTTAAAAAATTATCTTAAAAATTTAATAGTCATACTAAATGTAATTTTCGATTTTCTCGTTAAATCAACCGTCTCGCACTTTTTTTGTAGATATTTCAATTATGTGAAAGGATTTTGCAAGCTGTACAGCCAATTCAGAGTACTTTCTAACCTATAATCGATAATTCTCTGTCAAGTGTATTCCTTTTAAAATGATGCGCTCATTATTCTTACCAATCGGAGTCTCAGACTCTTCCTTTAATCTAAGGACAATTTCTGTTTGTCCATCTATGAGAAATCTAGGTGGATTGTTTCTAGCTGAACAACATGTTAACAAATATCCAAATATAAAGTACAACAATTCTATTTTAAACCGGCTTCTTTTACATGATCGCAACAACCAGGAAGACGATCTCGTTTGCTTATCCGACATCATCTTGATCGAACGATATTTATAATCGACATGTTCCTCCTCGTGTAAAATCTTTTACTTCTTAGTACCCTGGAATTAATACGTATACATTAATTTATCATAAAAAATGCTGATATAAATAAATAACTGATTATGTAAATAAAAATATAATAAAAATAATAGTATAAATTATAAGTAAATTCTGTAGAGTTAATTTGTTTTATTCTTAAAAAAGTATTGTATTGAACAGTTAAATAGGAAATATTAAATTGATTAAAAGTAAAGAAAAACGATTATACATAATTTAAATAATGTATAATAATATGGACCAAGAGCGTAATATACATATAGTATTATCACTGATGTTGATTGACACTTGAAAGATCACATTTCTGGTATTTTTATCGTGTATAATTCTCGTGTATAATAATCTTTTGTGTATAATTTATAAACTTTATGCATTTTATTTATGTACACACGTACGTAGTCTATTTACGTGCTGCATTTAGTTTGATAACCGGTATTCACGCTGAGCAGTTGCTTTCTCCTCAGTAAAATGTCGTCTTGATGCAATGTCAAGAGTATCTCACCGCGAACGATCACGGAGATTGAACTGGAGTGAAAGCTTACCGGAAGAAACGTTTTCTCACGGCTCTTAAATTGTGCGGTACGCGATAATTAAAAGAATGCGCCTCCCGACTGAACCTCCTAGTATCCATATTATGCAAGATATATTTCATTGTTCGATCCTTCTAGAAAATCTTACGAAGCGATGATATAATATCGCATTCTTAGGAAAGAAAGTGTTACGATTTGAAACGAACTGCAATTCCGATTATCAATAAAAGGTATGTTACTAAAAACCGCAAAATAAATTTAAATTATATTAGATTAATTTTAAATGAACTTAATTTTAATAACATTTAAATGTAAAGAGTTCCATAAAAAGATGTTCAATTAAAAAAAGTTTAAAAATGATTGAAAATAACGATTTTCTATAAAAATAAATTAATTTAAAATTGCTTAAGAAATTTATAATTAAAATTTGACAAATTGACAATTATGAAACAACATCCGACAATTGTTTAACAACATCTGACAGAGATACGCGAAAGAAGCATTCACTGACCCGTGTTTGTGTAAGAATTCTTCTTTAAGGTAGTTTGACACTAAGGAACACTGAGTGAGCACACCGAACGGTGCTCTTCTTGCCAACAAAGTGTATCGGCCACGCTCTTGACTTTTAAGACTCTGCTAAATAACAGGCTAGTGCGGAGCTCCTCAATGTACGGATACCCGTGTATTCAAATGTGTACGATGTACGTGCGCTATCTGATTTTCAGCGAATAAAGACTGTAGCTACACAGGAAACGAATCTCTTCTTATTCTGATGAGTATTGATAAGAATTATACCGGATAACATGATCTTTATTTACGACAATGTAAACCAGGTCTCTCCGACTTGGCTTCAAGCAACTTTTACGTTTATTTTCAAAATGATTACTCTGAAAAATCATATTGTGATTTCTATGTACACAGTTGGAAAAAATATATTAAATTTAACACATAAATCAAATTTTTATGTTATTTTAACATAATATGAGTATGTTGAATGATAACACGGATACTATGTTTATATTTCAACAAAAATGGAATGCAATCTTGAATAAAAATTGAAGAGAGTTATGTGTACAATCAATATTATTATGACAAAATTAACATTTAACAAATGTTTTCTAAAAAAAAACAATTCACCTAACAACATTGTTCATTCCTGTTATAGAGTAAAATCAACACCATTATTCTGTAAATTTTTTTAACATATATTTACTAAATACGTGCAAATTGTATTACTTTAACATATTTTTTAAATTATTTCAATAACTTTACACTTCATATTCATTATATTCATTTAACATAAGAGACATATGTCAAATTTACATTTAATGTGTACTTTATTTAACACAGAAACTTTAACTAGCAGATTTTTTTTCATAAAAACACAAATTTTCCAACTGTGTACGTATTTTTACTGTAAAGATTTTTTGCTGTTGAGAGTCATCAATTGCAATTAATTATATATAATGATTCATCTATCTATGATACTTAAATGTGTAATGTTTGAATGCATAGCATGAAGAAGATTGCGTGACTAAAATTTTCTCCGGCTTCTTTACAACTTCACCTTCGCGCATCGCGAAATTCTTCGATAAGATTGATCGATAGAACGCTTTAAATTCAGAATAATTTTATTCTCTTCGACAATCGTCGATTCTTACTTCCAACACAAAGCTATTCGTACGATAGCAGACCCTGTAAGCATTATTGACCGAAAAGAGCAACTTGTATCTAAAGGAAGTTTTCTCTATGCATGCTGGTTCGAATAAAGGGGCAATAAGGTCGTATTTCCAATGGGGGGCTGTCCCGAGGTACGTGACGTCATTTCCTACACCTGCCATGCATGCTTCCGAATGATAACACCGTCCGGGATATTGACATACACCTATAATACTGTCTGTTGCCTGGCCAACCCTATACAGAATTTCCTTGCGTGACGGGCTCCCCCACACCATGAACATCATGTGTAAAGGATCTTGGCGGGTGCGAACACGCCGGTTGTCTGTGATATCGATACGTATTTTTTACACGACGCTATAAAATTAAGATAGGATAATTACGAAGAAGAAGCAGACAAGAGTAGTAATCTTTCAAATAAATCTCGCATAAGCTTTTCACTTTTTTTATTTAAATGTTTTAATTATATAATTAAGAGAAAGTACATTATCTTTAAAAAATTACTATAAACTTTCCGTTATTTTAATTAACGTTATTTGCGTAGATCCGAAAATTACTTCTGATGAATTTACTTTTCAACAAATATACTATTATATGACGCAGAAATTGTTAGCGATTCGACAATTCTGCCAAAAAAAATTCGCCGAGTTCCGGAGTTCCCTGTGTGTTGGTCTGCGGTTACATCTGGTGTTACGACAATAAACAGATGTTACTGTGCGAACGAAGTATACAAGTAAAATGAATTTCCTTTTCACTGTGGCACGATGAGATGTTACCCGTGGGAGTGAAATTAATGGCGTCTTATCTCATCGTATACGAATAATTATAATGAAATACAATGGCGTTGTGCGATTATTATTTAACGAGAAAAAAGATATAATATTTCATAACACATCATAAGAGGACATGAGCCAAATCGAAGCGTGATTGCATTCTTGCGTCATGAACATTCACGTTTAATATAATTAATATGTCGTCACAAGGAAATTTGGGTCAGTGCTAACAATTGCCAATCAGTATCCAGTAGTTAGCTCCGCTTCAACGTTTAATTTTAATTCTGTATTAAACGGAAGTCATGACACATAAAAAAATGAATTTCATACAAGAAAAATACATAAATATATTTCAATTTATTATAAATAATATGTTATTAATTTAAAGTATTATTAAATTTATATTTTAATTATTTTCTTTACAAGAAATATTTCCTTAAATTAATTTTTAATTAATTTAGAAAAAAATTTGTCTTATCTATCTTTCAAAATCTGTCTATCAAAATTTTGTAGTAGAAATCTATATCTCACTTTCGCCCTTTCGTGTTTCATTTAGTACAGATGACGTAGTATAAATTTCAATTTCTACTGTATACTTCAACTACGAAGAGAGAGAGGGAGAGAGACCTTCACTCTTTACTGAAGTTTGTTGAAAATTGATTGTAATAACAAGTATAAGAAACGTCTTCCTTTGCAAGGCCAGTTATCAAAGAATTGCTAACAATACCATTGATTCCACGAATTAAACTTTCAGTGGTGGTGTCAGATAAAGCATTAATTGCACGTCAGATACGTGAGATTCCACACCGGCATAATTCGTACCAGGATGGTCGACTGTGATGGACGTGCTGTCTGTCAATGTCACGTTTTAAAAGTTCCGCGTAACTTTCTAAAAAATTGCGGCCCGCTGCCTTTCCACGGCCAATCAAATTCAATAAAAAGGGACAATTTATTAAAATGTAAAAATGAAGTAGAAATGAAGAGATAATCACAGGCTTTATAGCAAATCTTTTAATCCTGCGAATTGATCGATTAAATTAATTCATAAAATTTTATCGTCAGAAATATTAACAAGCTATGTCGCGATAAATGAAATACATTCTGTTGTTAATTATTTAATACATAAAAAATATGAAAATCTGACTGCATCAGAACAAAGGGTTAGATTATTTTTCATGATTAAGAGTACAAATATTATATTAGTGTTTGATCGAAAGTACTTCGTACTTACCAGAATTTTTAATAATATATAATACAATGGTGAGAATAAATTTGTTTGGTATGTTTCAGTGATGGAAACAAATGTTTTTTTCACACAATTGTCTTATTGTAACTTCAGCTTTTAACACATTGTCGGTGCTAGTATTAGCGTGATTGCGAAGCATGCAAAATGTGTTCATACGTCCAAGTGTACCAGTAAACTCTATTCAGAAATCAGATCGAATTGATTGATTTATTATCACTTTTCAATTATTTTTTTACATTACACTGTCTAATTGACGCGATAATTAGTATTTCTCGTCAGTACATTACCCATTTAGTAGGTTGAGTAATTAAATAATTGCACATAATGCGAAAAGAATTAACGAGTTAATTTAATTTAATTATCAAATTACTGTCACTGCGTAATTCAAAATCCAATAATTCTCTTTCAATGACTGTATATTAGAATATTCACTCAAGTTTACATTCCGCCATTAATCAAAAACAAAAACTTGCACGATTTAATTCATTGGATTACACTCTTTCTTAAACTCTTTTTTAAATTGTAAATAGCACTTTTGTCATTACTAGGTACACACTCCTAGGTTTAATGCGGGTAAGACTAAGTCGAAGCAAACCTGAATTCTTTTCACGATCGTGAAATTAAGGTGATGGCAAACGAATTTGCATAGAACCGTGTCATCGCCCGTGATCGGCCGTGAGCGCGGCGCTCACCTGTCCGAGTGAGCTTACGATAGTAAACTGAAAGTACGGGCGAAGCCAGCGTGGTTCCCGTCGGGAGAGCGTAGATCGTTGCCTGCCATTCGTTCTGTGGCGTGAGCACTGACCGTGCACAGAACACCACAAAACGTACGGTTGTTCCAAGTTAAATTCAGCCCGTCGTGCTCCCCGAGGCGTGCACACGAGGGGGCTTTCCCCCTTCGTCACAACCTCCGGTCACCTGTGCCACCTCACCGCCCGCAGGGGAAGATATATTTTGTTGGAAATAGCGGAGCACCGCCTGCAGCCCGCCGGTTGTTAATGAGAAAGAAACGGTAGCATGATTATTAACACTATAGTATAATCTTTCATGTCAGATATAAACTTTTTAAAGTCGAATGATATATTCATTTATTAATGCGGTAAATCTTAAAATGCAACTAACTTTGTAATAAAAAAAACAAAGTTATAGTTTTGTGAAATTTAAATTTGCGTAAAATATATAATTGCATGTAATACAGTAGGACCTCTTTATAGTCACACGCTCGGGGCCAAATGCGACAATAAAGAGGTTATCTTAGCCGCCCCAAAGTTTAGTAAGAAAGCTTTTGACATACAACTTGAAAAGATACCATATTTTCTTGCCTCATCTTTAATTTTTGATCAGAAGCAATCTCCTCAATTATCTGTTGCTTGTTGCTCATAATTATACTTCCTCTTTTGATTCATGTTTACACTTAATTAAAAATAATTAAGCAACTAACAATTATGTAAAATAATATACAGTGGTAGACTATCCCTAAAGGTTACAATTGAGCGCTAAAAATACGACCCTGAAGACGTTTAAGTAGATAACTATGCATTGTTTATTGCACAAGCAGTTGTCATGGAAACGCGTTACGTGGGTTACAATTAAACGTATGCTTATACGGAGGTCGACTGTGGACTATTGGGAGGTCGTAACTATAAAGAGGTGGACTATAAAAAGGTTCTATTGTATACTGTAAGAATACGTGTTTAGAAATTATATAGAATTAAGAAAAAAAGTTTTAAAAATATATAAAGAATATTAGGAAGAATAAATAAACTTTAAGTGAATCAATTTTAAGAAAACAATTTATACATTCTGCAGTTTACAATTTTATCATTTTACTGAAGAAAATTGAATTAAGTATACGTAAAAGATAAAAAATATAATGAAATAGTTTTTATTTGTTAATAATACATAATGTGTAAATAATATTTTATACTTTTGCCTAATATTATGTAAAGTAAATTATGTATATATTAAGTTATATAAATTCTACAAAGGTATGAAAAAACTGGTTTGTAAACTAGTTAATCTAGCATATCAGAGTTACAAAACTCTGTTTTATCCGCTAGAGATGCTATCGATATAAATATTGCGTTACGAATTAAAGTCTTGCAGCAGCTATACATATATATGTGCTTAAAACAGAAAAATTCAATGATCTATCAGGTTTAATGTCCACATCATCGTGTACCTACTGTAAGTTAAGTTCGTTGAACCTGACTAACCGGCCAGGATAGTCACTTTCAACATTGAACTTCAGATGTCGCATGCTGTTTTCCTAAAACCTGAAAATGCACATTGCAATTGTACAGAATACATATATATTTGAAAAATTATTAAAAGTTATTAAATAAATTATTTTAATTTTTTATCTTAAAGCTTTTTATTTTTAAAAATTATGATTAATAAGAAAATTTAATTTAAAAAATCCATACACATTATACATAATTAGATATATATATAAAAACCTGAGCGAAATGATTCTAGTCTTTTATCATAAATGAATAATAAAAGACTAAGAAGACCTGATAGCACATACTTGATTTAGATATAATAAAACAGCGAAAGCTGAAACTTATGTTTTATTTATTAATTATTTTAATTAAAATTAAAATTTTGTTTGAAATATTGAAACAAAAATAAAATTGGATTCGTAAATGAGGACAAAACAAAATTTTTAAAGGCAATATTGTCTCGATAATATTAAAAAGATATGTGAAAATAAATAAATGCCTACAATTTGTATTTATATAATATCGAAGAAACGAAAATTGGCTTTTTTACATTAAAAATGTGAGAAATAATTAATGCAAATATCAAAAAATAAATTTGTAAAGATAGAAGAAAATGCACACTTTTATAGTCTGGATGATTAAGAAGAAATTAAATTATTGTCACATATATTTACTCAAATAACTATTACATTCTTTCATATTGATTTTATGTTTAACTCTTACGATCGTTATACTATCATCATTCGTCATCAAATATTTCTTCTTACATACCAATACGTTCATTGTACGTTCAAGTTTCAAGGCCTCTCGTTTCAATCGGTCATGACAATCTGTCGTCAGTTATGTGATCTTTATACATACATGAAATCGAGCTAGTAGACCTTGAAGGCGCCTACATGCGGTAAGCCGCGCGTAAAAGTTTTGCAGATAAAATTGGGACAGCGTATCAATGACATCCAGACAAAGGATGTCTTCGCGTAAGTTGACGTAGCAACAAATTGAATACGAATGTAGAGTTTCGCAGATTAAATTAAAGTTTCTATTCGGGCATACTAATGCATAAATATTAATTCGAGTATCGTTATCGAGTATTACTTTCTCCATATTTGTTTCATTTAAATTCAAGGATTTGTCTACAGAAAAGAAAACAAAGTAAATTTTCTATTATCTGTTCGCTTTATCTCTTCCCTTCTTCTTTCATGTTTTTTGTTTCCTTTTATATCTTTCTCAATCACGTATTGATTGTGTAATAGATTGCAGAAAACTCAATCACTCTTTGAGAGTTTTAACAACTGTTTGAAAACTAACTACATCGTTTTGTTCACGTCAAAATCTCGATCTCATTGATGGCCGCACATCTGACTTGATACGCAACTCGCCGAAAAGGACATTTAGCTAACGGCGCAGTGCAGCTTAACGAAAAGAAGACGTAACTGTGCTTTGGTATACGCAGCAACTTTTCTCATTCCTTTCTTCTCCCTCTTCGCTCTTATCCTTCTGGAGCGCTTACCGTTACAGCTATCGGATGCTCTTTCAAGCGACAGTCGCAGAAGATAAGCACCAAGATAAACTATTAACGCATAGCGCGGCTCAAAGTTCCGCTTCCCTATCATTTCTCATTCGTTTGAGAAGCGAATATCATTAATTCAACGATCGCCGCCATATAATTCGCGAAATTTGAAGTCATTTAAAAAAATCTGTTTGATTGATATTGTATCGCCGTACGCGCGCGTTTCAATTCAATTTCACGCAAAGCAGGTCGATACACTTAACTTTTTTTCTTCTCAAACGTAGCGCTTAATTCAATATTCGCTTTACGACGCTCTACAAGACCAAATTATTGGTCTACGGTCAATTAGCTGATGCAAGTATGCGTCAGATGTATTACCCGGCCAAACAGGATGCGCGTTTCATCGCGGCGGTGACCGTCATACGATCTCATCAAATATTGCCTCCGGACCGCCTCGCAGCTCCAAACGCAGCGTTTTTTGAACGGCCTCCACTAAGTATGCGACTCGCGCTGTAGAGAGTGTTGCCGATGTGTACCAGAAGAAGTGGTAGGGTTAAAATAAAAGAGGAAAAAAAGAAAGGGAAAAGGAAAGGGAAAAAAAACAAAAGGGTGGGGGAAGACGTCCTTTATTCCGATGCATAAGCGTGCCTTAGTACAGGCATTAACCTCCCTACCATTTTCTCTCCTTTCTCTTTTCCTCGCGCGCCTCGCGCACTGCAGCTATAGTCATCGGATTCTCTTTTAAGGACCGTGCTAAGACTGCCAGATGAAAGTATATAACCGGTTCGCAGCTGCAGCCAGTCTGGAGACCTGGGGTATCGGTCGGGGTGTGCAACTGGCGGGCACACACCGTGGCGCCAGGAACGGATTCGTCGTCCCAAGAAAGGACACGTACGGTCATCTCTTTATCTTGTCTCGAAAACCCCCGTTAATCCTTTTCGCAATAGCAGTCTATGCCCAGCTAGAAGCACAGAAACGATATAAAATCTGATAAACCGCAATCTCTTTTAGAATAATAAACGGCAATCTGGGTGTAAAGCTAGACCTAGTTTCACGTAGCAGGTAGTCTCATGAACCCAGAAAGAGTGCGATGACTTCAATGTTTCTTGAGATCGTTGTAGTGTTAGCGAAACAATTTCACGTATTGATCCCTTTAACTTTTCTGTCAAGAATATTTCAGTCTATATTACGGTTGTATTGTTTCGCGCGCGGTATTCATAGTCACATCTATCTGAAATCGTAAAGTTGAAATATATTGATATAAACAGGAAAGCACAACGCAATGTTTATTTTTAGAAGTTGTCTGTATTATACGAGTACGTTATGCCTTCTCGTGCAAGGATAATCTCTATGTCTTTCATGATATTACGATGAACGCGTTCCGTGTGCGAAATTCATCTATACTTAATGTGCAGATAGCACAATCTTTCTGAACCGAAAGTTTTTTAAGCGGATGTTTTTTCTAAAAAGATAAACTGGTCGAAGGATATCCGCAAATCATGCGTGAGATTATGATGAGGCGGCAAAGAGTGAAGAAAATGAAACGCAAAACGAACATTGTACAGCATGTCCAGGAATTGGCAAAAAATGTCCAACATCGCGTTTATTTTATCAGAATCAATTTCTTCCCAGAAGTAAAAATGGCTAATTATTATCTATTTCAATAATTTAAATTCCATGTCGATAATTAAACTGTCGGACTAAAACTGTTTCATTATTATATAAAAATACGAGTATTGTTATCTCGCAAAACCATTTGAACACAAAATCAAAATTCGAAATATAAAACGTCTTATAAATTAACGTTCAAAGGTGTCTTTAAGACGTTTTTGCAAGAACTGTCTAAAAAAACGTCTGAAAGATATCTTATTTTATACATATACGAGACGTCTTATACATATCTCAATTTCGGACTTTGTGTTATTTAGATAGAATCTCGAGAGTTTTGCAAAATTACTTGATATAAGTAGGTACAACTTCCGTATATTCTGCAAATGAGCGACAGTCATATATAGTAGATGAACGCGGCAAAGTGACGGAAGATACGAGGAGCTTTGGGATAATCATGCCTAGCACTGCTCAGCTTATTACATTTAATGATCTTCATAGAGATGAAGCGCGCTTGATCTTCCGTGACGAAATAAGGTGCGTCCTCCGACAGGATATCGTATCAAAATTGAAATAGTACATAAATATAAGTTAAGTTTCACTAATAACGCGGAAATTGATTGCAATCATCGAATTAAGAAAATGCACAAAAACTGTGCAAATAGTTGTAATTTCTGAAACTAATTGGTTTAAAATTTTGAAAACATATATTTAGCAGATATGACTAAAAGATAGGCTTTAAACACGCATACCTTTTTGATTTTTTTAAGTAATGTATTCGGACAATGATATTGCCTCTGAAATAAAATTTGATTGAAACAATCGTATAAATCAAAACACTTAAAAATTCGTTAGCTGCTATTTTGAGAAATAGCATGGATGGACTTAATTGCATTGGTCTTATTATGTAAATGTGTGTAATGTGACAACAGACCAGAGTGAACTGCTTTATCCGTAGCGATGTTAATTGTGGTTAATAAACGGAATAATTATGATTAACTATGATAAAGAATTAAAAAAAAAAGATTAGGTAAATTTTTTCACACGCCACTGTATTCGAAGTATAGTTCGCAAGTTGGGGTACGAAAGTACGTCTGCGAAGAACTGTAAGAAGAAGACACGAAGAGGTAATGTCGCTCAGGTGCTCGACCGGCCTCTGCCGAACTCACCTCCACCCCCTCTCTCATTTTCTCCTTTTCTTTTTCTTTCGCTTTCTTTCTTCCGTTATTCTCCTTCGACTTCTTCGACTCGTCACGACCAGTCGGTCAGTTCCTCTTTTTCCACAACGCACGGTCCTTCCTAGGACTTTCCTCTTATCCGTGCGCCATTGGCCATTAGCGACCGCGCCGTTCGCCGTCCGTATCATCGAGGCCCCGGCGCGGTAAAGGGCCCCTCTTACCGGGTCCCGCGGGCCAGTCTTTCGTCGCGCGTTCACCGGTGCTCCGGCCTCCTCGCGTTCCGGCCGATGATCTGCCTCCTCGGCGCGATCCGGCCATGTGATTTTGTACGGGTACGCGTGTTTCTACGATCACTACCTGTGAGTGCATCACATGGTCGTCTTGACGATAGGTCCATATGCGCGATCGAGAAGCTCATTGCACCGCTTCACTGTCTAATAATCGCTCTTATTTCACCTGTTAATGTCGCGGATGATTGCGCGTATTAAGAGTTATACTTTTCCGTTGAATTTTACGTCAATATTGTCAAACGACCTGGCAATCCAATCGCGGTGAAAGAGATTTTACATTTCAGTTGCATATGCCACAGTGATTTATCGGTAGTTGGCCTAGATACGCGATTGTTATAGATTGAATCGTGATTTTAAAAGGATTGGGTCTCTCTCGACCTTGAATATTGCACCGTCAATGAATGATAGTGTCTAGTGCACGTATTTCTTTGTCATTTTTTCTGAAAATTGTGTCGCGCACAATTCCGTATATTGAGTGACTTTTTGAATATGATATATTTGTTTTGACAATTGAGGTGAAAAAGATGTGCGTGACGCGCGTGATGGCGTACGAGGACATAGTATTCGAATAAAGTGGCAGTCTCTCTGGTTACAGTCATTCTCACGAGAAACTTGATATAAAATCAAAGTAGCTTTAATAAAGTAATACATAAAAGCTTCAATTGACACATTCTCTTTGCCATATACTTCAAGTAATTAAGTCTCTCCAATTAAGTATTTAATTTGCCTTTAGAGACCGAAAGGATAAGTATGTAAAACTGACAGTTTTTCTCAAAAATTTCTCAATAAAATTTTTTAATGTTTCTAAAAATGTTTTAATAAATTTATAATTATTTTATAAATCTTTTAATATATTAAAGAATGGTTTAAGTTTAATTAAATAGCGCCGTAATTTAAATTTGTTTTGTCGTGTGTTACTTTTTCGAATTTATCCTCTACATAAATAATAAATTAATAATTAATTGGCTGTTATCCGTTTAATTTAAATCTGTTATTATTCGTGTACGCGATGTAAATATTAATTAAACGTATATTTTGTTGTATAATGTAATACAAATTAATTCTTTAGCTCCTTTACGTATATTAGCATTTGTGATCCGAGCTGTCTGACGATACAAACCAAACCAGTTGAAATTCCATTTGCAAATGTACCAACTATCACATAAACGCGCAAAGGTCGACCAGTCTTTATTTCTTTTCGAGTAGGCGACAAATACCTCATTTAAATACATTTGAAAAATTTAGCCTCATAAATTTAACATATTCAGATGTATAATCGTATCCACTTTTCGTATTATTATTATTGAATTATGTATCATTATAATATTGATATAAGAATGTCCTGTTTCAACGTTGAAAGTCTTTTAAAAGTGCTATCGATTTTTCGACGACAAAACTGAAGCTATTAGCTTCAACTTGAAAAGGATTATATCGAGAATGCAGTTGGATGCATCGTGGATTTTTTTTTAAAGTGCCGATAAAAGTAACGCGATGGTAAAACTTTTCATCGAATTCGCACGATGTAAAATGAGAGTGCAGTAAAAATGCATCGCAGTGTTTTCTGTGTGAACTGAAAAACAGTTTGTACATTTTAAGTTTTATCCCGAAAAGTATTCCTGAGACGCAACCGATGCCGATCAGATGGGAAGTGATGTATACTTATTATGGCAGAAACGTTCTCAAAGAGATCCGTCGCAGCTAAGGTGAATTTTATCACAATTCATTAACCGTAGTTAAGACGTAAACGATACGTTTAGATTGATTATAAGACGGAAAAGTAACGATTCATACTTGACCTATTTCTCCCCACTGTCTTACTTATAGAACAGCATATAAACATTTAAAAAATGTGAAAAGGTATCACTATCTCCCGTGTAGGCCATGAAATCTCATAAAAGTGGCATTGACGTATGAGAAGCTTTTAGCTGACTACAGTTATTCGTTCGAGAGATCTTTTAAACGCAAGTCAGACGGGGTATGTAATTTTCATGTACGATTCTCTCTGTTCCTCTTGTTCCTTTTCTTCTCTTTCCCGACGGGCGGCTAAGCGCAACGCCCGTGACACGCACGCGGCCGCACGCGGCTGCATGCTCGCGCGTTTCGCACGGAATCTCGCGCGTGTGCATCATAATGCACTTCGTATGCACTCGACTCGTCTTGTCTCGTTTTCTTCCGTACCAGGGGTGTGAGCGTACGCATGCTGTAAGACATTTTTCTTCGCGCTTCCTTGCGATCACATCTTTCTCTTTTCGAGGAAGCGAACGGATATAAATCTTCCCTGGGCGCGCGGGTATCTCGCCTCGTTCCTCTGTTTACGAAACTGCGTTACGCTACGGAACGATCTCGTATACCTCGAACACTCGAACAATCGCTAAGAAGTTAGAACAAGTGCCAGAACGTTACACTCAAGCAGAAGAAAGGATTGCACAGCTTCGTACGGCGAAGGATGGCAATCCCGAAGCGAATTGATGCGTTGATTTTGAATACGTTATAGCAATGTGTTTGTGACGGCTGCATCGGGAAACAAACTCAATATTTATTTATTAATTTAATGAACGACCATGCGTTCAAGTGTCATACAATAGAAATAGTACGCTATATCGCAATATAACGTGATTTATTAATTTGAAAGCGCTTCAATTTTACGGAGTAAAATTTTACTTGAAAGTTTTACTTGATTAGCACGCTCGCAAGTGAATAAATAATGAACCGTCAACAACACCCCGCCTATCTATTCGCGTACTAAATTTTCCGTGCTCTGCCTCGTCTGATATGCCCCATTATGTTTTCATTCCGCTTTGAAATGTTCTTATTTCGTCTTTTTTTCGCTATTCTGCAACGCACGGCGTCAATCCTATTAAAACGCGAAACACGGAAAGGCAATTTCGATCGCGATAAAGTAAAAACGTTTTCGTTTGTGAAACAATCTTGCGCCATCAGGGTACTTTATCAGTGTACTCTATCAGCATCCCAAGTATCCATCGTTTCTGTTCGATAACTCGGCTGAGCTTAATTTACGTTCATCGGATTTACTAATCTTGTAGTTATTGTAAATTGCGTTTTAAATTGTTCCGGGGTACGCGCGATTGTTCTCGTCATACACTCGATACACTGACAGTACATTGTATTCGTACAATGCTGGTGTAATTTAAAACTTCTCGACGCACATAGTCGATGGTAAAAGCCGGATAGCGACGCGTTCACCCACTCGAATAACAAATATTCGGTTCTTTCTGTTCTTATACGTTTTAACCATTGTTAAAATCTCTGGGTTATTTTACTGGTCTGCTTGACTTGGATTTTCTCGTTTCAAAGAAATTAACCACAATCTTGTACATACGTAATATATATAAATTATTATATTAGTAATATTATTATTATTATTCTCATTGTTCCGTACATAGCTTTATTTTCCTGATTTTCGAGATTGTAAGCATTAGCTTTTGCACTCGCAATAATATTGTTGAAGAAAGGAGAATAATTTTAGAACTGTGTTTCGAAAAGAATCGATAAACTCCTCGCGATTGTCAAAATTCCGCAAATTGAACAGCTCGTGAATTATTTTGACACATGTCGCCTAGTTCAAGATTTGGCATGCTGTGTTTCCAAAATAGCCAATCTACTTAATTATTGGGTCGAGCTCTAATCGGGAGTCATCGATTTTCAATACGGTTTCAAGACCCTTACGCGCGATGATTCGATTTCCATTCTGTGATGGCATTCTGAATCATTTAAATGCTGCGCACGTTTTACGCAACGTCCTTTCTATCCTGCGTCGGTATTCTCCGTCACGACTCCCGTGACGGAGCGCACGAAAATGTCAACAGTTACAACGTGACTACGCTTGGTAAGCGCGACGAACTATGCAGACTTGCGCGCGGATGCAATTTCGTTCGCGATAACGTAACGAATATCCCATTATCGCCAGAAACTGACACTCACCTCACTCGGTCCTTTCCGGTGGGATAAGCTCAAATTTAATCGGAGCCCGCAAAGCTTTCGGAGAGACAAAGCTATTTACATCGATATCAGATAAGAGAATATCGCTTGCGATAAACGATTGTGATAGAATGTAATCGTAATTGCGATATAATTGTAATGTAATTGATTTTAAAACTACCTCTGTACAAGAATAGAAAAAGACAGAAAAGAAATTATAATTATTCTTTTTACAATATAATAAAAGCCAATTTTATCTTACATCGTGCTTAGATAGTCGTGACACGATAGTCGTATATTGATCGACTTTTTCTCGAAATCGTCTGCGAACGACATCTCCGGGGCGTGAAAGTATTCGGGTTAGATCGCACGAGAAAGACAGTGAACGCCATAGTGACACAATACGTTTCTGCCCTCTGGCATGCGATATTAATCGAATCTCTCAACTTCCGCATAATTTCGTGAAATTCAACGATCGGTGAAAGTATACTCTCTTTGCCATATACGACATACCTCTTACGACGTAAATGGATTTACTATTGAGCATGGGTGACCCGTTTGCAATAAATAGACGAATAAAAAGGTTACGGCAGCAATTTCTACAGCATCCTTTGAAAGAATCAACCGATGCGAAATTCTGTTACTCAACGACGCAACTAATAAATCGATTTAATGTTTTTCCAATCTTTATTATAGACTTTGTGCTGACAAAATATATTCATTAAAAATAGGAAAGATATTTCTAATGAAAATAAGCATTCTAGTTTTTAAAGGTTTTTCGAAAGGCAAAAAATTGACTGAAGTAGTATTAAAAAATATTTATATTTATATCTAATATAAAATATATTAATGCTTAATGTATTAACACAAAACTCATGACTATTATGTTGACCGGCGTCAGTAATGCAATATATGTATATTTAAATAAGGAAAATTGATTCTGATTGTTCAACAAAAGAATAAAACGATGTCGGTTTCTGTGAAGTCGTGGTTCTCCAACAAAAGTAGAACAACCGCGATTCTTCAACAAGAGTACTTGGTATATCCGGACGAAATTAGGTACTCTATGCTATAGTGACGAAAATTCTGTCAACAAGCTTGTTAGTCCGCACGTATGCCGCAATTTCGTCAGTGGATGAGACATGAGAAGAGTTGCGATTATTTCCGTGTAGCCTTCTAAATATTAGTATGAGATACTTTGCAATTAAATGAAATGTGTATACATATTGCAAGAAAGAATACACAAGAATTATTAAAGGATCTACGAAGAAGAATAATTGACAATAATTGAGAAAATTGCAGCATAAAAAAACACCGTTAAACATTTTTATTTTTAGAACACATAAGAGAGAATTGAGGTTTTTTATTTATACATGCAATCATTATCATCGATTAATCTTATTTTAAGAAGTCTGCCGAAGAGAAAAATAATCTTGAATTTACGTATCAGAACAGGTGCAGCATAGAATGGATGATTGGTGTCATTGCGTCATTTGGCTGATACTTACGTGCGACGCAAACGAGAGAAGCGCATAGCTCAAGTGGGATATAAGCGATCGAATAAAATAACCGATGTGTTTCGCCACCGTGAAATATATCGTGGATTTATAGTGCCGTAATAATCGTAGCGATTCCTCGCTGGCGGCAGCACCATGTGCGGCGACGAGCGTCGTAGAGAAACGGGCTTTTACATTCTTCGATTGTCGTGATCGTTCAATCGATTCGTTTTAACGCTCGTTTTAATGCCTGCGAGATATTAGCACGGCCGATTGCTTGCGCTGGTGGAAATGCGGTAATTGCGGAACAGCATGCTGCTTGTGCGGCGCAGCGGAATGAGTTTTTATCATAAAACTAGGCGATGATAAAAGAAATTGTAGACACACAAAGTAACTCATCTTAATATATAAAAAAAGAGTGAAGATGAAAAAATTTAATCGGAAATTTAAAAACAAAAGTTTTAAATTTATAAATGACTTCCTTTTCTCGAATTATTTCTAATATTTCTAACAATCATAAAATTATTTTTACATCAACTAATTATTATATAATTATTTTGTTGTTACAATACATAAAATCATTAGTAATTTATAAAATTTATAATTATTGTAGAACTATTATATATTTGTTATTATATGTTATTATATAATTTATAACATTATTATATTAGTATACACAACAAATACACATACTATTAAATTTACATAATAAAATTTTATTTTAGTAACATTTTTACCGTATAAAATAAATTTATAACATATTCATGAGAAAATGATATTTCTTTTGAATATATATACTAGAATGATTTCGTATCTCTGTTTTCTAAAATATTGACCTGTGAATAATTGGGGGAAAGAGATAATTTCACGTTTTGTATTCGCAATAATAATAATAGCTATTTCATCCCAATATTTTTATAAAACAACCATCCCCCATTGATGGAATTCTCTCTCAGTGAGTATTCCAGTCGCCCTTCTGCGCAGTGGCATAATAATTCAGGAAAATCCCAGCGATTCCGGGAGGAGATCCTCGCAGAGACAAGTTCGATGAAACACAACAATGAGAATCATCCGGGAGGATTAAAACCTGGATTATATTGCGGTACGAATCTACCGATCAAAATACTGCCAGCTAGGAAAAATTCGCCAGCACAGAAATCACAGCGAAATCGTAAATTAAACGCATTGTATTCCGCCATATTTTAATTCGTAAATTTCTTTTCATTAAACTTTCGCGTTGTTACGTATTTTTGTAACTTTATCAAATTGAACTGTCTTTTATTATTTACGGATATTTAGCTTCAATATTCTTGCTATAGATTATGAAGAAGAAATATGTGGTCGCATTCTGTAAGCACATAATTGCGTTAGGTGCCGTTATTTAGTACGTTTCACCCCCTGTGCTTTTATTTATCGTCGTGTTTGGAGGGTCGCTATTTTTATCGGCCATATAATCGGCGAGACACGTTTGACCAGAGAGAGAAAGATATCCTTATATCGGAAATACAAATCTTTTAATCTTATATTTATAAAAAGATATTTTTTCAGTTTAATTTTTATAACTAGTACAAAAAATATTATAAAAATGAACAAGTTGTGCATTAAATCAATTTATTCATAGTGGTAAACGCGCTCCGACCGATCAAATACGTTTTCAAATTACATTTGTAATATTGTTATATACTTCTTACATATCCAGCATCCATGATACAGAGGAAAGTCGATAAAAATTTTCTAGGTAAGCCTTCGTCGTATAGACTCTCTTTGAGCCGAGAGACAAGCAGTTACCTCTCGATTGAGGGGAGAAACGAAATTTGAAAAATTTCGTTTCAGCGCGTAAGGGTAGGGATGATCGCCAGCCAAATTGACTATTGAAAGGAAATGGCGGGTCTGCGGAAGGTAGGGGATCGCGTTCCGGTATACGGATGTCCTCGAAACGGAAAAAGGAAATTAAATTCTTGTCGTAGGCCAGGTCTGCCTTTATTGTTTTCCAACGGCGTGTGCGTGGCGGTATAGTTTTCCTCTATGTGATGTCGCCATCTGACAGCCACCCGCCGGGTTGTTGGATTGCGACCCTTCAAAGCATGCATGGTCGCATCGATAATCTAATAATTATTTCTTGGCGAGCATATAATAAGTACATCGAAGAGAGCGTGAACATAAATATATTAAGCACGCGAGAATAATAGCAACTTGTTCGTGAGAATATTTGGTTTTAATGGTATACCAAACGTGCATTCCTCAGAAAGAATTTTAGACTTTATTGTTCTTATAATAAAAAGGAAGTCAAGTTCTTGTGTCGGTTAGCTAACGTAACCGTTATTTAAATTTCTAGTCTTTTGAAAGAGGAATCTACATCCGAAAAATCTTTTCTTTTGCATTGCTTCTAACACCGAGTTCTTTCTGTCACAGTACATGGGTTCGTTTCCTGTGGCGATTCCCGACATTTCCAGCCGCGCGGAATTTGTGCGCTCCCAATTGGAGATCCTCAGGGTAAGTGCTTTCCCCTGATTCTGTCGTGTACTGAAAACTATTTCTAATTTAGCATCCCTTTCTTACGAGAATATGATTATTATACAAGAAATGACAAATTATGCCTGCGAGGTAACATTGTTTTCCTTCCGGGGACGGCAAAACCTGTTTCTTCCGGTAATGCGTGGCAAGACGAATTATTCTAGCGCGCCTCTTCGCATAATAAGAAGCAATAAGATCCTAGGATAATAGCGTAGCATATACCAGCAGTCCCATTTTCACCCTGTTTGTTTTCCCGTTTTGCATGCATGATGAATTCACCAGTTTTATATTCAAATCGTCGCGCGATCTCGGCATTACGTAGATGTGTGTATACGAGATGAGAGTAAAACTATAGATTCTCATTTACAATCTCTTAAGATATTTAGGTGGTACTTAAAAAATTAGTTACCTTTGATCTATTATGTTTCACAAATCATACTTGATGTACCATAATGCATTATCGTAAATAACGACGCATGCATATTGCATAATGATGCCCATTGATAGGAGCTTATTTCATCCGTTCTAATGCTTGACAGCGCAATTGCAATCAACAGCAAATACATTTTGTAATTAGCCCGAATAGATGAGTACCATATGGCAAAGGAATCAAAACGGTTCTCATGTTTGAGGGGATTATTATTCTAAAGCTGCGCTATTACTGCATGTATAAATCTAGTAATGACTCCGTACCTGAATGGATCAGCAGAATTTTGGCTTTGAGTTTCGTCGGAGTTGGATATTTGTCTACAAGCGAGAATAACTCGAGCCAGGAAGTTCCTACTTAATCTCCAACGTATGTGTGCGTAGGTATTCGTGTTGAACAACCTGCGTGTATATTAAGAACGCACGCTGCTACTTTTCCCGTGATACTACTTCATTAAAGTGTACGTACGCCGCGCTCGTTTTCATCAATTTTACCTGAATAGTTGCCAACGATAAATTAGTTAGATAATTAAAGTTAGATGCATTGACTTGCTCATCATATTTTCTTTTTGTTACGATTGACAGAGATGTAGACTGTCGTGAAGTAATTAGCTATACCGATATCTATATGTTACATTAAATCATAATTAAAAAATTATTAGAAATTTGAATGGAAAGATAAGGGAGCAGATACATTGTGTTGACACGTTCTTAATTGTTAATTAGTCGACTCCAATATAAACATAAGTAGATTATCGTAAGAGAATTCTAATACCTGAGAGTATTATGCCTCCTACTAATTAAGATTTTAATTAATGTATCCAGCCACACACATTCTCCAAAGGATGCTTTGAAAAAAAGATCATATGAAACAATACAATTTAAATTGTACGTATGAAAATTGTTATTTAATTATTTAAAATGTCATTTATTACACCGAAATCTTTATAATAATAATTAACTTTTTTTAACTTATAAATCAAATTGTATAAATTAGTAGTAACGAAATTAAAGGATACGAGCAATCTCTAATGTAATGGGTCATAAATTCGACGAAAATTACTTGCTTCTCCGTGTTCAGCGATCATTCCTACTCAATGCGCACTTTTGCAAATCGTCCCTATTGTTATACTCCATCGTAGAACATCAGACTTTCAAAGAAGCGTTTAGTGTAACACGCCGTAAATGCGCGTATATCTCGTCTTACCCCTGCAACATTTATATTTATACGGCCATCGTAAATGAGGCGAAAATCACGCTCGGTTGGTTAAGAGACGCTTCACCGGTCGCCTACTACCAGTAGGGTGTCGGTATTCTCATATTTTATGCTACAATCGTTAGTAACATGTAATAAGATATGAAATTTTATTAATGCAACTAATTCAGCACGCATTTCTCTTTTTATTAAATTTAACAAAATTTCTTGTTATTTCAAGAAAATACTCCAACTCATAAGATGATATTAAATTATATTTTTCGTAGACCTTTTTTCTCGTTATATGCAAACTGTTTATTTTATAGCTTTATTATTTATACAATAAAAATTTCATTATTAATTTATTAATGTATTTTAATAACTACACATTTATATTTATTTGTTGGCTGTAGACGTGAACGTTATTTATTAATCGAGAGATAAAATTAATTCGATGTGATAATTTATAAACTTTATTTGTATAAATAATGCACTGTTTGATAAATTTAAGCTTTTCATTGCCGAGTTTAACTTCTCTCAAACTAGAAAATATTTAATTTAAGCAACTCCAGCAGTTTGTATCGATTTTTATAATGAAGATTTATTAAATAATTTATACACCGTCGATATTAACCATTTTTATGTACCACGTGAATAGTTAATGTCCATAATACCCGTAATAGCACGAGAGCTATTGTAACAGAGTTTCGTTAAGTTGAGTTTAAAGCTAGCCTACAGAATGGATAGATGTGTCTATAAGGAAATGAGAAAATCAAGAAATTATCAAATTATTGGATGTACGATTCTCTGCTCTGACTTTTTATTAGTCGTAAAAATTCGACTGTAATAAAATATTACATGATCGTCGCAAATAAATCTTTCAACTTAAAATGGTAAAAGAAGAGATACATTGTTCCTTTTTGCTGTACTTTTGAAGTTGGAAAAGCGATAAAGTATATGAAATTATAACATACTTTTAAATTGAGTATAAGGCATTCATAAAATTTAAGCATTTAAAGCAAATTAATTTTGCTTTTATATTCTATATTTTAAACTTACATGAATATTTAAATATTGGAATCTTTTTTCGTTGTTTTAAAGAATCTAATTATCATGATTATTTTTTTTTTGAAAAATCGGGTATGTCTAAATCGATAGTAAACTAAAATACGAATTTATCGAAAGGTTATCTCGTAAGTTTTTATCGTATTTCGTTTTCCTGCTCAAAGGACATTTTTCTGCAGCAAAACGAAAATTTACAGTGGAGACCACTCAAAGGGGCTTGTCAAGAGCCTTTACCTCGAATTTAAATTGAAACAAAATCATTCAACGGCATTTCCCTCGCGGGAGTTTAACAAAAAAATGGCAGTGCGAATGAACAGAAATTTATTTGACGAAGTTAGAACATTCGCGTGGACAATTTCGTCGTTCTCTTTAGCACATATGTACGAATTTCAAGTGTCGCAGGGATAGGGAAGTGGATAGGTTGTCAAAGCCATCTGCTTTAATTGCCAATTACATGAGACGCTTTCACGGGGTGTCAAACAGTGGTCCGAATTTTTTCGCGAGATATCCAGATGGGACACATTGTACTGTTACGGTCGGTTAACGGAAATACGTCGTACCGAAAAATTGTTTCACTTGGAATAACTCTTTCAAAGTTACGCACGAAATTTTAAATATTCATTATTGTTTTATCAAACTTTGGATTGCGTTATATAATAAATTGAAATATCGTACAATATTTTTACCAAAATGTTCTCAATTTACATATGTTTCTTTTCTATTGTATTAAATTTATTTAACATAAATGTACTGCGCTGTTTTTTATATTAATTAATCGTTAATATTTTTATTCATTACTTATCAATTTTCTTATGTTATACTAGTTAATAAATATTCTTAACTTTGCAACACTGTATAATAAGATAAGGTCCAAAGAAATCGCGGCTGCGCTATTAAAATTCAAAATCAAATCGATGAGCCATCGTGGAATGTAATTTAATCGGAAAAAATCCAATAAACGCATTCTACAGCGGCATGATGTATTGGCATACCATCGGTTTCTTTTTCTCAGGTTTCTGTCTTGCCAAGTTATTAAAGCTATGACAAAGGCAGTCGTGTCAAAGAAATACGATCCTGAGGTATGCATCCGAAAGTACCTGTGACAGCAAACAGTTGGAAATCATTTCTACAAAACTGAACACCGTCAGAATTTAAACCGAATTTACCTAAAGTTTCTTAAAATCATAAAATCATTCAAATCGGTTGATCTAATTATGATTCATTAAGATTATGTTTTTCCTATAGTGATAATATCAACAACAATTTAATTATTCAAATGCATTTGAAACTCATAAATTTGTAAATGTTTAGAATCGCCAAAATGATATATTTTCTTGTATCGCATTGCACACGCATGGAATAATTTTGTCATCGTGCATTAGCGAGCCGAGAATAAATAAAATGAATATATACAAGTACCTACAAATTTGTCACGGGGGTCAATGACATAGAAGCATCACTTTCGTTTAGTAGATCACAACGAATGGGGCAGTTTGTTACGAAAGAAAAATACTTTTCACCCCTGACACGTTGACCACCCTATAGACACAGCGGAAGGTACTGAAACGCACAAGAACACGTGCAGGGTATATCGCAATACGTGTAGGTATCCATATTGATTTCGGGGATGCGTAGCCGCCGACCTCTTTCACTGGCTCTTTCTCTCTTCGGTATTCCAGGATGCTCTTTTATCGCGAGGGTTGAAAATAAAGAAATACGACAACGGTCTAATCTTCCACTAGTTGGCGCTACACACTAATTACCAAGGGATCTCTTAACGCCCGTTGTTCTAAATTACCACCGATTGTTTTGTGGGAGTGTGGTCCTTGTGAAAACGATCGAGAGTAGGATGAAACCGGGAAGGTACGTGAACTGTGCTCAATCGTCGTTTCGAAATCTTGGAAACTTTGCACGATGAAGTCGATTCGCGATCGTCGAAGAACAACGAACGAAAATCACGTATAACCGGTTCATCCTCAAATTACGATTCACCGCGAAACCACCAGAGAATAGTGGAAAGTCGATCTATCCACACCCACACCTCTACCTTCTCACATTTACGACGATGCGGTTTCACCGCGGCATTGGTTTACCAGACAATTGTCGACAACGACGACGATGACGACGACGACGACGACGACGACGACGACGACGATGTTACATGTAGTCGTGCTACATATATAGGTCATGTACCATCCGCAACGAACCGACAGTACCGATTAAACATCTGCACAATTCTGGCAGGCGTGAATTTCGATGTTATGCCCGCGCGAACATGATCTTTGTGCTGGTCCGTGACAGCGCAGCGATAGTGGTGCTTTTTTCCGCTTGCCGCAACATATCGAGCTCGAAATTATACATCGGTTTCTGTGTCCGTTTTATATACCTATCCACTGTTTCTACATCCCGCGTTCGCTCAGAGCTCACCACCTCACGATCTCCCGTAATCCTTTCCGTGGGGTTGCCGTTATCAAAAGTACGCGCCTCCGCATACAGCAGCGGCGGGTCTTACGAGATTGCCGAACACGGTTTAAAACGATAGCCTGCCGGTGCCCTGGCATTCCCGCGTAGGTCGTTGAACTCCTTCGTTGGATGTGTGTGCGAATCGCCCTTCTCCCCTCTTTTTCGTTTCTTGGTTCCGAGACGCGCGGAGTGCGTGAACGTGAAACACTGTCGCGCGAGCGTGTTGGTGATGTAGTATAGTATAAGATGCAGATGCGACGAGAGTGGGCATTTGATGCAAAAAGTTTAGCAACGTCGGGCACCGTCGTCGGCCGAGAGATGCTTTAAATGGACGGTGTTTATGCAAAAATGAGTTAATCCGCAGAGTGAAAATTTTAAGTAAATTTGGTTTGAAAAGCCTCTTCCGCGTTGCCTGCAATTATTTGGAAGAAACTGAGGAGAAAGAAGAAAGGAAAACGAGGAAAAAGGAATCTAATTCGCGAATTTAACTCGTTCTACCACAACGAAACACCCATCGTGCAACACGGATATATTCTCAGTCGTAGATTACAGAAACGTATTGGCAAGGAATTCGAGGATTATCACCAAGAAGTGTTCGGCGCGAGCGAGCTTGGCACGTACGTCAATGCAACACGCCATCGATCGAAAGGCAATACGAAGCGGCTTATCTGTCGCTCTTTTTATTACTCTCCCGGGCTCACTTTTACGAGAGGATCCACCAGCCAGACTACCGATAGAGTCTCTACAGCGCTTACGGTATTTTCTCCTCTCTCTCTCTCGCTCTCTATTCTCCCTACGGTCTTCTCATATCCCATTCATTCTACCCTTTTCCTCCTTCATGGCAAGCAAGGTTTTCTTCCGAGATGCAGAAAATCGAGAGATGCTTGATTCAGGTCAAAGTCAAAGAGTCTTTCCACGGTTCCAAATATAATATTTTCACACTCGATATGGTTTCAGCTATTCCTGGCATCAGTTACGCGTTTTGCTCGACGACGTATAAGAAATCATCCTGTTCGATTATCAGATATCAAACAGAATATGCTCGTCTAAAAGTGGATATTTATTACAAACTCTATAGATGCAGTATCTTTTTTACAAAATTTTTTGCCATTAAGGAAAGAGAAAGAAGTTAAAACGAAAAATAAAACTTTCATTAAAAGATAAAGACCCATTTTTATTTCTCGTTTCAAACATTTTACCGTAAGCATATTTAGAGTAGTTTACATGGATCTAATCCTTTAATTGACTGTAGTCATTATTATTTGCATTATGATTGAAAATCTAAAATAAAGTGAACAATTTAATTAATCATGTCAGAATTGAGTTCGTAACTTTAGTTATTCACTCTTTTAAGGATTTATTTCAGGAAGTTTTAATTACGTGCTTCCGGTATCAGATTTCAACAATTAGAATATTTGCGAGTCGATTTCTCTGAGGAAGAAAAATGATTTAATCCCGAGTAAGAAAAAGTGACTTCCGTATAAACTTCCTTGGCCGTTCTAAGAGTCCTTCTTTATTAGCTACAATAAAGAATAGCCACGTGATATTGCCTCTCTCGTCATTGAGATTCATAAATTCTCCGTAGTCTCTCTATATTAGAGTTCTAAATTTTCAAGAAGTTATACTTTGTGGTAACTCCGACAAGGAATATAGAATTTCTATAAAACTTTTAATTAACATAATAAGAAAATGTTCAATTTTTGAAATATCTTTTACCTTAAAAAATTCGGCATTTCTTTTATTCTTTCTTTTATTTAAAAAAGATGTAGCACAAACATTATCCGTACATTTGCAAAACAATATTTCAGTAATTAATTTCTTAATAATGCATTGGAGTATTATCTGGCAATTTCTCTTAGTCTCTCATTCAAGTCAGAGCATTTACAGGCTCTGAATTAAAGTTTCAAAAAAAAATAGGCGACCTGCGCCGAAGGGGTAAAATAATTATTGCATCGGTTACTGCTGTAACGGTACTTCTTATCGCGAAGTGTATTCAATCAATCAAGCAGTCGCTCGAGTAACTCACGCAATGCGTGTACGCCAACGCAAGAGAAGGAAAACAGCCGCATGCCGTCTTTGTCACTTATTCACAGCATCAAGTAATTTATATCTTCCTCATCAACGCTATTATCTCGACCGGCGCGCCGCGCTGCGCCGGTTCATAGCCAGCGTGCAATAAACTCTGTGGTGCATTTCCATACGGACAGCGGAGATTCCCGACCGCCCATGTCCGGCTCGTTGGGAATCCTTTGCTGGCGCAGGTTTATCCGCCTGTTCACTGTGAACGTCAGGCAAGCCGAGCACCACCGGATATTTACAGTCTGCAGTCTACGCGTTGTTCCTACTTTAATATCCTGTCATTGCCCCTGACAAACGCGAAAAGAGAAACAGCAGGCCGGGCAAAGAGGCAGCGCAGTTTCAGAAGGGTGAAGCTTAAAGGATAAGGCAAGGATAAAGCAAGCATAGACGAAGTGAAACTACCATTTTTCAGTTTTCTTTTCTTTTTTCCTGGAAAATTAATTAATTATTTACTGCTATCATAATTGTTTGATTGTTCTTAATATTAGGTATACAATTTTCTTATTTCTAAGTATTTCAACAAACATATTTAAATTTTGTAAAAATAACTTTTTAATTAAAGAAAGAAAGATATAATATGTACTTACCAGGGCTGGCGAAATAAATTTTTTCTATGTATGGAGCTTCGGTTGGAGGAGGGTCTACATTAATATTTTAGACTGTTCTTTCATGTATGCGTTTTTATTTTCATGTTTTATAAAGTAAATGTTGCTGCTCTTATTTTGTTTTTAGTTTAGTTATAAAATTGTTCATTAGTAATTCGAAATCTAAATATCTTTGGCAATATCCTGATACACGTGTAAAATTGCTATATTATTTAAACGTTTTTGTAACATTGTCGCTCGAAGAAAATACTTTAGGCGCCTAAGTGCGGAAAATGATGAACCCGGAATTGTTAATATTATTTTAATTAATTTAGTGAAACTAATTATGTGTTAATTAAGTGTTTATGAAGTGTTTATTAAGTGTTAATTTAGTGTTTACTTCTGACGAGGTTCTGACATATATATGTACGTAATTCCATAGCTTAGAAATTTGTATGTATGGAGGGCTCCAGACCGACCCTACTGAAATCACCGGCCTTGGTACTTACGATATTACGAATAAAAAAGTTTCAAAAATTATAATACGTACAACATGATATACTCATATTATATATTTAATTTACAATATAAATTGATAAAAGATGCTATTTTGTAGCAAAAAGGTTTACGAATTTTAGTTGAAGAAAAAAAAAATTAGTTGTGTGACACGGAATAGCGGTAACAGAATATGCACTGAAATATGGAAGAATAGATTTCTATTTTAGAGGTACGAGCGTGCTAATAATAGAGAATTCGCGGTATTATTTTATTGAACAGAACGATAATAGCTGATAGGATGTTTAGTAAAAAATATCTGACGGATATTTTTTGAACAAAACTCGGTATTGATTTGCAAACTGGCATTCTGTATTTGTACGAAAGATAGGATACATAGACGAGAGAAGAAGATACCACGTGGCTCCGTCGCACTGAAAAGCCGAAGGCCTCTCGTTGGAATAGAGATCGGGACGCGATGTCTGTTTTTCCCGTCCCTTCTCTCTTTCGCTTGCTGGACACGAGCCCGTCCTTTGAAACTATCTCAAATGATCTCGAATATTACGGTGAAACTCTTCCGTCGTTGCGGCAGTTCCATTCGCGTCCGTTCTGTTGCACGCTTTTCTTCTTCTAACTCATACCGAATAGTCTCGGGAAGGAGAAAACTTCTTACACACGACGTTATCTTTGTGCAGCTTCAAGGAAAGCGAAGATGAAAATGGCGAGTTCCAATATCAGAATCACGTGTGACGATGCACACATACAGAACTATGATTTCATCTTGTGAGCTATGATTTGATCATATTACATTGTCAATAATGAATTTCTGACTTTTTCGAAAGCGGATGATTTATCAATAATTGAATTTCAGACAAATAATGGATTAGTAAAATTGGATTGCAGGGAATATTGATATATACTCTTGCAACGATGCATGTTATTAATTTGTTCTGCTGGTACATTCAGTTTCCAATGGGTTCCTATATATATATAAAATGTGTGTAGTACACAATCAAATATATTCGCGGCGCTTCGTATTTTGTAAATTTATAAATGTATATCTGAAAGTGGAAAATTAAGAAGCTTATAAAATTTAATAACGTTAAAATAACCTCCTTCTCTCTGATATAAGCTCACATATTTCATAAACAAAACTTATATCTTTTTTTAGTAAATTGTGGTAAATATTGCAATATCGTACTCATTTCTTATTATTTTTACGTAGAGATATATAATCATAAAAAGACATAAATAAATCGCACCAAAGTATTGTATATAAAAAAGTTCTAACGCAAGATACAATAGTATAAGATACAATAACTCATATTTCAAAGAATAAAGTTTTAATATAATTTTCTCTAACTATTTGATAAATTAAGGTGTTATTCGACAGTGAAAATTACGACGTTGATCGATCGAAATAACAGTTCAATCAACATTGTGATAATTTACAGACAATCAAATCGGTATAATTAAGACTACAAAAATGCAATCGCCTTTTTCCCTTTTTCTCCTTGATCACACAGCAGCGATTTGAGCGAGCAAATTCATCGCGTCTCGCAGTAGGTACTGATCATCGCCAATAATTATATCATCTGCCGCGCCATAACTAAACCAGTTCTTGTTGGCTGATCGACCATGGGTGCCATAGGAACGTGTCATTAAATATTTACGAAAGGCTAACGCATGACACACGTGTGCTTTAAACTAATCGCATCGTCCTTGATCACGCAACGTGCAGGCGTTACCAGTTTACTGACTTTAGTCCGGTCACCTCAATTCTATCTTAAAATAATAATAGCATTATGAATAGGCTGAACTAATAATGCAATAAAAATTTATGATATCCACAAAACACAAAAGTCGATTCCCCTGTCTTTTATGAATTCTGAGATAGGTATATCATAAGAGAATATAAACCAAAAAATTCATGAGAAAAGCTTGTTTCGCGGCAGATTTCGATGTTAAAATTTGAATACGTCCTTTGAAGCTATTCCAAGGGTGCATTTTTGCCATTAGAAAGCGAAGACAAACCGATCGAAGGACGTATCTCGCATCCCACTGTGCGCGAAAGAGGATGACGTACATACGTTCAGTATGCAAGGGTGGCTGGATACGGCAAGCAGGTCGGTGCCAGAAGCGATGCTTTTCGGAGAAAGATGTACGGGGTGGTGAAAGAGGAGGGGACATTTCTGCAGAAAAGCCGGAAGCTAGACCCGTCACGGATTTTCTTTATGGCAAGCCACGGGGTTTCCGCGCATAGCGCATCGTGGATAGAACGCCTTGTACGCACGCAAGGGGTCCAACGTGACGGCTCTCGTTCGAGCAAAGGGGTTGTAATATTTAGAGCACTGACTTTTTCGTGAATTTCTTTTGGCCAGATGCGATTCGCTTTCGGCCTTTTCGCGGAATGTTTCCGGCTTTTAAGCTGGCACGTATTCAAGAAATATTATATGTGCCTGCATACGTTATGAACGAAATGATACACATACATAACTCTTAGAAAAATGCTCTAAATACATAGACAGACAACGAACATACAGTGGTGAGTATATTCTAATTCTTGAAAGTAAACCATAATTGCCTTTGTTTTAAGACACACACATATTTAGAAATTTATTAATTACATCCTGCGAGTATAAAAGGAGTTGGGAATTTTGTTTCTCTTTTGTAAACGCATGTTAGACAATAAACATAGTGGCGAATATATTTTGACTCTTGGGGATAAACCATAATTATCTCTACTTCAAGATGTATTTAAAAATTTATTTATTACATCTACGAGTGCGAAAAGAATTGGAAATTTTGTTCCTCGCTTGTGGTCGATGCAATGAAAGAAAAGAAAGGTGTGGATAAAAAGAGAAGGAAAGGGGTCGACAGGCCGTAGTTGTGCTTTCTACCGTTTCCGCGGTTAAAAGGTACTATATCGTGGTTGAACACGCCCACCTAAAGCACCTGCTAAGAGCCTTTCCATTCCAGTTGGCGGTACGACAGCGTGTTGCCGACTTAAAAGGTTTAAAGAGCGCCGGTGCAATATATATTGCACGATGAATGCACGGTGATACACAAACCAGTCCATTGTCCTTGAGAAGTATTTTACACGTAATTTAAAAAACAAAAATTTTGTCGTGAAAAAATTGTATTATTAGGTTAATAAAGTTGTACAACACAGATTATATTAAAAATCAATTTGCTTGGAATGTCTTCACTATTTATCTTTTTTGACATATATTATAATATACATGTATCAATAATGATCGAGACATACCAAAAGAAATTAATAGGTTTAAATGCCTAAGTTTGCTGTACAACGCTTCGCGACGAGTGATTCTTATGTTTATGTGTGTGAAATGCGGGTGTCGAGTGTTTGCATTTTTTCCTACTGTTCGGCCTAAAGTCGTGGCAATATCCATAATGGCAATCGCCATAAAGATTTAATAAAACAATTTATGATTGAAAAGCGGTATATGTTAAAGTAAATGTAATTTTCGCTGTATATGAATATCACGATCTCGTCTGTTGCAATTCCATTTGTGATGCAGTTTATATCACGCGAAATAGCAAGAAGATTCGTTCTTGTATTGTGCAGAGATAGCGTTAGTAAACATGTCCTCTCCATATGTTCCTTTTGGTCCAGACTACCTTATCAGACTCCAGACCGCGCAAAGTGCAGTTACTGAATGGCCGTGTGGACGATTCGTCTTTTCGATGATCAGATATTCACGAACTCGTGAGCAGAGACGGGTGGCTGCGGAAGAAGACGTCTAACTAGAACTGCAACAGAGGGGACAAGTTTGCCCATTCAAATTTCAGGGACGACAGCGGTCGATGATACAGCGATTCAATGTTGCATCCTTGTGAAGTCATTGCACCCGCGTCATTGCCGAGGATCACGACAGCGCGAGGTCGACAATTTCAGTCGAGTCTACTTTCCCAAATGTGCGTCAGACTTTTAGAGCGCGTAATTCGTTACGACAAATTTTTTTGTGAGACCCACTAAAATTTATCGTTAAACGTAAAATATAAAAATAACACACGCATATATAGTTGATGAAAAGAATTTGCAAAAAGATATGGTAATTTAGTGATATCGATTACGGTTAGCAACTCAATGAAATAGATGTTATCGCGGACTGTCATTCGTTCGAGCAAGAGAGATTACGAGTAATTGTCGACACGCTGGATAAAGTTTTATTTCGGTAGTGGGCCAACAGAAACGAGAGATAAAGAGCCGGTCGATAACAGAATAGTGACCTCATTGACGTCGTCGTAAAGTTCGCTGATAGAACGGCTAACGGCAGTTTTCGAGGATCCTATTTCCGCTGATAGAACAAGAGCGAACAACGTGTGTCTTTTATCTTACCGATATTCCCAAGAGTTTCTCGAACTAACCAATCTTTCTCCACCATTACAGATTCTTCCGGTCGTTCATGAACTTAAACCTTAGTTTCCCCAATGGGATGTTCCCAGTGCGATTCCGCGTTTTACTTTCTTTCGTGTTGTCGCTCTCACAATAAGCAACCAGTAGTCTTGTTTAACATGGAAAATTAATTATTTAAATATTTGGGTCGATATTTTATCGACTTGGATTATCGTATATAAAATCTAACTTAAAAAAAAAAGAAACGCATAGTTCGAGAAATTCATTCGATCTACGATTGTGATTCCGTCGGCCGCCGTAGTTTTACACTCGAACGTGTCGATTGTAAATAACCAATTCAAATTCAACACAAACCCCACTTTCACGCTCGGGTAATTGTTCGCGCGGATCGTTGGATAACCAACCGATTCGTATCCTCGACGCGCGCGCTCGCGGATTCACCCCTCTTCTAACTATTCTGAAACCAGACGAAGCGCTCGAGTCGTTGCTGAGGCACGTTCCTGCGCCTGCTAAATGATGCAAATACTAATAATGGCGTAGAGTGAAACGTTGGATAATTGAAATGTAAACATCGCGCCGCATACACCCCAGTTCCCGAGATCGGTGAGACGCGGGATGAGTTTACGGTCTCGGCATGCTGCAAACGTCGGAACCGCAGCAAAAGACCGAGAAGGAGGTAACAGGGAGATTGTCGGGGACCAAGTCTTGTACTGATGTAACATGCGCGTACGAGTTTCCGGCTTTACGAGAGACGTACGTTTTGACGCGTCGAGACTGACAAGCGGAACGATTAATCTCCGGAATATGCCACGTAATTCAGCTACACTCGCGTTATTGTTTCACATCGCGCACAAATAATAATTGATAATTCAAAGTCTTCCTCGGGATATCCTAAAATCGTAGGCAAATGCGTTTGTCTAAAATTCGCAATTAATTTTTCCTCAACGAGAAAAATGTGATTGTCTATCGCAATCTTTTTAGGATGGGTAATTTGAATATATGATTAAACGCTGTATGTCTACTTTTCATATAATTGTGTAAAATACAAATATATTGCGATAATAACGACTTCTTGGAATATTGGAACTATTTGGCTGCTCATATATAAGGTAAATGTAATAGGGTCATAGTTATTGGCCACTAGGCAGTTATTGGCCACTTGGGTTTACGAAGTCCTAATTAGGATAATGGCTATGTTTATGTCCTCCCCCAACGATTGGACAAGAAGCCGTGTAGTCTAAATCTCTAAATTATATCAAAGAAAGAGAGAGAGAGAGAGAGAGAGAGAGAAAGTCATATTGTAATAGTTTAAAGAAGCTTAGAAAGCTTTTCACAAAAGATTATCCCTGATGGTTTTCTGTACTCTCTCTCTCTCTCTCTCTTTTTCTAAGCTTGTACCCTTTTCTAATCCAAAAGCAAGGTTTTTTTATCTCTGATCGTCTATTATATTTATTGAAATTGTAGATTAAATTAGAAAGACTTTATTAAAAGGTAACTTCAGGTCGATGACTGAAGCAACGAAATATTGCTAATATTACGCGATTAGCGAGACAAAGCGGGCGAAGCGAAATAGTAGAAGAGATTGATTCGAAGCAAACGGAACCGAGTACAGCGCATGATCCACTGCCCCCTCTGCGCTCGTAAAGCTTTTCAAGGGGTGGTTGGGGTCCACGTGGCGCAACACGGTGCTGTCAGTCGCGTCCGACAAGTCAAACGCGTATCACGTTCCAGAGAACAGTCTGATTTGACGCGTTCGCGATCGCTTTTCCCGATAAGAGTGAGATATATAGTCAACTCTCTCGACGGTACTATTTTCATCGTCAATCGTAATCGATCGGCTGTATTCATTACTGATCGTGTCGTAATAATTCGAAAAGGTAAGAAACGTTATATTTTGATTTATTGTGTGCGTACAATTTCGATATGTATGTCAGTATAATGATGAATAACATTTTACATTCCGCGGAAAACAATCGATGCAACTTCAATAATGTTCATTTTTTACATTTTTCTTTCTCAAATCTGCAATTTGTATAAAACGATTCTACACTTTTTTTATTTTTCTTGATACATCAGCAAAATACCTGTATACACTTATAAAATAAATTAATTCAAATTTCTATATATATAAAATATGTTTTTATTTCAATTCATTTTTAAAAGCTTTTTCATGCTATTTTTTACACTACATTGTCGATAATAATTTGGATTAAATAAAAGGTATTGAAACGCTTTAAATTATTTCGCTATTCTGGATTTATTCATACTACTCCGTTTACTGTAACTTTAATTAACCTTCCTTTGTTACACGACTTTGTCTCTCCAAGATCCATAATAATGACTTCACGACGCGCTTTCATATGTCTCTTGTTTTCCGTTATATACAAGTTTACATTAAAGTGAAATTTTTCCTTTGCGCGTTTACATAGTTATTACCTTGCATACAGAATGCCTGTAACGTAAGATCTCGAGGGAGGAGTTAAAACAAAATCTTAATCTTTACAAAATGTGAAACTTGTTACGTAAAACAACACAGATTAATAAATGCTTTTTTTTTTATAAAAAACTTTTATCTATTTTGCAATACAATATTCAGAAGAAAAAGAGATTCTTTGAAGAGAAACGACAGACGACTAGCAGCGTAAAATGAGACATCCATTCTAAAAAAAAAAAAAGAAACGATTACTATAACTTGCAATGTAAAACGTAATCGTTGTAGATGGAAACTGCACGAATTATGTCATATCTCAATGTATAATTAAAATGCTGGCTTTAATCTGTGAAAGCTGTTAACAAATAGCAACGCATCTGTTATTAGAATACCATATGTATAAAGACGAATGTGTCGTGCGTGCAAACTGAGAACGAAACTAATCAATCCACGAGTGGAAGTCAATAAAATAAAAAAAAAATAGCGTCGCGATAAAAGTGTAAGAGAAAAAGAGCCAGAGAAAATATTTCGCGCGCGTCGCCCGTTTACTACAAATTACCGACGTGCTGCCGACCGTCAATAACTTTTTGCACCGTTAATTTCTCTGTGTCACGTCGTTTCTATTAATGAGAGCCACTCTACCCTCTCGCCCCAGCCCGAGAATTAATTAGTTTGAGTAACCCAATTAAAAATGAAAGACTCGCACGAGCACTACCGAGTGTACAACCGCGCGATCGTTTCGCGATTCGTTAGTATGACTGCTCAAAAGCGAGCACGGAATGCGGTATTCAATGAAAATTAAATTACTTTTTCTCAAATATTCTATTGATGTAAGTGATTCGTGTGTACGAATTTTACATACATATAGTCGAATTAATGTTCAACGCATTCGCATTCAACGGTTAAATTTCTCTGCAGTATTAACTAACTTGTCAGTAATATTTTCTGTCAAAAGTACTTCTCTTTATTTCGTTACTGTATTTGCATGGTTTAATATATCATGCTTGCAATGGCCAAGAAAAATCGATGTTGCGAAATAGCCTCGTGAATACGGACGCGCCGGACGCCATTAAATGCACTCGATTGTACATACATTAAACGCAGATAAACGTCAAAACGGTCGGGAATAAAATAAACCGAGATTCGTTACCGATCTGTAATCAGAGTTTACATCCCAATTTTTCAGCAAATGCGATATCATCGTGAAAACATATGGACAGTATTATACTGGAATGAATTAACCTGCCACAAAACCAATTCAATAGAGCTTTTATTGAATAAATTTAATTTCAAGTTTGATATAAATTACTGAAAATTAATATTCAGTATCGTTCGAATCATATGGAATCCATATTGCACATTGTTTTTTACGCAATGCCATTATTTAATATGCTCTGAGCATTGTACGCTAACTTATTTTCGATAAAATGGCCTGTGCAATGGTGATTCACGTTTCTCGTGCACAATAAAGATTAATTAGTTCATCTGGTTTGACGATATTATTTTTACCATTTCTTCGAGAGAGCAACGGAATTATTTTAGTTAATAAAAAACTTACATATTGGAATATTGACAGTACACGTCGTGAAATATTTTATTTCCTAAAAATACTTTAGCGAACTACAGTCATGATGTGTAAGATTATATTAATTCAATTTTGCCGATATAAAATGAGGGAGTTGCCCCACACAGCTGCACTTATAATTAATGATGCTTTTAACAATTAGTGAAATTAGATATTTAACATTGGATTATGTTACTAGCAAACACGTGCGAATATTTAAATAAATTTCTTTTATTCTATTGCGAGATTGTGAAAACAGTAGTAGAGTTGTTTCATCCTATTAAAATAATTAAACACAGATCTGGATATGAGTTACTTCAAATTTTATCGCGCATAATTTTAATACTCTACATACATACGATATGTTATGTTATTTATTCGCGCTATTTCATTTGAAATTAAATCTGAGTACATTTCCTAAATTAATAAACATGTGAATGTACATTTAATTATAAGGAATTATTTTGCGGAAAAGAGGTGTTTCCAAGGAAACTTTATCTTTAAACCTGTTTTCTTATCATGCCAAGGAATATTATGTGGTTATAAATCTTCTTATAGAAGTTACGTAGCACTTGTTCAATTAATCCATAAAACTAGCGTCAAGAGAAATTTGTATATAAATTAACGATGCACGCGGAAGCTACTAAACAGCAATTTAGCAACTAAATTTAATGAAAATAATGCATAATTTAATCAATAAGTTGTATTCATTTCCATAAAAGCGTATTACTTTTTTGATGTCAACATTTCATGTAATTAAAACGAATATTGTAACGAAAATCAAAAATAAAAGAGTGGCAACATGAAAACGCATTATGTTATACAGCGTAAAATACATTTTGAGAGAAATTACGGCACAACTACCAATTTTACATCGTCTTTTTCGAGAATTGCGAAATTTTTTTCGAATACTCGGTCCTTTGTGCATTTGCCCTTCCATTCGGGCGAGCTGCATTGATTGGTTTCGTAACCATCCGTCTGTGAAACAAATATATCGTATCATAGTTAAAAAAAAAAACACGAGCAACAAGACTATTTTGTCAAAACGACAAACAACACACTTCAAATCTTCAGCAATATATACACTCAATTTTGCAATCACGGTTAACCATATCGCACCCCCGAAAAAGGATTACTATTCGTAAATTCAACTTCTGCGGAAGAAGATTCTAAAAAATCGAAACAACGCGAGAAAGAACAAAATGTCATCTATTATGCAACAGTAATATGAAACGAATTTTTAGCATCTGCATTATCTGTACAATTTAATGTGAGAAATTATGTAAATTTAATTTGCATAAGTAACTCCAATTGGAATTGATAGCTGCTCGTGCGATTTTTTGGAACATCCGCCAAAAATATCTTGTGCAAATATATTATCCCGTATATATTTAATATGTTTCCAAAGCCGAACGTAAAAGAGCTGTGAAACAGAAAGAAGAGGGAGAGAGCTTAAGCAACGCGCTTCTGGTTTTGATAGGTCGTCTGTACGTGACGTTTCGATAAACAGTCACAGCTTATATAGGCTCGCTATGCGCGCTGTTCCACGCGCATGGATCATGAAACGAAAGCCATCGGTTCACGTCACGAGTTGGACGCGCTTTTGCTAAAGCGATTTCATTATACAACACTTTGTATTTAGAAAACAAAACATTTCATTAACTCGACAATACACACACGTTTACCAATTATTATCAATTATGCACAACACACACAAGACATTTCGCGTAGTTCTGATTTTGATTTTAATTAAACTTTTAAAATTATGTCTAAACTTCGAGAGATCCATTGCGTAAACTGTGTAAGATATGAGAGAAAGAGTATATAGCATACGTAAATAATTTTTTTGCTTTCTATCATTTTATTGTAAGTGTAAATGTTAAATTCTAGTGCGTATATGTATACAATAAACTTACACGTACTAATTACTAACGTTCCAATCGACATTTCCATCATTTCCGTCAAACAAGTAGGACGACAGCAGCCAGCGACAACGACACGTTAATGAAAACGACACGTTGATTGACAGAGCGCATTAATGCAAATTAACGAACTACGTTGACAATCCGATGGACACATTGGGGTTGCTAAATATATAGAATCATTTTGGCGCGAAAAATTTCATGAGTGACAGACAGTATTCTATTCAGTGATGTCCACTCGAGCTTATTGTGTTTTCGATTTTGTCATTGACTCGCGAGAAGAATAACTTTCGTTCCCCACAATCGTCTTATTACTTTCTTTCTTGGAGATCTTTGACGGATTTGTATCAAGATCGCAACGTGTAAAGAAGATAAAGGTAAATTAAAATTGGACCCCTCGGAAAGCCCTGCCTGCGCTTTCCGCGTCGGTTGATACCCTACCTACGCTGTGGTTCGAGCCACAGGTGTAATCTTTGAAAAGACTCCATTGGAGCATGGCAAAAAGAGGAGCATTTCGCATCTCGGAGGAAAATGTTGGGAACGGAGCTATCTCCGACGACGACTACGACAACGACGTCGACGACAACGAAGGGTAGGCCAATCTAATCTTGCCACGGGCAACGGAAGAAGATATCAGCCACCCTCTGTCCTCCATTCGAGTCGATCACTCACTTGATCATCCCTCTCTGTTTTATCATTCGCCGTACCATGGCACAGTCACTTTACCTCCTACGCATGGACCGTTCATGCTGTTCGTCTCCCTTGTCCACCACAGTTCATCGATGTAACCCTCGTAAAAAGTTTCTGTTCTTGATTAACACGACTCGATTTAATACAAGAGGGTTTCGAGAAAAACGTGGGACACGCAATCGTCGGTTTGTGTGATGAAAGTGATCGCAAGTCGTGGAAGGGGATTCGTAAACGTGTAAAGCGTGTTTTTCTTAGCAATTAATTTAATCTTGCTTTCTGACCGATATAGAGTAAACTTTATTTCTAATCCTTTCGAAGAGAGAGAACGAAATGAAGAGACGACTTAAACGTTGCACTAAATATATGAAAATTACAATCCAATTTTAACTTTCGTAGGCAAACAAGTAGTAATATAATTAAAGTGAAACACGAAACTTCAGTAAAATGCAATTATAGGAAAAGATAAATTTTGCTGCGGGCAGATTTGAACGTAAAACTTATTCTAGATAGTATATATATGGTAGCTCTCTATAAAACATTTTTTTTTCTCTCGATTAAAACGCATTTATCTCGATCACGCGCTACGACGGACTTGTTCAAATATTTGATTCTTGGAGCAATGAACTATGAATCACAGGATGGTCTCACGTTATTAGACGAAGTTCCAAAGGGACAAGATCGCGAAATAGAGTGGCCCAGGGGAGCACTCGTGTCGACTAAATGGAGAACATCCTGCAGATTATCGAAGATATACGGATCCTATAATGCTCTACTTAGTCAACGAAGTAATCAAGCGAGAATTCTGATTCAGATCGTGATTTATGGTTGCATTAATAAACTCGCTGTTTATTGCGAACTGATAAATTAATATTGTTCAATTGCTGTTGTTCTCTTTCCGAGTCATTGAATATAAATATAGAACTGCGCACTGCAAAGTATGAGATAAAAGGGCATAAATAAACTGTAAAATGTATGTCGTTTGTAAATTGTTTTCATTTAATTAATTAAGCTCTTTGCTTTAACGAAGAGGTAAATTATAAGTTAAACAAGTTATCTTAAGGTATCTTTGTTTTCTCGATAAGGCATTTATTTCTTCCAGTTTAAATCGAAAAGGACGAAAACGTTAATGGCTTTCGATCATCGTCGTTTATCACATTAAATCTCTTCCATTGCTGTATAACCGGGACATCGAGTGCTTTATGGTCACTTGGTGGGCTCGCGTAGGTTCATAAATCAAGCTTGCTTGACGAAATTCCATCTGGAAAAAAGACGCGCGAGCTTCTGGGATTTTTACATTGTCTGCGGTGACAAATAACGCGTGCCACGCTGGCGGATCGTCGTCCATTCTAGAAACGAGGGTGTGTCTTGTAACAAGCATAAGAGCAGAAAAAAGGGGGATAGGTGGATCGACGGGTAGGTGAGGTGAGTTATTTTCTGGCCTCCGTGGAGCTCGAATTGCACGAGTCGTCGTCGTTGAGAACGAATGCTCCATCATTGTACTTCGATAAAAGGGATCATAAATCTACGGGTGCGGCCATCATTCGCGCGACGAAGTTTCCGCGAAGATAATCAAGCCCCAATCAGCTGAGAGATGTTAATGACGATATTACTAGTTGCGTCTACAAAACATGCTAACATGACTTCGATATGTATTTATATTATAAGTAGTCGAGCTTTGTTTGAATAAGCTACATTAAATATTATTTTTTAATAAAATTTGTAAGATCTAACACGTTGTAGCGTATTTAATTTCCAGTATTTTTAATCTCGTTACAAATTTTATTGAGTTGAAATTATTATTCGGTGAGTTAACTGACTTATGTCGTTGAACTGTTTAGACAAAATAAAACCAGATATGATCAAGCGAATCGCGCCTGAATGAGACAGCTGAAAGTATGCACATACTTCACACAAAGGTATACAAAAGTAGATTACACATATCTAAAAGACGAATATGTGTAGTTTATCCGGATTTCGTATTCACTGACAAATTGCCGCAAAGAGCATATCTTTCATCGTTGTACTTCGGCTCGAATGGATCATAAATCAAAGGACATGTTCAACCCGTTTCCGAGGGAATTCCTTTTGGTGTTTCTCCGTCCCCGGGAAGTATGTAATGCGGCATAACTAGTCTTCACCAAGTTTTAATAGCCATCGCATACACACGCACGAGGGGTTCGCTGCTAAATATTAGGTACAGCTTTTGTAGGGATTAATGGTATTTTCTAGCTAATAACTTTTCTTTGAATGTACGATCATTACTTACTTGACTACTTGAAATAACATAATAAGTAAAAATCTATTATGTGGTTAAGAATCTATTAATTGTCATAGAGAAGCGTAGCAAAGAATATTTTTGATATCATCATTCTTCGAATAATTAAGTGAGTCGTTCAGTAGAAAATTATTCACGGCGACATCGCGTATGCCCCGAAGAGAATGTTTTAATCATTACTTTACATTATGAATTATATTACATTATATCAACTTTATTGTATTATACTCTTCCAAAAGAAAAAAAAAAACATCTCGCTCTCAGAAAAGAGCAAAATGTTTTTATCTTCTGGATTTAAACGTGATTATAGCCGTTTATGTCGTCGTTTTTCAACGCGCAGTCTTCGCGAGCGAATACGAATTAAATATTCGAGAAAAGCTTCAAACGATCGTTACCGTGGCGATGTCTTCTCGAGACGTCGGTTCATCCTTTTTATCCACTCGTGGAATTTTCGAAGCTTTGGTGAAGAGCGAGACGTATTAAGAGCGGACCTCCTCCGTCTGTTAATTGACTATAAACGGTTCGGTATTGTTTCCCCGGAAATTCACCCGTGAAGAGAAACTCAATGTATCCCTGGTCCGACTCGGAACCGATTCAATGAAAGGAAGAGAAAGTGGAGGGGTGAGATAAAAACCGTACCCCCTTCAATGTTCTCCCCCTTTCCTCGCGTCTGCCGTCTGTCTCTCTATCTTTAGTACAGAATACCCGCTGATGGCAATGAGTGCTTTGCAGGGTCAGCTTATTTCTTCGGCTTCCTATTATGAATATTTGTGACTTCCATCCTCCATGTGCTCCTCCTCAACCCTCGGTCGTCTCCATCAGGCGTTCCCGCCTGTTTCTCCTCGTCGCATTCGCCATCATTGGTCTCCTCGTTCGGTCCTCCTCAGCGAAGAGTTAAAGCATATTAGACCAGCTCTCGACTCCGGCTTCATCGCAAATGGAGGAAAGGGAAGGGGGAGAATTCGTCGTATCGTACCCTCTCGGTACTGGAGAGTACTGGTCAGCCCTTCAAAAGCTCCTCAAACCCCGAAGCTTTCTCCGAATATCACGGTTATACTCGTTCGGTGCATTTGCTAGCAGCGGACTACCGAAAGGCGAACGGTGAGTTTCTCTTATGAGAAAATACAACGGCACTCGTCGAATCGCCATTGTGAACCACTCGGATTGAATGGCGGCTACGACAATCGAAATCAACGTCGCGGAATTATTCCGAGGAAACGAAACCGATTATTTTTCTCGTCTAAGGATAACGGATCGCGGACTGTAGAGAGATACGCATTTCCGTAATCCATATTTATAAGGACGCTATCGAGCGCGGGATAAAGATTAATGGAAGAAAGGTATTAATACGCGCATACACACGCGATGCGAAGTTCGCGTCTGAGTTAACGACGTCATAAATAATAACATCATTGCGACGTCTCGATAATGCGAATGCAATCGACCAGCCAAGTCGTTCTGCCCTTTTTTCTGTTTTTTTTTCTCCGGCTTCGTGCCTTCATTTTCCATCCTCTTGTGACTCTCTCCACATCTCCTGTCGCTGTGAGGCGTTCGCGAACGGCAACAACGCTCCTCGTCCTTCGTGTTGCGTTGAATGAAATTGCATTCATTATGTCAATTGCTCTGCCATTCGATGAAGAGCCTCCGTCCCAAGAGGCCACTCTTCCTTTCGATTTCTCGCGGAACAGCCATCACGTCACGTCGGAGCGGAAAAATTTGCGGCATGTGTGCCGCTTAAGCTTCTTTACGCCTATCAATATCGATTCCAGATTATATTCCGGGTTGTGGCAAAGAAGACATTTAGATCTTTTTCTTCGACGAGAGAGAAAGAGAGAGAAAGCACTTATATTATAAGGGATATCGCCATGTGCACCAAAATGTACAATTATAAGTGCACTATAATACGGTATATTATCGATCAAAATTACGATCGAAATTTTACGAGAATTGACACCAAGTAATATTTCCGAACGCGTAAAATTTTATCTGAAGAGGCAAGATCAATTTGGCGAATTACCGAAAGTGTAAAATTCAATTTTCAATGACAGGGCGGATGATTGATGTTTCGCGGATGAGGCAAACGTCTTTGTCGATAGCATGAACGGGCGAATCTGCGTAAGCTGCGACTGTAAGATCCATCCTGCGGATGCACATTTTGTTTCTTAGAAATAAAGTAGTAGTAGCACGCCCTAGAGCCCAAACAGATATTACATTGACGACCGATTGAAACTGGATGATCCGCTAAAAAAAGCCCTCACGCGTCTTTTGTAGAACCACTCTCGCCTATCGCGTCTGCTGCTATGATTACTTTGAAGTCATATCTCTCAACTTGGTTGGCTTCGACGATCGATTGGTTCTTGACGATCAATAACGTCAGAGCAATTTCTGCCAAGAAATACTCATAAATTAAACCGTTAAATAGAAGGAAGAGAGTGGAGAACTGCAAACGTAAAATAAAGAGATTAAACAAAGCCAATATAATTATTTGGTTTTATATTACAAATAATAATCAGGGATGAGAAAGTTACTTTGTAAAAGTAATTAATTACAGTTTTTCTCTTTCAAAAAGTAATTAATTACCGTTACAAATTATTGACTGTGAAAAGTAATTCGTTACAGTTACAGTTACTGAGAAAGTAACTTTAAGTTACCTTTGAGTTACCTTTTTTTCATCGATACCATTAGGGCTGCATTCGGAAACGTTACCCGATTGCCAAACTTCGTATATCCTTGTTTTTCATCTAATATTAAACAAGGATGATATACAGAGTCATCAGAGTAATGTAGCCTAGGACAATTAAAAAAATACTAGTTTACATTTACATGTTATACAATTTTATTTAGAAAGATAAGAAAATTATATGGTAAAGACGTTTTTCGTTAAAATAATATAAACGAATATAAATATAAATATGAATATGAAATAGCACACATATACAATGTTTTTATAAACAAATTTTTTTTTATATTTGACTAAAAATTGCAAATAAATTCCATCACTAATCCAAAATGGATCACGAGATTGCGTTCAGAAAACAATGGCTCAGGTGCATTTAGTACTACAATCGTTCACTGAGCGTTCTTGCATTTGATTGGCGGATTCCATTAGATCCAAAAATATAGACACCAAACAGGTACAAGAGTTCGTTGAACTTTAATTAAATTTCTTTCTTCTGATTAATCAAATGTTTCGAAGCATTTGTAGCGCCAAGTGGACGCTACCGCACACTAAATTGACAAATAAATTTAAAATACATAAAATAACTATGAAAGTAACTGTTAAATAAGCTACTAGAGTTACTTAAAAGATGTAATTAAGTTAAGTTATAATTACAGATGGAAAGAAAGTAACGAAGTTAATTTACAGTAAAGTAACTCTAACTGTAACTTCGTTACAAGTAACGAATTATTTCCCCTCCCTGACAATAATCAACATTCCTATATACTGTTCGCATTTTTACCCCGCGCAATTTTTCTCCTTTACATATAATTTATACATATATGATAATGATACAAAATAACGAAAATACAAAAATCTCTGAATACACACGATTAGATTCGCATTTGCGTGATTAAATGTTCAAAATCTAATTACAGTATTGCATCCTTTTTTTAATGACGAACGCAACGGATGAAGAAAATAAAAGCGCTGTCATTTCCGGAGAATGTCACTATACCCGAGACATATCGTATCGGCATTGCCTTCGGGATACGTCACGGAGAGATCGAAGATTGCGTCAGCAGGATGGGATGGGAACGTACCCTTTCTGGACAATCAGGAACGCGCGGGACGAGATGGAGAGATAAACGCGCGACGGCTGAGGTGGAAGGGCTTCTGTCGCGGAAATATTCAGACAGGAACCGATTCCCTTAATAATGCGCTCGGGAAATGTGCCGAGGCGGTATGCGCTCTCGTGACGTCTGCCTTGTTATTCCTTACTTTTATCTACTTTGTTTAGGTGGATTTTCTGTTCACAATCTTGTTAGCCACTATCTTTCATCGCGAGAAGAAAATTTTGTTTCAACTACGCTGCAACTGCTACAATAAGCCATTCCACACAACGATTATGAAATACCGAGTTATTTCTATAGACATTTATGGCTACATGTATATACATTGTCTTGCCGCAATTGTGCAGTAACTATATTTATTCTGCTTTTCCCTTTTTCTCTCTTTCATTCTTTTTTTAATCTCACCTTGTCAAGAGCGATTCAGTTTTTCTTTTTCGTATTAATATCGTGGGACCAGAGTGTCGCCATAATATCTTGTCTTCGTTTTTGCCGTCATCATCATGTGTCTGCGTCGCACTAAAGCGTAATTAGCACGCCGATAGCAAGCCGTGATAAAGATAATCGAGCAGCGGCCTGCAAATTGCTTTCCACGTCCGGGAGCGACGTTGATAATTAAATAACATCCTTACGTCGGGCGTAATTCGATTGCTTTCAGGATAAACGCGTAACGGATGAGAATCTGAGAGAAAGGGAAGCGACACGGCGCGGCGAGGAATGAAAGCAGTTCTAACGGCAATTCTAATAATAAAGACTATTGGAAGGCATTATAGTTAGGAAACGCCTGTTGTCTCGCATACTTAATCATTATTATTCACGATTATCTGCTGACGAATAAAGAGCGGGGTTAAATCCAAGCGGCATAATGACGCCCAAGACATCGTTGGATTCGTCGTTGTCTGAAAGACGTACGATTACTTAAGTCGGCTTAAGAACAGACGCCTAATATAAGACGGTCTGAAAGCTTTGAGCAGTGCAAAACTTCTCGCGCAGTCGTTCTTCAGTCAATGAATAAATTTCGCATGCGTGTGTCGGTCGAAACCATTCGGTGCAACCGCCATGTCGGGGGATGTATGGCGACGAGGGTTGGAATTCGGGACCTTAGCAGACCGGAGGTCGGTCGACGAGTCTTCCACCACGCCTTTTCCGCGTATTCGTAACCGCGTCTGGCAGTCTCCTTAAGCAAACCGTAAGTTCGCGCAGTGCACCTTGCTCAAACTTTCGTCGGATGGTATAGGTATCGTTTCAACGAGGACGGTAATGACGCCAATGTCAACTCCGGCAAATACATATACAGTCCGCAGACACGTGGCACGAAAGAAAACATCGCGATATGGCAATTAAGTAAATATTAAAACATCTTTGCTATTTAGCTTGCCTTGGAAAAATGCTCTTTGAATTGCTTGGAAAGAAAAAAAGATTTTCATTTAAAGGGAATTGGCATTTCTCGTCATCGACGTTATCCCGGAAATCGAGAGACGCCATCCGGAAAAAGAAGATATTACACAGTTGCGTATCCTATTCACAATATTTGTGTAATGCTTCTTTTTAAATCAACATATTTTGTGAATAGAAATATAAGTATCTTTTATGTTTAATTTATGAATAAATATGGCCAGTGTAATAGTGAATACATAATATTTTATAATATATTATATATCTGTGCGCGCACTTTTCACGTGCTCCGACATCTTATTACAATGCATCTTGTCATCCGAAAGAAATAAGAGGATATATCTCAGTGACGACGAGGAGGACTGTGACGTTTCGTATTCGTCTCGTCATGATGTCGCTTCGGTTATTCCTTGATGATGACAGTAGTAGCGCTGGCGAGAAAAAGGAAGAAAAAAAATGAAATAAAGAGAAAAACCTCCATACCATGAATGCTACATCTGTAGTCTCCTGATGGGTATCGAATGGGAAGACGAACGTATAAGCAAGTCGCTCGAGCAGCTGTTTCGAACGAATCGACCGCTTTTTATATGCCTCGTAGAATGCTATTACTGTTTGACATGCGAATATTCTACTTGTCAAATTTTAATTATTTTGAATGGAATATTATCTTTCTTTTTAATATGTAAAATTTAATAAATATAAAAAATTAATAATGACAGTTTTAGTAATTTCACAGTTTGTAGATAATATATTAATTATAAATATTGCCTACATTTATATTGTCTGAGACAAAAAAGAACATCAATATTATATTGAATATAATATATTGTTGAAGTAAATACATTAAAAAGAGAAGACGTAACGTCAAGAGTAGCATATTAAAGAATATCTGTTATTTATCTTAAATATCTGAAAGAGGAGATTTCAGTTATAAACAGAAAGACGTAAAAATCGGATGGCGGGAAGGTTTTCCTCATTGTAGGACATTCTTATAATAAGGAAGCATAATTATATTGTCGTCTCTTGAGAAGCGAGGGTTCTTAGACTGCTTGAAGCTGCACGAAGTACATTACATTAAATTACGCCCTCGTCGTCGTTTGCTTCCTTAAAGTTATCGTATTGAAATGCCTTGTTACGAGCATTTGCAAACAAGATTGTCGTAGACGTTGAAAATGTCAACGTCGAAGTCAAAGACATAATACGTTTCCTTCGTATTGTTAATTTATAATTACTCGGAAAGAGTTGATGGCAAAAAGACTTGTTTTTTTTCGCCCATTACTATATGATGTATAACATTAATCCTAGAGAAATTTTAAGACGAGCATAGGTACGGTTTCGGAGATATGAAGGGATAAAAGTGATGGTTTCTCATAACCCATGAAAGTACCTACACGAAACTCTTCAGTATTCATATCAAGGAATAAAAAATATATTTAACGAAGTAAAACATATCATTTCTTATGGATTGTTTTACACCGGATTCAAATATGACCTTAGTTTTCGTCTAGCATGAAAATTTCCCGAGATAGATAGAGTTGAAGTGACATTTGACGTCGCCTCTCACAGATAGAGGTGCTTTTTTAATATGACTCCCCTTGCCTCTCACAGATTGGGGTGCTTTTTTAATGTGAGTCCCCTTGCCTCTCACTATGCAGGGTTGTTTTGTGAATCGTGATAGATACATTGCATATTTCAGGATTGGGTATTTTTATCCCATGATATTGAACAAATCCAAGGAACCACACAATTGTCATTACATGACTGCAACAACCCGCAGTCCGAGTATCACTTTCCTCAATATTATCAATGAACTTCAGCCACAATACACACAATCCTGACTGGAAATCATCACTTTCACCCCCTTGTATCTCCAGAACAGTGCCTATGCTCATCTTGAAATTTGACCGGGATTAATGTTTCATCTAATAGTACTATTTGACATAAAAAGAAGTTTGAAATTCGAGGTCCAAAAAATAGGCGAATTTACCATCACTCTTTGATGTGATTTTTACGATACACCGTGTACAATTATAAAAATTGCGAGACCATACAGAAATATCTATGGATTGGTCCGTATAGAGGGAAAGAGGTAAGGATTGCGCTAGCGTCCTTTATCGAACAACGCCCCGTGCGTTACCGTAATTATACCGGAGATCCCCTTTTGTGGTTCTAGCCAGATCAACCTTGCCTTTTCAAGACAATGAACCGCGTCTCCGAGAAACATTCTTGCGTGGAGTCCGCTCTCTGAATTATACCGCGTAGCTTGCCAACTTTTCAATTTCGAAATTGGACGACCGCTTCAAAGTTGCAGGAGGCTCGATCTTTCCAATAGAGAGAACTCGGATGAAGTGGATGCTAGCCTCTTCTAAATACGTGAACGAAACTGTAAACGTATCATCGCACTTTTGCTTCACTGCTTTTCGTTCGATAATGGATACGTTTGTCGCCAAATACGATGCTGCCTACAATGAAAATTTTATATAATTTATTAAAACAATATACATGTATTGATATATGTAAATAATACTTTTTGAGAGCTATTAACGGCTATAGCTAAAAAATATGTCAAGAAATGTCATCTTTATTTTATTGTAAGGATGGCTTTATGCTTTATTATTACATAAAATTCTATATACGTGTATGTTACATTCCGCATATGAATTCTAAATTTGAAAGCTGAGTGCATTCTACGTATGTACCCCGGATTGAAAGTTTATCAGCCGAATTTGTATTTTAATGAAACAAACGCATATTATTGTGGAAATTTTATTCTGCTGCTACATGCACGACTTCTGATCTGTTTGTTTCAGTACAGCGATCGATTCACGCCCGTTCTCCTGATAGTCTCGCTTGCGGGGATTAAAGTATGCAGTCCAGATGGAAAAGTGAGTACTACAGATGCACATACAGATACTCCCGCGGAAAAAGATACCTATAGCGTTTGTGCACGGACGTTGTTATAGAGAAACCGTCTTGCCGTTGCCCTGCGGCATCTTCCAAGACGTAGCTTCAATTCTTGGAACTCCGCGCGAAAAGCGCGTCTCTTTTTTTCCTGACTGCATCCCACTGCACTACTTTTGGATATTGGAACAGAAAGATATTAAAAAAATTAATCACTTTATTTCCGTTAATTATAAATCACTGTTTTCAAACATTACTTACTTCTAACTATCTTTGTTACGATTCTTAAGCGGGAAATTATGAGATCATTACGAGGGAGGCAATGTAATTCACTATTGACTGGGAAGGAGAATAAATTTGCTAAAAGGAGAATTGCTTGCGTACATTTGCATTACGTGTTAACGGTTCAGATACATAAACGAGTCTTCATAAAGGTCTCGTTAAAAGAGGGTTGAGCTTTCACAGGATGGTAGGATGAAAGTTGAACTGCGATGCGAGAAGCCTAATTTTCCGCGTTCTTGAGCATCGAGTTCGATAATCCTTGTGATACTTATAAGATCTCTCCCTTTCAGACCGACCTTGGGACGCCAATACACTTATAAAGAGAAGCCTCTGCTCTTTCAAATAAATCACTTTCGCTGTGTTCTTGAGATATTATACAATGAGAATAATAAACGATCCAAAAGGAAAAATAAAACAATTGAAAATTGAGACAAATACTAAGAGAAAGTTATTTGATTACGCAAGACATCTCAATTATTTATTTTAATCGCTTTTAGTGTTAATCCTCAAGACGTGTAATACAGAGATATAAGGAAAGTAAGCGAAATTAATTTTTTTTACAGTAAAATCATTATAAATAAAAATTTCATCGATTATTATAAACCAAAAAGCATTGCTCTGACGTGAAGATTAAATTGAAAAATATCTAGATATTTCTTCTCCAAATCCAACCAGATATAAAACGTCACATCGTGAGAAGGGGCAGAACGAGAGTAATCTCACTGCTGTTCGTCTTTTATTATTTTCCAGACTTTAATTGGGACCCCGTAATCCTTATCGCATCCCTGCCAGTAATATTTCGAAGTTGGCTCGCTCATGCACCGACCACCCTCGCGCGATCCGTACCCGCCGTGTTCACGAGCTGTACAGAACATATCGATCCTTCGAATTAGTGTTTTATTTCGAGGGCTTCTCCTAAGCTTCTGCTTTAATTTTCTACCTGAAAAAATCCTTACTTTCTATCCGCGATCTTCGGTAAGCGCCTCTTAAGAGCTCTCGTGGAACGTTTATCATGGCGGATGAGAAACGAAACGTCTACCTTCTCCTCGAGAAAATCTCGATTCGCTCATGTCGATTACGTCAGAATTTACGGTCATTCTTTGTATCCAAGCCTTTCTAAATTGTTTAAAACTTATATAAGTAGATATTTTACGCGAGATGTTTTGCAGTAAAAAAGGAATAAATGACATAAATAGGATTAATTATGCAAAAAAATACGCCAAAATTTCCAATTACTTCAAATACCTTTGCACGTTTACGCGTAACACGTATTTAATAATGATGAAACGATATTAGTACTTGTTCGAACTACCATATTCAGCAAAGGAATAATTGCCGATTTTCGTGTTACGAACTAGAAGATATGAGGAAACTTTCTACGATCGCGCCAAATGCACGTGACTGTGTAAGATGATTAAGATGCGAAACTAGAAACTTCGAGAGTCTAATTAAACTACGTACGATCGACGCATTTAGATAAACCATACATGAGATTGGCCTCGTTCTATAAAAATTATATTAGCCCAATTAACACAGTTTAATTATAAAAAGTAATATTTTAAACTCCTACTGAATTTGTTTATCATACCGTGTAATTCATGTCAAGCATATCTCTTTACGCTTGAGTTCCTATTGCACAAAATCGCGATTATCCCAAATCGTTCATGCACCACGCAAGTGGTTCGTCCATTCTCTGATGGACGTCCCGTCATGTATACAATTCGTTAGAAAAATCGTCAATCTACGAAAAACATTCTCCATCATTCTCGTGACGAGAAAGGGATGCGACATTCTGGTAATCATTAAATTACAGGGGGAGTGAGATGTCAATGAAATGCACACGCGAGAGATTTGTCGAGTTGGTTGGGGTTGTTGGGTAAACGTATACGATGATGAATGGTGCCAATCTTTGTGAATGCAAGAGAGAAGGGGGAGAGGGAGAAAGAGATGGATAGAAAGAGCAATGTGCCGTATACTCCGCCGCGATCGGGAGGGATGTATTTACCCTCCATCTGTGGATTTACTCGTGCATACATGGAAGAGCACTCCACGATGATACGCATTTCTCCCGCTTGTATCACCCACCCATGTCGAACAGTGTCCACCAATGTTTCACCGGGTACCAAGGAGGTAAGGCCGCTGCTAATAATCCTCCGTTCCTTTAGCCCCATTAAACCCTTTGCCTTGCCAAGCGTTAAAAAAATTCCTACGATCCCTCCTGTATGTACCTCCAAAGTGTGCGCTCCCGTGATTTCGCGACATTCGAGTGGCTTTGAAACGCTCCAAACTTACGCTTTGTACATCAAGCGAGCCGGTTACCATGGCGTCGCGTCGCTTTGCTTAGATAACACGAGTTTTCAGCATACGCGCGTTTGACTTCGACGCCGTTATTTTAGGAACACGAAGCGTCCCCGGTAAACACTTATTTTCATGGCAATCTTTTTGTGTACGCGGGGTTCACCGTAATGACATATTAAATAAAAATTTGCTTATTACACGATTGTATTTTTCCATTCTGCTATGGTGGAATAAATTCACGCTGCGCTCGATAAAGTAAACCGGGGAATAAACGAGTCGGTTGCGGAAATGTGCGTATCGCTACGGAAGATCAACGACGAACGGCTCGTGTAATTTTTGAACTGATACATTTGCCGCGATCACAGGATATGTTTATCCTTTACCTGCGGATTTACTCGTGCATACACGAAACGGCACTCACGCTGCAGTGCGTATCTCTTTTGCATATCTCTCTCCCTCCTCCTACACAGCTGATATCCATAGGGAATATCCTTCCACGATATTCGTCATAAAACGGACAACACATCGCTCATTCAGATATAAGAAAAATTTCCATTTTTACTTTTAAATCTAAAAACGAGAGAAGGATGAGAAAGTGAGGAAGGATAGGATATCGACACGATTTTTATACTTTATTTAATATAATTTTTAATACGCGAATAAGATGAGAGATCACGCTAAGTGAAGAAAGTCATCAATCTATCCTCCTTTGATAGCGATTACACGTTCATGTGCAATTTTAGGAAAAAGAAAACCGGAACAGCACTCGGAAACTGAGGGTCATAAAATTTTTTACTGCAACCAAGAGCTTAAGCCAACCCTGTCTTAAAATTTTTATTGGAGCCGAACACAAAATCGAACACTTAAACATTTAAAGATTTCCCATCTGCGCTACAAATACGACTGAAAGATACATTTAGTACCGTCTGTGGCAAGGATTATTATTATTTATAAGCATGTATATTTTCGTGTGCACACAAGTGGAGAACTCTTCAAGTTCAACGCGCGCTTATCTGCGTCGTTGAAAGAATTACGCAGAAAAAAACAGAATTCTGTGATAAAGAATTAAATCCCGATGAGAGGTTCTCCTCTAAAACAATTAATTTTTTAATTTTTTTTTTTTTAGTTATTTCACTGAAAATGAAAGGCGGAGAATTCTTTTGAGATGCACTCGTTTGTCATAAATAAATCTTTGGCTTGCAACGGATGACTCCCTCGTTGCAAGAGATACTTTTACGTTCACAATCGGATTTCGCGATTTGCTGGAAATCTCCGATTCCAGGTATTCTCGGAGCGGGACAATAGGTAGGGGTTCAAATAACCGACGCGAGTGCTGCAGCGACGTATCTCATTGCAAAGGCGCAAAAGCGAGTAAAGACGGGAGCGGCGGGTGAATAACGACGTCAATGTCCTTCTGTGGAATATGACAAACTCGACGAAATCCTCTCTAGGATGTCGTTTGTCGTGCCAGAAGCGATTGGTAACGTTGCATATAGTTGCTTCACGAGATAGTTGGTTCACTTCTCGTGTTACAGGGCGATTCTCGGCTCGTAACAACTTTGCGCTACGCAACTATGTTTCGAGTGGACCGGCACAGTCAGAAACTTCGCCTAACGTACTTCAATCGAATTTTTAACAAATTGAATTTTAACTTCCACGTAGAAACCTAAATCGAGCGGGTAACTTTGCTTGGTGTGCTTCAGTGTAGTTGCTAACAAATTAGATTGCACTTTTACAAGCTAAGACAAACTGATTAGATAAATAGCCGATTAGTCAAATGTATATGCAATTTCACAGTTTGAAATTTTCCCCCAAAATATAATCTTTCATTAAAATATAATTTTTGTATTTCGTAATGAGAATATGATTGTTTTGTTAATATTATTAAAATTCTTGTTGTTATGTTCATCATAAACGCGATTGTTATTCGCGCAATAATTAAAAAAGATTTTCTACTTGTTGGACACAGTCTAACATTAGCAGGAAGAGAAAGACTGTTTAAATAATATTCATCCAAAAAGCATAAGTATATAGAAGCAGCTTTTTTACTGAGCTGGGTCATTTATATCTTTCTCACGTAGAACTTTGCTACTTGGAGCAAATGCAGGCACCATGAAAAATTCAGCACGAAACTTGATAGAATCGCGGAGTATCCTTGGCAGAAAATTTGCTCCTACAGTACGATCATCTTTTCAATCACCATTCTACTCGTCCGCATGCTTTGCTATGCTTACCTCTGCGTGAGAACGAATTTAAGCAAGTATCCTATCTTGGAAGTTTAAAGATGAAATCGTGTTTCTCTTTAAGATTGAGAATTGAAGTGCAATAATGGCTTAAGCCAAAAGTGCTACTTTGGGAATACGAGTTTAAAATTTTAAAAACCAATGATAGTACGAGAATGTGAGTTTTAGTATGAATGTGAGCTAACAGAGAAAACATTTCATATCATTTTTCAAATAAATTTTTTTATTTGAATTGCAGAAATAACTCAATCGAAAAGAAAATTGCCGCTGTATAGAAGCGCGTAGCCTCTTTTGCACACAGAAAAGCTTGTATACGTGCTGAAGCAACTACAATCTCTACAAGCTGTACAATCAGTACCGCGTTTATATAGTATGCACAAGAGCGTGGTGCCGCGACACAATGGACATATAAATATTAATAGAACGTGCGAGCGAAGACTGTAAACATGCTTGATGTAATTCTACGGACTAGGTAATAAAATATCAAGAATTCACAAAGTGTCATTGCGAGGATATAAAATTCTTGGCTGAAATATTGGCGAAATTTCGTGCAAAAATTCTTTCGGAGACGAAGATTTTATTCATTGAACGAATTTTATTTGTATTGGCTAAATTTATAGACGACATAAAAAATTTACGCGTCTCAGAGAACAGTGTTTAAATTCGGCGTGAGTTGAGGCGAAAATACACTCTACTTCACATGAATTACTATTATCTTATTATCTTATTATTGAAGAAAATCTATTTTATGACGTACTTTATGACGATGTATTTAAATTATGATCTATATTTGGATGAAAATTTTCTTTACAATTTTAAACAAGATTTCTTTAAGGTTTCTACTTAATTTAGAAACAGTATCTGTAAAATTATGATCGAAGTCAATTCAGGCAAACGATCAAATTTATGTTAAAACTTATAAGCATCGCGAATAAAGTCTCAATAAATCATTAAAAGTTTCAGAACATAAATTTAACTAAAAACCTCTCAAGTTTTTCAAGTAGCCGATAATTGGACACTATTTCTTTTTCTCAATTCTTTATTACTTGATCAAATCATCATCTAACAATATTATGCAATTATGGAGCTACTTCGGTATACGTAAAAGCATGTAAAAATATTAGAAGAAAAAAACTCATGTATATATTTTATTTAATTGCGCTAAAGAGTAGAGCTTAACTGACTTAATTTTGTTCCAAATTATTTTTCTACTGGTGTTACGCTTCTGTTCGTACCATTTAATTATCTCATCTTACACCCTTCAATTTTGGCTCACGCGATATTCTCTACGATTGCTAACAAGCCATACGTAGTAAGTGATATTTATGACGATATCCTGTTTAATGAGGACGCTAGTTTCTTGCACGGGCCTTAACACATATATACGCAACGTTTCACAGCGGAATTGATTTAAACGATTAAATCACTCAACAGGATGAGAGTAATGATAAAACGCTCCTAAATCATTTTTGTTTGCATTCAAAACAAGGCTTGAAAATATCTCGGAAATTGTCAGTCAGAGACAATTTGAATTATTTTTCATTGCGCTAAATGCACAAAATGAATTTAAATAGCATAAATAAAATATTGTACTTTTATTAGGTACGTTTTATGAGGTAGTTATATTAATAAGCTTAAATACGATAATTAAGTATGTTTTGTAATTTTTATTAAGCAATTATTAACAATTACTTGCAAATAGTATTGTTTTATTATCGTTATCACAATGTAGTAGAAAAAGAGTAAAATTGTTATGTTATTTAACGGAGAGAATTAAAAAAGTTGGCACTTATCTTTAGTTCTAAAATATGCAGAAAACAATACTTAAAAAAAAAAAAAATAAGAAATTTGGTGTATTTTCGAAGTGCATTTTCTTAAGTCATATTTATTATTATTACAACTGCCTCTACATCAGAACGTTTTTATGAGCAGTCTCTCAAGATTGGTTTTTTTTATTTTTGTTGCAGTGCGTGCAAATGGCGCACGCGTTAAGACGCATCTCTTACGCGACTTGTGAGCCGCAATACGCCCAATTCAGCTTTCTGGCGCGAGAGCCCAGAGCCCACTTCAGCCTGCAGTATTGTCATTCTTTTATCACCAAGTCTGCAGAACAGGTAAGTAAAACGCAACTTTCTCTTTAATATCTCCTTCTTTTGCGACATATATGTATAGAACGTCTCCGAAGAAGATTGGAATATCTGAAAGATGTATTAATGAGGTCACATCCTGAAGCTTCCATAAAAAGAAATGAATTTTTTAAATTCGCTAAAAATGGAGCTGGAATAAACGATTACAACAATTAAAAAATATCTAAGTGACTAAAAGTATACGTTAATGCAGACGCATATAAAACGAATGGGAACATACAGTGTTCTAAGCGCATTTCTTTAATATTTAACTGCGGCAAAGTATCTCAAATAATTGAGTTAATATAAATCGTCGAAACTAAACCGGGATTTTCGTCCAAGATACTGTACGTGACAGGTCGACCCTTGCCAGTGGACAACCACGTGCGTCTCAAGTGGAAACTGGAAACAGTCTCGTCGTTTAAAGCTGATGGATCGCTTCCTTTACTTTCGGCAACTTTGCCAGCATTTACAGCCAAGCCGCACGTTTAATAGACAAAATTTAAATTGAAATTACAAGACCAGATTCTTCTCTTAATCGTAACTACAGGATTCTTTCCGCACGAATTAATGAATCTAATACTGTACTCATTACCACTAATTCTCGTAAAGTAAAATAAATTTATATATTCGTAATATAATAATTACTATATATAATATTTGTAATATAATAATTAATAATATTCTAATATTATCGATTTGTTTGTGAATTTTCATGCTTAATCGCGAGCAATGTATTTCATCTTTGCTTAAATTTAACAATACGATTACAAGCTTTGTTGTTACCGTGAGACGTTTCACCGCTGGCGCTGAATCGCATTTATCGAAAGTCATAACAACCGGGGGTTTAAAGCAGGAGGAACGTGCCTCGGTACTGCGACCAGCGAATACACGAGGAAATATCGTCTCGAACGTCGATATACTGACAACTACCGAATCCCAGGATCTAAAAGCCTCTTTCTGTTGTCTGGAAGATAACATCGCCCGAGGCTTCGAGGTCCGTCGACGATATCAGAAAGGATAGAGCTATAAGTTGGCGGAGCTTTAGTGAGTTGAGAATAGTAGACTTTGCACTTGGAACTTTGCACTCTGCCATTGCCTTGACATTTAGTCAACCCTAATGGCGCACTCTTCGGATTAAACTTTAAATACCTTCCGCCGAATTAAGAACGTCATCGTTCTTGAAGGTCTCGGATCAAGTATGCTTACTCTGATAGCGCAGTCGAGGAGATTGCGAGAATAGGCGGAAAATGAAGAACTTGAAAGATTTCTGCGTTCGTTGAAGCGGTTGACACCGCATTTTTAGTTTCCAACCAATTTCTACGCTCTCTGTCAGGTGATTTGTCAACATATGATCCACACATTGAAGGGGATATAAAAGTTTGAAATGATCTTTTCAAAGGAAAATAAAAAAGAAATATATCCATGTTCCTTTTTATATTTTCTTTATTGAACCAAAGGACTAGACGCAACACGCACACAAGCACACACACACACACACACACACAAAACTGACTGTATTCCTGACTGTCGTTCTATGATTTAACGATCTCGTAAAAATTCTGACTAATTCGAGATTCCGCAATTCGTTCCTTTAACTGATCTTGAAGAGCGCCTTAAAATGTACGTTAAGTAGATACAGGTACCTGTGGCAGGTACAGACATTCCAAGGAAGGTATACAAGCATTCTAGGTATAGGTGAAAGACATCGAAAGATATTTTTAGGAAGGGATATATACAGAATACTCCGAAACACGTATTTAGGTATAAAAAACAGAGGTATTTATCTCGAAGTACTTCACCGGACATGACGCGAGCCTCGAGTCAAAACCAAAGTCCGCGATCGAACGGCTCGTCGCGTTGACGGCAGGTCAAAGAACGCGAATCGCAAACTCATGCGCTCAGTGCGGCGCTGGCTCTCTGTCGAGTGGCGTTCTCGGTCGTGGCAGGGTAAAAAGAATAAGAAGCCATGGAAAAGATCATGAGAGGGACAGAGAGCGACAGAGGCAGAGCGGGAAAGACTGACCGACAGACTGAGAGGGAAACAAAGAGAGAAAGAGAAAGAAAGAGAGAGAACGAGGGACAGCGATGGCGAGAGGGAGGACGGGGACACGTGGTATTCAACAGCTGCCGTTGAACGTGTTCAATGCCGCGGTTGAAGCAAGAAAGCGGTCGGTCGGTCGGTCGCACCGCTCGGCTTCTCGCAAATCGCGGTGGGGATGGAACCGTGTGGGCCGGCCAGAGCGGTGCCTCGCTTCGTGTTCCTCGTGGACTTCAGTCTTTCTCTATACGTATACCGGGAGATATTGCCATCGCCAGGCCGGTTAAGCACGGCGGTATCCACACTTTGCGGCTTTGCGAGCTCTCACCGCGTGAAAAGCAGCACCGACTAACGTACAACGAAAAGGGTAAGAAGAGAACTGAATGAGGAATCACCAACCAAGGAGGTTCATCCGGTGGCATCTCATCCGGTTGACATCAGAAAGGATGAACCGCGCGTGAACCGGACCTCGTGTCTCCTCGAACGGTCCAAACCTAATTGGTTCCCTGCTCCCCGATAAAAATATAATCGAAAGTTTCAAAGAAAAAGACAAGGAAGAGATACCACGTGCTTCACCGTGGAGTATCACCAAAGATTAGTAAAAGACGCAAAATTTCACATCTGGAAACTTTCTAACGATTGCTCAACCGTACAGTTTTTCCCTCGACATCACGGGATTCCAGAGTAGGAACAATTAGGAGGGAATATGCCGGGTACGATCGCGATATCGGTAACAGAGGCCGATGCAGCAAGTCCATCGGAAAATGTAGAAGGATGTAGCGACTGCGTGTGTGGTTGACAGACGACAAGTAAGAAGCGAGAAGCGACGCGATACTCGTTAACCGGTTTCCGCGGGTCGGCATGCAGAGCGACACGTAGCCGGAGCTACGCACGCCATCAAGAGTGGCTCTCGGATCCTCCGTGCGTGTGTCGCACGTAGGATTGGAATCCCACAGGGTCTCATGACATCACGATCATCGTCACTTGCTAATAATATCACATCTTCTCGCGGGAGATCCGCTGCACAGGGGAAGTTGAAGCCAGTCTCATGTCGGACTCTCGACAGCTATGCGCGATGGATGTACCTTCGGTGCTACTGTATTTCCGTTACCAAACGGATACCGGGGTCTCCAGTCGCGTTAACTGTACGAGAATCGAGTGGTGCTCATCCACGTGCTGCTACGAAATATAGATCGGACCTTCATCATTTTTCAAGAGGCGTCTGATTCCGCGATAGGTGTTGGTATCATCGAAGGGATATCTTCGGAGAAAGGTGACGGATGCGGCAAACATTTTAGCGCGCCGACGCGACGTGCCGGTGTTCCGTGCGTTAGAAAGTGCGCCGTACAGTGTCGTGAATGTGTGACCGAAAATGTGTGGAATGTTGATGTTAGAAATGGATGTGACAACATTGTCGAATTGTTATTAAATCTGGATAAAAGCCGATCGTCTTTTTGTGTGCGATCAGTGTTTGGAAAAAAAATATCCTCCTTCGTAAAAATTCAGGGTAGCCATTTGGTTAGGCTCAATTTGAAAAGGACACCGTGCAAAATACAACGGTCGCTGTGGCATGAGGAGGCTTGCACGCAGACGCAATATCCTGACCGCATTCTTTGCGATTATGGGACGCCTTAGCAAAGGCTCGCAAAGCACAACGAGGCCCATTTTCAGGGTGCATTATCGCAAGCTTGTAGACGAGTACTCGCAGCAGGAACAGTTGAAGTTTATGCCCGCATTACCTGACTACATGTCGTATTGCTGTTGCCGATGTGGTCACACTCAAAAGCTCAAAGTGAGTTCTATTTGAAACCAGATCATGCTAATTTAAAACTCAACGTTCGTGTCAGCTTTATTTATTCGTTTTCTCTTGAGTAATAGGAGTTTGAATAATTCGTTTTCATGCAACTAGCAGGATAATTTCCGCTTCTAAACGATTGCAAATACCAGTTCTGACTAACCCGATATGCATAATAAGACGATCTGGATATCGCCCTGCCTTCATGGCGCAGACTTTACCTTTTGCGATATTAACGGATCGCGATTAGGTCGCGGTACCGCAACGTGACCTCGGAGACATGGTCGATGTAGTGGTTAAAAAAAAAAGGAAAAGAAGTGATACGATCTTCTGTTGTTTTACCAGATTATAAAACATGGTCATTAACGTCTAGTAGGGTGTCGCATAGCTCTTCAAATTGTTCAGTATCTTTTCAACGCGGAAATAACGTCCAATGCAAAAGTAGATTGGAGAAAGAGAGAGAGAGATGTAGTCGAAGTAAGAGAATTAGTTAAATTTTTTATATTGAAATTGCTCTCTAACTTCCAGTCATTCAACTTTCTAACACCTACGTTCATCGATCGGAGTTGTCATTAGTAGAACGTATTTATTCGTTTCTTTATTTAAGATATAAAAGAAAATATGGTCCAGGTTTGATATTCACATTCCAGAATTTGCTAAAAGAAAGCCATCGAGTCGGTACATTATATACTGTAGTCTGAGAGAATGTGTGTGTGTGTGTGTGTGTGAGAGAGAGAGAGAGAGAGATGGGGAGGAGGGAGGGAGAGGCAGAGAGAGGAGAGAGAGAGAGAGAGAAAGAGAGAGCCTAAGCCCGGTAATACTACTATCGCGTACCAGAAAGAAAAAGAGCTAACGAGGGAAGGGAAGAGTGAAGGGGGATAAGCCGTGGGATCGGACGAACGCATTCCTCGGCTTCATATAGCTGCTTGTAGCGCGAGATGCCTCGCTGCTTCACTCGTTGGCTCCTTACCGATAGAGTGTCTACACAGCATTGATATTTTAGCGACGATATACGAACCCGTCGTTATTCTAGCCAGCATTCATCTGCACCGCGAGCGTTTAGACGGGCGTTTACGGAGGACTCCGTCAGTGAGTTTAGAAAATAATAGAAACGTGAGCGTTAACAACGTGATATAGCTTCCATTGTATCGTTAATGCTGCGTGCTCTGTAGGTGTTAGTGCACACTGCACATCGGCAGCTGGATTATCTCGCATTGTCGCCAAACCAATTCGAGCGAGAAGCTTCGAGGACCTGCGTGTGACAACTGCTATCCCTCCGTTAGTTCCTCTTGACTTTACAATGGAAAATCATAATTCGAGTCGACCTACCGTGTCCCGCGGACAAAAGCCGAAAGTCCTTCGTAGCGCTGATTTACAAAGCTCCGTCCGAATTTGACGAGTTTTCAATGATCTCCCAGGAAAGTTCACTATTCGTGAAGCCGCCAGGTGAATCCGCGCGCAAGGATTCGTCCCGGATTCCCATCTCCGACGCGATCGAAAAGATATTTTCAGCGGAAAGAGAAAAAAGAGATGGAGAGGAAGCGAGTCATCTATCGTGTTGCGCAAACGTTACGGAATTTCTCTCAACATCAATAGAGCATCTCGCACAAAAGGTGGTCCATTACCGTCGAGGCATCTCTCGTAAAGACTCTCGAATACAATATCAACTCTCGAGTTATAGGTGGAGGCATAAGTTATACCTGGTAGCTTCTCAATAACATGTTAGTGAAGAACTTTGTAATGGTCTCGTCACCGATTTTTTGTATGTACCATTCACATCGGCTGCTTCATCCTCTTCCGTTTTTGTCATCGTAGCGCCTCGGAGCAGATGTGATTTTGCGTTTTCTTACCACGCACGATTGTAAACGTTTCCGACGAAACGTTTGCTTTTCTCATAAAATATGCCAATCGAGAGATTGGACAACTGACGCAATGACTTTGAGAAACGCAAGGTGCTCTGGTGACGAATATCATCTAGGTTCCTTATGCCGTGAACGCGCAATTTTGTTATAACCTATTATCGCAGAAATGGCAAACGGTCGCGGAAAATCTATAATGGCTCTTTATAAGTGCTCGACATACTGCCGGCCACTCGTGCAATTTACAATTTGAGATTTCCATGGTGATTCCAGGCGGGAACGCCGTAAAGTGCCATTTTACAATGACTAGACTCGCTTCCTGCGTGCTTACTGTCGAGAATGACATCGCGAGGTTCGTGCAATGTTCATGCGCTGTGTCTCGAATCGAACGCATCGCTCTCGCATTGGACGCACACGTCAACTATTTTTATCGTCGACAATGCTGCTCCCTTTCATCCACGTTACTATCTCTGTGCTTCATTCTGTTTGATTTTACAAGACCCGCTTCCGGGTTTTGCTTTTTATTTCACTGCCGAGAATACAGAGCCACGGTTATTCATCGCACAGACTGAGAGCTGCACACTTACTCTCATATAGTATAATTATATAACTAATTATGTAATTAAATTTTTATATTTTTAATTGCTTGCCAATATTTTATATCATTATTAGCGTCTTATTAGCTTATACATTATTTGTTATTAAGAACAGTCTAATTTGCACTATTCATACACTTTAATGTTAATTATAATTAAAATTTAAGGACAATATATATGTTGATATTTTAATTAATATTTAAATAGAATTTTTATAGTTTTATTGAATGTTAAGTATTCAATGTTAATGTATATAAATATATATATAACATAAAAAAAATCGATTATTCTTTGACAAGAAGTCTACGCGTGCATTAAGTGGATCAATATACATATTAAAGTTCCATTCTTCAATATACGTACACAGGCGCAGCATTCTCGATAGATAATAGGAATTGATTGACTTACGCAACAGAGAACATTAGGATTATTCTGTAATCTAATAGGTACTGCGTTATGCGTAATACAATATGTAATGACTTAATCGATTCGAGCCAAATCCAATCGTAACAGTAATATTGTGTATCTGCCGTTTAATCAATAGTTCCGACGAACATAATTTTCAGCTACAAAAAAACATGAAAGTCGCAAAATATTAAATATAAAATAATTTTTTTATTCTTACAGGTGTATCGCAGTTAGAGAGAATAAATCGAAAATACCGATAAAACTGTTCATTCATTTCGGTACTTCTTTTTATTTTATTTATTATATTGTTAGGATGGTTCGGCAACTCACGATGACTCAATATTGGTCGTTGATAACGATTCTAGGTATACATATCATTCTACATTGAATGTTTGTGCCCGTATCTGAGAATCACTGCCGGAACCGCGCGTTCGATAAGGAGGAAACTCGAGCGACAAGAAATTTGAAGCGAAGCGTGATCCTCCTCGCGCGTCGCATGCGTCCTCGAGGGTGCATTTCTGGAGGTACCGAAATAGGTTTAATGACGAGGCTCAAGGGTACAGTAGCAAACTGTACGGGCCACAAAGTGGGCGTATTGTCCTACTGTGATGCACGATTCACGCATCACTACGTCTTTAAACTCGCCGCTTATTGTCAAGGGCCCTCATACAATGAGCCAGACCGATGAATCGCGACAGTAAAGCCAATCAAGCTGCATCGCTCATTTAGACGACTTGATACGTGGGTTCCACGCTAATAATCTGTTAATAAGAGCAAGATACACGAGATAGCAATAAACGCTTCCTTTACATTATTACAAGCGTAAATTCCTGTTAATCCTGCATTAGTAAGGGAAATGACAAACTTTAAATACTGTAAAAGTGGTATTATTTTTACTTTGAACTTATCATTATAATAAAAAAACTTTTAAAATGGTTTTGACAACTTTATTGGCATAATTTAAATCCAAAGAGGTGGTTCCACGTTAATTAAAATATTAAAAATATTTGAAATATTAAATTTCAAATATTAAAAAGTTTAATTTTTAAATTATTTTTAAAATGTCATATTATTTCGACTTTTAAATTAGTTGGGATTATATTAATTTTGGAAAAAACGACCAACGTGGCTACAATATTAGTAATATGTTGGTATCGTGTCTTTTATACATATATACGAAACAGATGGAGCAACCAACAGCAGACTCCAGTGACGTTAATTGCTGATCAAAGGGTCAGATTATGCAACGGTTGTGCTTCATCTGCGCTTCCTGACCGATGCATCTCTCTAACTATATTCGATCCAATCTTCGACCGATTTCACGTTACATCGAACAAAGTACTCGCCATACGGTCAAACGATATTTCGGCATTATGCACCAACAAGGTTGTGCAGCTTCCCATATGGATTAGCGGCTGGTCCAAAAAGCGCAGAGCCAAAATTATTGTTGCTAATTATCTATTTGTCAGGAAGGTTCAGAGAGATTCGAACTCTAACTGGGGTAATGCTTTCCGCGATAAATTTCTTGTAAGTGTATACTTATTAGCGTTATTAATATTAAATTAATTATTAATTATTAATTTAATAATATAACATCGTTAAATTTCTATAAGCTTTGGCATACGTTTGAATATTAATCAGCACGTGAATTAAATATAAAAGCAAATGTATAAATCTACAAAAATCATCATATAATAGTTTTTGGCATAAGACCTCGCACTAAATGTCAAAGTATTCATTTATTCTGTGTCGTACACATCGATTAATATTTATTTATTAATGTATCCATCTCCTTCTTTAGTCTGTTATTTGAATAATTTCTTTTCGCAGAAACGATTGATTCTTGATATTCATGAACACAATCAAGAGAAGATAAGTGCTACGTTCGCATCTTCATTATCATGCGAATGTGAATTCATTTTCTTCACAAAAATGAAACAGATATTTTTCTCTGAAACATATTCTAATTCAATTTCCGCTGTAAATTTGGGCTCAATCGCTGAATTAATCGCTTTGAACGTCGTAACAATTATTTGTCAGCAAATCTAACGCACAAGTCGATTGTATCGATATAACGGCATGTAACGGTGCAACTTGAATATTTGACATTCGAAACTATCGTGCCTGTCATGAGCAGAAGCCCATAACACCGAAGGCGGAACTTGTTCATGCTTGTTTTAACTTGATTCGTCGATCGCACGAGTTTGACAGTCCTTGAACACGTGATCTCCTTTCTCTCTCAAATAAACGGAGATTGAAAATGACAGAGAACTAGTTAAACTTCTGTTAACTTTAGCTAACGTTTGTGGGGACGACATAACACAGCGGGGTTGTCACAAATTTGTTGTTGTCATCTTCAGCGAGTACAATCGCAAGCTCGATAGTAAACCGCGCGGGCAAGTCGGAAGAACGCAATCAAATGGATGAGAGAAGCGTAATTATTATAATCAATTATGATCAATTTTATTATTACGTTACTATTAAAGAAAGAAAGAGAATTAGCATAGCGATGTGAATGTGAAAGTATGGTTGAACCATCAATGGCTGCGTTCAGCAGAAAAAACAGCTTTTGTAACTGCTGTAAGAATCTTTATAACGATTGGTTCGTTATATGTATATATTTAGATCCAGGGAAGAGAATTAAGAGGAATAACCAATTATGGTATATTAAAGGATCTTACAATAGTTGCAAAGCTGCTTTTTCTTCTGCACGTAGCCTGATGACTATGGCGTTGGTAGCGAAGCGACGGTACCAAGATGGTATAGTGTCGGCACCGGTTCATGCGGCACAATAATAACGTGCGACGAGGAACGTCCGTTTACTTCGTACTCTACAATTTTTCCTCTCCGGCTATTTACACCCGGGGGTAGAGCATCGCGACGTCGAGGTAAACCAGAAACCGAAGCGAGGGAAATTCAGAGGTGCGACGAGAGGGCCGGTCCCCACCCGAGCGCCATTATTGCGAGTACCGGCTTGTGTACCGCGGAATGGTGTTGGTAGACCGGGTGTATGCGGGACGGGAAATCTAGAGGAGCTGGAGATATGGCCGTGACCGCGCGGAATGCCTGGAATGTAGCCCGTCACGCTGCACCGGCGCAAAGCCACGGCGCGATCCATCGCCCTTTCGGTCCCCTTCTCATTCGATTCTGGTGTCTCTCGTCGTTTTGCCAAACTCACTACCGGCGCAAACAGCAAATCAGTAGGCTGTGCTCAAGCGAGCTAAAATAGCTCTTTCGATGTCATGTCCTTTTTTTCCTTTCTTTCTTTTTTCAAATTTCCCTATAACATTTTACGTTTGATCCATGGCGTTGATGTCGCTTTTTGGATCGATATACTTCATCTTGAGCAGTTTCGCTGACGGAAAGCTTCTGCAGTCTACGATTCAAGGAAGTGCAAAATGTCACGATTTACCCGCGGTACGATCACCACGATCGATCAAATGGACCTGAATCACAACGCGCGGTGAAGAGGGTCAGTGCCTGCCCGAGTCAACGTCCAGGATAGGATAGAGCGGAGAGGAAGGAGAGTCGCTGGTGATGATTTCATCGCGCTTAAATTCCACCTCGGGGCGGGAATCTCAGGGCCGTATTTTCGATTCTCGGCCACGGGGACGAGGTGGAGAGTCGAAGTTGAGGGATCCAACTCGCGTCCAGCGTTCCGCCCACGACGCGATAAATTCTCCTCTATGACACGATCCTTTGCTCTTCGTGATGAGCGAGAGCGAGCTTCCATCGCTTGGACGTTTTTCTTCACGATTTCCGTGTAACATTATTATATAGCGTTGATGGCAGGAACGTGCTCTTTCCTGCGATAAATTAGTTCTCAGATTTTTCCACATTGTAGAACGCGGTGCGCTACTTCATTGATAATATCTGCCGTTTTGCATTTTGACGCTTAGTGCACACGCATACGCGCTTAATAAAAGCAAGAGCAGCTGAAAGAAGTTAAATAGAGTAAATTTAATGTATGGACCCCCTACCATATATTAAATTTCAAATCCAACAACTAAAATTTTTTTAGTCAACACTTAAAGTCAAAGTAACGTTGGTGCAATCGGGCTTTATAGAAGGATGGAAAGAGCGCTCGGGTATGACTTAGCGAGTTGTGGGGCGGCCGTGCGTCCGGTTCGCAATTATAGCTCAAGTCATCGCCTTACCCCGCGCGCAAATGTAATTGAAATATCTCGTAACTAGTGGAATCATTCGCGACCTGACCTCAAACCACAAACCATGAAATTATTCGAGCGAGCCGTTACCGCGCTGTTGTCCTGCACGAGCGCGTATTCATTAAAACGCATCACTTTCTTGCATTACTTCTTTTGCTTCGCCTTTCTAAAGGTGCTAAATGGCCAACTCTAAGCGTTGCATCTCTACGGTATAGGCTTCCGTAGCAACGCGAGACGAGGTGGTGAAAGCAGCACCGGTATACAAATCAATGTGTAGCATCATTGGAAAATACAACGCGATACGTTCGGCTTTGCAATCCTATCTCTCGTTTTTTGCATTTTCGTCGCTCGCGGATTCCACTGGCGCGAGCTGTATTTCCTTGCTTTACGGGGCACACTGAAGCCGCGCGGGGCCGGGATTTCCGCATCGCTTCCAACAATGTCGTAACAATGTCACGGGGATACATAGACGATCAAGTACTATACATAGGCGAAGTATGCGAGGCTAGAATTCGAGATGTACATAGATACCTCCGCGAAACGATAGAATATCACCCCAGACGGTCTCGCTCACGCGCCATGCGGTTTGCATCGTGAAAGGAAAAGTCAGACGGACGAGACGTTAATCGTCGCTTTCGTTCGTCTCCGAGTGCGTACAATATATGCTTCTCTTTAGAGAGACTCTTAGACCTTCGGTCGACCCGGCGTGTGCATTAATACACCGTCGTGGCTTTCAGCGGTGAAGCTTTCCGACGACGAAAGAAGAAAGATAGCCCTCGCCGCTATTTTTCCCCCCCATTTCTCGCTGTATGTATACATTTGCGTGACCGCGCTTGTAACGCACGCGCACCTACCTCCTACTTTCCTACAATCCATCTGCATCTGGATCGCGTACAGACGCGAAACGTATGCACGAGAGTCGAGCGGCTCGAGCCCCGAAAGCTTGCGGCTCTCCGCGAGTGCTTATTACACATTCAGACTCCGCTTTTGCGGCAGCTTCTGCCTCTTCAACGTGCGGTCGGCCGCGCGTTTCTCCTCCGCCACTGGCGGATCTGGAAAAATCTAATTAGCTCGACGATGTATTATTTTATGCAACGTAAATTTTTCTAGGCTTGTAAAGTTTAATTAAAGTTTACTTACCATGTTGCTCGACAACGCAAGCAACACGGTTTTCTTTCTTTTCTTTATGTACGGCCTTTAACAGTATGACTAGCACTAATTTGAATAGTATAAAAAAACTTTGCAATGCAGAAGAGTCGTTTATATGTATAACTGCCTAAAAGAATATAATTTAAACGTTTTAATTGTCTTACAGATTATTATTATTATACATATTTGATAAAGAAAATTTCACACTATATTCAGACGCTGCATACAATCCTGTTTATGGTAATTTGTTTATATATAAATAGAATTATAATTTAGCGCCAAAAAACTATGATTACCTTTATTTTTCTGCTCAAAATAAAAGTTAGTCTTTATTGAACAGTATATTTCATGTTACGTGAAATATCCAATTCTGCTCAGTAAAGTTTTAAATTTGAATCGTAATATCTTGTATAGCTGCAGTGTATAATTCGTGTATTAATTTTTTCCCAAAGAATCAATTACGTGAACTAATTCATCTCGTAGAGCACAGGCATGGAAATATTCTACGTACAATTAAACTGAAAGTAACAAACTACGGCCACAATCGGATTGCGACAGTAATATTATACGAATGAAACATCAAAATGTTGTGTTTAATAAAGTTTGTGTCGGAACTCGAGCTTTCCTGTCTGCTTGTAGGCGGAGGAGCTGAACACCATCGTTGGCAATGCTTTCCGCATGGCGTACGTGGCGCAGCTTCAGCGCCAACCGATCCTTCAGGATGTAATCTCATCGCGCTCGACACCGTCTTATCGCAAGGACAAGCAGGAACATCGAACGTCGTGGGTACGTTTTAAACATATCAAAATAATAGGTCCGATCGTTTGAATAAATTACCGAAAAAAATGCAAATTACGCGAAACACAAAAGAATTATTGTTATCTTGCTGGCAAATAAAAGGAGCACCGTGCAGTTTAAAGTGCTAACGAAGTCATTTATTTTTGCCGCTGTCAGCTAGCGAGTTAGTTGAGTTAAACTTTACAGGCTGGTTCGGTATCGTGCCATCTGCTAGTTTTCTCACAAAAGCGCCGTAGATTGCAATTAAGTAGTTTTAGCAATTAGCGGACAGTCAGTTCCGAGATCTTCTTAAAGATTACGCTTGTTGAGCTCTATCGCAGCAATTTATTTTGCCAAACAAAACAAATAGAGACGTAGAAAGTGAAATTCAATAGATACTTTAATTATACTGGAACTTCAAAACAAACGACTCAATCGCCGCGATCATTATATAACACACACTTCTCATCTGAAACTTTTCTTCCAAAATGAATCGAAATCACTAAGATTGTTTGTCCAAGTCGTACGATCGAATTCTTTTATTTTTTTTTTGCCGCGCAAGCACAATATTCTGAAGGCTATTGGAGCAGATGCTAGCGTCTACTACATATACGCCAGGAAGCAGAACAAATACACGTACCGGGATGCATATATACGAGTACAGCAGTAAGGAAGCTGCTGCTGCAGAAGAAGCTCGCGGAAGAGCCTCTTAAATATCCAAGACGCGCGAGACGAAAGGAACAACAACGGCAACCGTGTCCTCTCCGTCTCACGAGGGCCACCGATTCCAGTAGGTGTCCCGTTTACGAGCCGCGTTAATTATAAATTCGACCCGAGTCTCTCGCTTACCGTCTCACGTCGCGTCGCCTTGCGTCGCCTCGCGTTTCCAAGTAAACGGTCAGTTCGCCACGGTCCGCTCGATGGTCCCCGTCGCAAAATCGCCTAGGGAATTGTGTGATTCCGCCGATTAAATATTCAACCCGGGAGAATCTCGAAGAGACTGTGGATCGTTCCGACGGTTCTGCCTAATCAACGATTCGTCCAAGAGGGATCGAATCCGCATTTAAGGCAATGATTGCGCGTCTCATGCAATAGCGAGGAACCTCCGATCTTGAGGAAATAATCGGAGGTCCTCTTTAAGTACACCGTGTCGCTACGCGGGATGTAATTTTGGGAATGACCGCCGTTTCGTTTGCAGAACAAATCGCTGCCCGGAGACGACACGATCGCTGCTGCGGGCGCTTGCAGGAGTCCGTCGTCGAACTCGTGGCTGAAAAGTCGGACGTCGCCCACCTCCAAGATTGGAAGGGGTCCGTCTGCAGCGGATATGAACGTGCAGCTCGGCAGCGCCGGCTCGCCCACGCTGCGACTCGCCAGCGTAAAGGTGATTTCATACAAGTGTAACAAATCCCGCGCCGTGAACAAAGTTCTGGCCGCTATCATAGCTATCATATTACACTCGGGCGCTATTACGCGAAAGCGAATTAGCCGCAGCCTGGTAGCAACTTGGAGTAAATTAACTTCGTAGAAGGCCGCGTCATCCCGGCTAGGCGACACGTCTCTCTTTTAATATCGCGGCTCCATCCATTTCTCGCGTGACGCGTTTGCAGCTAGAACACGTTTACCTCGACAAGAGTGAACGCTTGTTGCGATCGCGCCGTTTAAACGACGAATCCGACGAATTCCAGGCACCAAACACGATCCCGGGTCTACGGCCGTCGTTTACGAACGTTCTCGGTCCTATAACGAACGTGGACGAGCCGAAGAGCTTATCCCAACAGAGCACGCCGAGCAGCGATGAGAGCAACTCGCCAACGGAGTTGAACTCATACAAGAGGCTAACGGACAAGCCGCCGCTGATAAAGCGGCTGGCGATGGGTTTGACAGGTGGACGCGACGTTCTTGGGTTGAACGGTGAGGATGACAGCTGCCCGCTCGTCAGCGGTAGCAGTACGCCGACCAGCCCATCGAACAGGCCCCATTCCGGGGGCTACATAAACGAGGCGATCATCGACTCGGAGGGTACGAGGCCGTCATACAACAAGATCCCACCGTCCGAGAGCCTCGATAACACCATCAACGCGTCCATCACTAACGTGAAGAATTTCAACATCGAGAACAACAGGTAAGCCGGACCGTTTCCCCACCCACGCGAGGTGTATACGAATCGTGAACACGACAGCTCTTTCGTTTTCAGGATAGGGCACAATTACCCGGACTCGGGCACGGAGGCAGAATTCAAATCGAAAAGAAGATCGCAAATTAGCACGTCGAGCAGTTCGGTACCCGCTGACGGAAGCACTCATGGCTCCACGCCAACCCCGCCGCCTTTACCCGAGAGAACAGACAGCCTGAATAATCGAAGTGAGGAGGCCGAGCTACGCAAGGCGCCCTGGTTTCAAGCTGGTATACCCAGGTTGGTCTCCGCGACATCCAGCTATATGTCGGAGTAAAATATAAACACCCACACACACGCTCGCGGTATACCTTCTCGGTGAGCCGAAATAGCACGTTGCCTCTGGCTAATTTTAAATATTCGTCGAGTGATCCAGAGTCCACAGTCCGGCGGCAGTTGCCTTTGTAACTGAAATACGCAAACCCGATTGTTTTCCCAGTTTCTCCCATGAAAAGACATATCCCGTCCATCCATCATTAATGATACGAATCGTGATTCCAGAGAGATAACGCTGGAGGTATTGAGTCAAGAGCCAGAAGGAGCGTTCATGGTGCGCGAGAGTACCAGCAAGCCCGGATGTTACGCCCTCTCCCTCCGTGTGCCCCGTGAATTCCAGCCGAGCGGAATAGCCCATTATCTCATAATGCGTACAAACAAAGGTTACAAAATCAAAGTAAGTCTCCTACTCTTTGTCGAGTATCGAGTAGTTGTAAACGGCTCGCGAAAGTCAAAGCGAATCTGCCGTTGGCCAGATAGCATTCGCGTTCCCATCAAAGGACTATAAAAGCGAAACTCTGCACGCGGATTGCAATTTACTTAACGTTTCTCTCAGCGAGAATAACGCTGATTGTTTTGATCGATGCGATGCTGTTTGTATTTATTGTCAGAAACGCGATATTCTTAAACAGCCGCTATATAAATTATACATCAGCGAAAATATAATGGCATCTGCTAGCAAAACGTAATAGCGGATTAATTGTGCAGAAATATAACAATATATACATATTTAACTTTAAAAGGGACATTTAAATGTGAACAATTCTGTTCATTTTCTACTATCTATTATTGGAAAATAAGTCGGTGTGTTATATGGAAAGAATTTACTAAATTATTAAAAAATTTAGCTGGATATATCGATCTGAAAATAATTTTGTAGGCTTATAAAAGTGATTATGTAGTAAATTGGTTGTTAAAATGTCAAAATGTCTTTTTACAGCATTCTTCATTATTCTTGAGAGTCTAACATATAGTTATTTCGATTGTTTTAAATTTGTATCTATAATTAAATGTTTAGACACTTCTGAAAATTCTTCTTTTGATCTATACTAACTAACGGAACACAAATTTAATACAATTGATTGGCAATCGTGATGTTCTACTCAAAACTGTTGGCAGACTAACATTTTGCTTACTGGATCTTTACATTTGTACGAAGCTAGACGTCGGTGAAAGGGCTAAAACTCTTTTTAACGCACGAAATAATACCTACGGTAGAGAGAATCCTCCTGTATAAGCGCAAGTTAATATTGAAATAAGCTGCACGGGATGCTAATGCGTGAAAGGCCGAGGCTTTTAGTAGTCTGAACATTATACTCAGGACTACCAGGCCTGGTGCAAAGCTACCGCGCATTTAGCCATTCGGTATTTAAATGGTCGAACTTCCCCCTCTCGTAGGATAGATTAAATGAGTACGCGGACTTTGATAATCTCCGAAACCAGTATAAATGAGTTTTGTTGGATATGCCGTGGATGCCGTGGGGAAATCAAAACTCCTCTTTCTCACTCCCTCGCCCTACGACGACGCGGAAAATTGCATCGCGCTGTAATAAGCACAACGCCAGATTCGAATGAATGCCAGGGTATGTACGATAGCCCTGATATGCCGAGGTTCGTGTCAGCGCGCCCGTATATGATACGTATATTAATATCATCTCGTTATGTGGCGTGTTTCGCAATACGACTGAAAATGCAAAGAAAGATCTCCGACCGACTAATATCGCATTTCATTGTCCTGCAACGTGTGTTACAACAATGCCCGGTAACATGATAATGTGCATATAATATTGAATAATACAATGTGCATATAATAATAGCCGAAACGATAAGCTGGTTGTGTTATTTCTGCGCTATTTATCAAACGGATTTTTCTCTTTATTCAACTAAACTTTTCAACTCTGTCGAAATTCGATTGTGACTAAATTATCTCCAGCTTTGGCTTGAAAATACTAAATTATATTTTTACTCTCTTTTTCGTTTAATATTTTTGATTTTGTCAATGAATAAAATTGTATATTTAAAAGAAAAAGATACTTAACTGTTTCAACAAAAATATATATACGTATAATGCATAAAGTAAATTCTATTTTTATTTTACAACGGACTGGATAAAACCCGTAACGTTTCGATACAACGTTTACAGTTGCGAGAGAAGGTAGAATTATTACGCGAGCGAGATAGCGGTGGGTAAACTTTGACAAGCGTTAGAACGAGCGTTAGAATTAATGCCGATACACATAGCACTAGGAACGCTGTAAAATCAATAATGTTGTATGTTTCAGGGTTTCACGAAAGAGTTCACGACGCTCACTGCGCTAATCACTCACCATTCGGTTATGCCGGAATTATTGCCGTGCCCATTGTCGCTAAGCCGATATAATCCGAGCTTCGTCAAGACTGACTCCAGCAAGGATTTCGCGGACATCGATTCGGACCCGGATTACAATACCCTAGCGGATTTTCGCAAAATGATGGCCGATCTGAATGTCTAAAACGATCGACTAGAATGACTCTCCTCTCTTCTTTCTCTCCTATACACTTTTCTATGGTTTGTCGATTCATATAAAACCATCAGGAAGATACCTGAGGCACCCGTTCGGTATATTTGTATCTGGATCGATTTCGTGCCATTGTACTGTATGTAAAGAGCCGAAGAATTATCCGCGAAGAGATTTTGCCTAAGGTAATCGGCAACGCACATTAAACCACGCCTAGTTAACGAATCTATGTTCCGAAAAGACTCGCACAGCCACCAGTGATACATACTCATAAGTCATTGATAGCGGTAAGAAACGTAGCGTAGATAATTTAATAACTATACTAGTGTATACGGACGCGTGACTGGAATAGCGATTCGATTTTTTTTTTTTTACATTACAGCACGTGCGCCTAGCCAGATATTAGTTTTAAGCTTTACACTGTAGCAATTGACGTCTGTCGAACTTCAATCGGAATAAATTATTTTCACAAAACGTAATATATGTTCGAGTGTGCTCGTTACGAAGATTATTATATTTTTGCGAGTATAGTGTTTCTCTAAGTTAAACGCGACTGTCGAAATCGAATTTTGTTATCGTTTGGATTGCTCTCGATAGTTGCAACAATGCCAAACGATTCGTATAATATATCCTTGTTATGAAACGCGCCCAATAGGTGCGTAATTGGAGAATTAAGAAGATAAGTGGAATAAATTAATTCATGATGAAAGTATACGAATTTAAAAGATTTCGAGTAAATTTTGATTTACAGTTTCAATTTTTTAAAAGCACGTTGGAAGGACGTCAAAATATATTGAAAAAAATTTTTGAAGGTGATACGTGAAGGATATTGTTCTCCGAGAGAAAAATTGAAAATTTCTTTTCAAGATAGCGTTACATTAAAATGTTTTTTCATCTATGTAGTTTCTCTCTCGATTGCAGTTTATTCACGGCGTCCGAAAGTGATTTAGTAATTTTTATTCGACTGAACAGTTTCTCTATACTTTTTTGTAAGCTGTAGTTGAGGCTCGTGTTCGTCACACACAACGTAAATATATTCATCTATGTTTGCTCCGGAATGGCTATTGTGTAATAGGCAAATGCAATCGCTTCCTCCGTTTTATCATTGGACTTTATAATTAATCAAAAGTGTATCTTTAATAAAATGTAAAAAGTCTACGAGGAAGTGTCACGTATTCTGTACCTCGAAATGTGGGTTTAGCTAAGTGAGTTGAACACTCAAAGTGTTCGAGCTTGGGAGCAAGTCAAGGTATATGTGGTCCATTATCGAGCCTATATATGTCGGAGTTAAAATTCCTTTCGTTATCATTTAATCGCATTCCCGATGATACATCGGGGATCAAAAACGAAACAATATTCATCGAAATTTCGATAAAAAGAGAAACAGTTTGTTCTTTTTTAGTATTAAAAATAGAATAATTTTGATTGCTGTATGTTTCAATTATTATCTTGTACAAAATAACACGAAAAATGAAAATTTTCTGATTTATTTCTCATTTCACGGCGAATAAAATAATAAGTTATTGGAAAATGTTCTATTATAATTTATTGAAAACAAGATACAATAGAATAAAATTGCAAAACGAGAACAAAAACGGATGAAATATTTTTCGCTTTGATCCCTGATCGCAATATTGATGTACATGTGTTTATATGTATATATATGTTATAATTATTCTCACTCGCGCGTTATATTTCCACACGTATATTTAATTAGTAAACGTCAAAGAGGATTAGTAAACGGCATGGAATCTTGGAAATGCAATTACGCCTAAGAGAGGACACAGAACTTCCTCGAAATTTCGACTCGAAGAAACACGAATTATTGTAATAGGCGATAATTTAGTTTCTCAGCTATCCTAGTCTTGTACAGAAATTCGCGCATAGCTACGACAATGAAATCATATGATGCGTAGATAACTATCGTATTTAAAATAACGATTCTCAGCGTCGACCACACTCTAAATCGCACTTTTTTGTATACCAGAAAATAATTTTCCGAGTATAATCACCACATATTAGCGATTTCTTGATTATTAAATAGAATGTACAAGCTACATTGAAATCTACAAACTGCCATCTCATAAAAATCATTCATTACGACCGTTATTCATTATTTAAAAATAAAAGTAAATATGCGCCATAGGGATACGACACATAGCGTACATTTTTGTAGCATTTGAATATTAAATTTTCTAAAATGACGACGGTTTCGATTCCTGAACGACAAATGAGATTACATCATAATTTGTCGAAAAGTTTCATATACTTAGACTTGTATCTAGTAACGCATTGTGCTAAGAGAAAGTTCAGAATGATGCATATAATGTATTGAAATCGTATGTATGATATGTATAATAGATTTCTGCGAATATGAATCAATTGTGACTTTCTGCTTCTGTAATGTGTTACTATAACGCTTTAATGACAACGCGAATTGCTAAAATTTATTGTAATAATGAAAGAGAGCGATCTCGTCAGAGAAATCTGTATCTATAACATTTTATTACGCGTCTACCATAAATCATTTTTTTAACTTGTAGCCGCAATTGCGTAAAAACATGCTGTCTTGTGTCATTAATCTCATCACACATGCGCGATCTAACGGATTGTGCAAAAATTTTAAAATAGTGTTTTTGGAATATCAAGTTAAAAATAACAAGAAAAAATAAAGTGTTTATATTAAATCGATTAATGCGTGCCAAGATCGCGCAAAAAAAAAAAAACAGCATAATTAACTGTTGTAACGTACGCTACGCATGACATTAATCACTGCTTGAGGTTTGTAATGTTTCATGAATTTTTATTATTGCAATGCGTTGTATAATGTCAAGAGAAATTATTTATTACAATAAATATAATACAAAATATTCCTTATGATTGCATAACATCCTGTAGGATCCAACAGTATAAATTTAATGATTTAAATAACGTGTCACACATTAAATAAAGGTCGAAATGTGACAGATAAAAAGATACGAATATGTGTCGCTTCAGCTGTCATGAGCCACAACACTCTTTTGCCTTTCTGATACAAACGGTACAGCTCCCTTTTTAGAATGAGAACGTCTATTAGCCTCCCTGCAAGATAAAACAATGTTATGATACTATTCAAAGTATATTGTAAAATTCAAATATTGTAGCTTTTCGTTATACTTACTTGCGTTTACTTTTCTCGCGAATCGTTCGTAATTCGGCTCGCGCATTAAATATATGTTTCGGTACTTGTCTATGACGTGCAATTCGTCGAATTTGCGGATGCGCTGCATACTTCTCTTTCAAGACATCATTGACAAACCGTGCGTTTCTTTCTCTAGCTCTCAGCTGTTAAAAATAGGAGCAGAGACATAAAGAGTATTATCAATAATTTATTAAAAATTGCTTATAAATTAGTGGAATTCTGATATGTATGCTTACAATGCCAAGCTTTTCCGATGCTTTAGCCTTCCATATACGAAGATTCATTTCATCACTGCCACTAATTACGAATTTGTTATCGAGCGACCATCCTACGCAGGTAAGTCTGTGCATACGTCTTGTGTGATACACTTCTCGCGAGTGACCTTTATTGGTCTCAAAAATACGAATCGATGTGTCATAACTGCCTGAAACAAATTCTTTCCCCGTCGGCGAATAATCCACATCTATCACGGCCTCTACGTGATCCATATGTACATTAACTGGTGATTTCATTTTGCGAATATCATAAGTGTACAAACTAAAACAAATATATTTAAGATTCACGAAGAAATCGCATGAAGCTATCCTTTGAGGTTATATTTTATATCTTACTTGTAATCTTCATTGGCACAGGTAAAGATGAAAGATTCCATAGGATTCCAAGAGAGCTTGTTGCTCCGTAATTTCATGATTATCTTTGTTAAAGGTCCTGTTTCTCTAGTGTCGTATAAAATTATGCTGCGATCGCTAGCGCAAGAGGCTGGAAATTAAAATTAAATTTTACATAAAGCATATTTTATTGGTATTTCATGTTTATATAGAAATATAATAATCTTTCATCATATGTGGTACCTAAAAGATCTTTTTGCACAGGATTAAATTTTACGTCAAGTAGACTATCTACACCCCATTTAAATGTACGAAGTGGCTCGTTACGAGTATCCTCCCACATTTGACAAATTCCTTCTCCACAAGTAACAAATGTAGATTTAGCTCGATGATGAGTTATACCAGTTAATACTGTCTATGGACAAAAAAATTGCTTAAAACCGCAAATCTTAGGAAAACTATATTCACACAAATGCTACATACTTTGCTGGCAATAGTATTCACAGGTTCCTCTTCTTCATCAACAGAGACTGCGTCCCAGGTTTTGATCGTCTTGTCATCGCTGACCGTAATGAAATGTTTTTCATCTGATATATATGCAATACCGCGAACTATGCCATCGTGAGCTAAAAACGCACGTGTGCACGTGCCTAGGCTAAGAGACCACGTTCTCACCTCGCCATCGTAAGCACCGCTGAGAATTGTGGACAACTGAGAGGGATGTTTACATATGCAGGATATTGAATCCTTGTGGCCTTCCAGATTACCCACAAAAGGCTTTGCGAATACCTTTTCCAGCTTAACAGCGTTCAGTGCTTTTGTGTATTCCCTAGCCGCTTGGAATGGATGCAAAGAGGGATCGAAATTTCGTGGAACTGTAAACAAAACGATATCCGAATATTGTTGTTCCTTTTTTAGGTTATTCCCACCGATTGGTGGAACTTATGCACCTTCAACTTTCCCTTGAAGTTATATGATTGAATATTATTTATGTTAATGTTCTATCGCCTTATAAATAATTTTACTCAACTTCTTGATATAATTGAAAATGATTTTCATTGCTGTTCCGCACGATCAGGTTAGACTTGTAAATAGCTTCGCGATTTACTTACTTTTGTGAATGTCTCGTTTAGTCTCTCGTAAATATTCATCAGGATTTCTACTTAATACTTTAACTTTCATCTTTAAGCAAGAATTAAACACTTTTTTATCAAAATATTCATAAAAGATTATTTCTGATCTCACGTGTTTATTTTCCAAAAGCAGACTGCAGAACAAAGTGACGAATGCGACATCTGTGAAAACTCTCTAGAAACTACTAGTAACGTATTTGAAAATGGCTGTATAGTTTGAATGTAATTGACCAATATAAAATAACTAATATTATATATTTTGAAGTTTTTTTAAAATATTTATTAAAAAATTTTTAAGTTTATAAAACTATTTGAAAGACATCTATTTGAAAAAGTTAATTTTTCTCAATTTTTATATTTTTAATATATCTTTTAAAGCATTCTCTGCAATTAATTCAATCAACAATTACTAGAGTTGCTCCGATCCGAGAGTTCCCGCAAAATCACGAGGAAATGTTCTCGTGATAAATTTATTTTCTTTCGAAAGTGTCAACTTTGAATATGTCTCACAGTGAATGAATGAATTATTGATGCGTTAAAGACAAAAGTCATTAAAAGACGAAATAAATTATTGTTAGCATATATATGTCAATATTTAATGTGACATGGCACCTCTCTCAGTAAGAAATGACAATGAAATCGACATCGAATTGATGTCGATTCGGCGTCGAAATCATCAAATCGACGTCGATTCCACATTGTTATTTCTCACTGGGCTAACGCTATATTGTGGAAACTTTTAAAACAACCTACATAAAAAAATTAATAATTCTATCTATTATAAACAACTCAGGTAGCAAGGTATCGTCTACTTGATGTAATTAATTAATCATTCTTGACAAATTTGACGTCCTATTATTGTAAAAATGATGTGGATTAATTTGTCACAGCCACATTTATTATATGTAATAAATCGATGTCGAAAATATATATCATTAATAAAAAATTACTCGTCGATTAGTCATTTATCCGACGTCAAAAAGTATAACGTTAATAAAAATACGTCGTAAATAAATGTCGTCATTCATTGGTTTAAAAGGTGACGTCATTATTACATCTTAAATGGGTCACATACGTTAATAATTCAAATGACTAACTATCGACGTCAAAATGACTACAGCTTGCTACCTGGGAAAATGATAGAGACATTGACTGACGGCAAGTTCCTAATAGCAAAAAATGTTACGTAAACCTGTAGGACACGATACGTATTTTCTTGCTGGATTGCTTGCATTTTGGTAAATTATTAGAAATTTTGCATTCAATGTGATGCAATTCTAGTATAATTTACTAAAATGTAATCCAGCAGGAAAATACTAATCGTATGTCCTACAGGCATTAATTTATTTATGTCATAACAGCGTGAGGTGCAATTTTTATCATAATTTTATAATGATATCACAGTGATATGACCTGTAACAAAACGGACATTTGCACATCACGATGACTTCATTGTGATATAACTACGACTTTCTTTTGTCATCAGTTTAATTACCGAAATCTTTGACGAACATAAATTATACATACATGCACATATATATAATTATGTTTGACACATAACACATGTGCATTTTAAAAAAGACAATTGCTTTTCATAAATATATAATAATATAAAATATTTAAATAAATTTATTTGATCAATTGTATATGTGTATATGATAGCAATTTATATTGTAATCGTTGTATCAATTAATATGATACATTCGATGAAAAGGTGTGACGATATCATATCACTATAATATATAATATGTTCTAAGTAAGTTTAGTATCATATGCGAAGAGTAAAGAAAAGAGATAGAGACAAGTGAAATATTTCGGTAAATAAGATTACACGAGCGATAAGATTACACGAGCTTTTAACTCGACCACAGACACGATAAACATCATCTTGCATTCAGGCTTCAACCGTACCAAATCGATTTCCACTATGCCAGGTGAGTACCAATTTTCTTTAAAACATTAAAATAAGTAGGTATTCATTAAAAAGATTGTTTATATATTTATAAGATCTCTGCTTTCTCATTTATTTTATTATTCTTCGACTTTTCATCGACATTTGCTATATTGAGGATGTTTTATCAAAAATGTCATTTCTTATATTTTAATGATTTCATCTCACTAAAAATAAATCTACAGATATTGAATTTTAAAAAACACGAATTACAATTCTATCATAGTCTGGATAATTCAAATTTAATTAAAGAATCTGAATAATTTAAATCTATTAATCTATTATCGAAGGTTTTTTTAAAATTTGACTGGTTTCAGAAATCTACTTTTTTGGGGAGATTTTTTAACTATTATTTTCAACACGCGATGATTCACAAAAGAGGAATAATTTTTGGTTTAGTTGACAGAGCGTTTTGGCTTTCACATCCAGAGTTCGATGAAAAAAATTTAAAGTTTATACAATAATACTTTAGAATTTAATGTGTGCGCTTGTCTTACTGCGCTGACTCTTAAACAGCCGCCTAAATTATTATTATTATATTTAATTATAAGGAGTCCAGTTTTTTAATTTATATTTCTAATTTTTTATTGAATTTAAATCTAGTTATACATTATAAGTTATAATTATATTGTCGCTATTTCTAAAAATTAATTTTTTTAAATTTAATTAATAATAATAGTAGATTAATTTAAATCAGTTTAATCTAGTTTAAACATTTAATAATAAAAAACATAAAAGTAAAAAATTTTATTTTTTATGATTTAATAACTTAAGATTGAATAATTCTAGCTATGACGTATTGCGTGAATATACACATGCTTATAGATAATATTTGCATTGCGTTACATTACATATTAAATAATTATTACTGTAATAACTATATCAATTTAAGTATAAAAATAATTGTACATATAGTCTACTTTTTTATCAGAAATGTAAAGAAATCCATTATTAAATATAATTACTTTATTTTCATAATATATGAGTCATGGATTATAAAGATAATATGTATGACACGTGAAATCATCGATTACGAGAACCATCTGGAAGTATCTTATCCTATCGATGACAAAGAACATGTTTTAGTGTATTATAATATTTTAATATTACGTAACACATTATAACTTATTCATGATATCCGTGAAATTGTGCAAAATAAGATTATATCATTTAGTGGAATTAAATATTTCATTATTAGATATAGCGTTATCAAATGATTAGTATCAACTTGATTAAACGATCTATGTCTTAATAATCATTAAGACATAGATTATAATTTTCTTTGCACATATGTATAAAATTTAAATATAAGCATATATGGTAAACTATATAGTATACACACAATCTAAAAAATTTATTTCTTACAATATATTTTTTTATAATAAGAGCAAATAAATATATAATATTAAAATATTAAAATAATTTTACTAAAAAATTTTTTTTAGTGATTGTTATCTGTACTAATATACAGGTGTCCGGAATTTAAATATGAAAAAATCGGGAGTGTGTAGAAAATCGATGAACTAAAAAGAAAAATAATTTAACGAACTTTTATTTGTAAGAAATATCATCTGTATTATATGTAAGTTTTTATTTGCAATTAAATACTCAACTGGCTCTGAGCCCTCGGAATTTCTAATTCTTTTTAAGAAAAAAAAAATCCTGAATATACTCGTTTTGTTTCGTTTTTGAGAAAATCGCAAAAAACATAAAACGTAGTTACATCGTTCTTGGATATGAAGGAATAGTGTCTTGGCTACCCCGTTTACTTGATCTGACATCACTGGACTTCCTTGTGTAGAGGGTCCTAAAGCAGGAAGTGTATTTGTTGTTAATCAACTTAAAAGAACAATTGAGAAATCGAATCGAAGCTGCAGTGCACCACCAAATATCACCAACAGTGTTTGGTTGCGACATTGAAGCTGTTCGTACTGACGATATGCTTGCATTTCTGCAAGAGGCCAACATTTTAAAGAGGCCAATATCTAGATGAAGCAAGTAAATACTACAATACAACGTGAATAAGTAATGAACAAGTATAAAAATAAAAACTACATGCGTTTTGTCTTTTTTGCGATTTTCTTCGAAGCAAAACGAACATATCTCTACAAGACTTTTCTTCTTAGTTTATCTATTCTCTACACGTTCTCGAAGTTTTGACATTTAAATTTCGGACACTCTGTATATTATTTTAAATTTAATGAAAATAATGTTTAACATACAAACTATATAAATATTTACATTTTTCCTTATTTTAATAATTTTTTTATCAAATTAAATATAATATTTTATTAACTATTAAGTAACATGAGATTTTCATTTGCCAACAAAATGAAGTCGAAAGACTTAATAGAGCCGAGTCTACTAATATATGTATTAATGTATTTAACATATCGATTTTGCTAATAATTTCATTATTGCAGCCTACAGATGGGTAAGCCGTGTCAGTAGTCAATCGCTGCCAGAAAATGCAGTCACCGGCGGTCGCGACACTGACGGAAGTAAACTTTACGTCGGCAGAGCTTTTCACGATGGCGACATGTTACCAGCAAAAGTAATTCCTGATAAGGGTGTCGCTTATGTTTGTCACAACGGCGAGGAACACCCCAAAGACAATTATGAGGTGAGTACAAATAAGTTAAACGAATTTTTTTAATTTTGATCGAAATTTTTGTCACAGAAGTCAACAGTGATTACCACCAATTATCTGTATTAAAACTTGTATAAATGGATTTAAACTCATTTAAGAAACCAATAACGATTATTCTCTCTATATAATAATGATTAAAAATGGTTACATCATTTTCATAACTTATATAATACTCCGTAAATAAGTACATGGGGTACCGATCACAATACAAGACTAAAATTAATCATATCAATTTTATTAGATTCAAGATGATCTTGAGATATCAAATTTTGTTCGGAAGTAGCTATTGATCTGATAAAGATATGATTCGGTAGGTGACTCAAAGATTAGCACAAGATTGTTATATTATATTTCGTTATCTGATAATGTTTGCTCAAAAAGAACAACGATAAGAACAAAAAATGTATAAATATGAATTGTCGATGATATTTGTAAGCAATTAGTTAATTATATCACAGAATGATATTACGATGTTTTCAGGTCCTTGTCCAAGGGGAATTCGCATGGGAGTTCTGTAATAACGGTGAAGTACCAGAGGATGCAATAATTGCAGGTCAAACCGCGGATGGAGAACCTCTGTACGTAGGCCGTGTCCTCCATAGTGGATCTCAAACAATTGGCAAGGTCGGTCTTTTTGGCAGTCATTAATTTCAGGGTTCGATAGTAATGATAAGCATACGAAAATGTGAACTAGCAGTTCGATATTCAAAGCATGCATGAATTAAATTTATTTGTCAAAACGGAGAGAGAGATGGAAAGAAAGAAAGGAGAGAAAGAGAAAAAGAAAGAAAGAGAGAAATTAATAGCGTTTAGAATACGTACTACACCATGGTGTACACTACTTTATGCTATCGTGTTTAATTCTACTGCCGGTTGACATTTTCAAATTTTAAATGTCTGGTTGTACACCGTTCCTTTGACATCTTGTAGCAAAACTCCACTTCGTGCATAAAATTTGTACTATAGCCAAGGAAACACGCTACACTGTCTGAGTGTTGCATTGGTGGGCGATAGTGCAGCCAAGAGAAAACTTAATTGTTTTCGTAAAATAATATCTATTTATACAACTGAAGAAGTCTTATTATTAGTACGGTTTTTTTAATTCACATTTTTATTAACTATTAACATTTTTATAAACATTCGTCATTTTTGCTCGTGTTCGATCTATTTTAATAAATGATTACATTATATATTAAAAAAAATATTTCCTCAGGTACAACCAAGTCACGGATGCCTATACATTCCGTTCGACGGCGAGGAGTTGTCATTCAAGGATTACGAAGTACTCGTTATACATTAATTCAATTATGGATGCACTCGAAGATTGAAGACGCATTTTATACACGTTCGAAGTTGATTGAGTCAAGTAAAACAAACTCCAAACTTACTGCTAAAGAATTGAATGAAAAATTACTGTAAACAAAATACTTTGTTTTTAAAATATTTGTAAAAATTCATTGAAATAAAATAATTGACAAAAAATTATTTCAAATTTTTTTAAATTACTAGCAAAAACCATAATTTATATCAAGAATAAACTATTATTAAACAAACAATTTGTATTGCTGCTTTTATTAATTATTATATTAATTGAGATGATATTTCTTATCACATTAATTGAACAATTATATAAATTAAATGTATTGATATATGAATAATCCAATCAGTTATTAAAAATATTATAATAATAGTTACATTATTGTGATATTTCCTTCGTTCTATGTATTATTAAATGCCTTTCATGTTGAAGCTACATTTTCATATTGTTACAAGATAAGAAAAATATATAGTAATATATAACATGTTGACGAAGAGAATAACTTAGTTAAATTGTTATCAATGAACAATGAAATAAAAATTATTTGCAAGGCAAACGAGCAAATAAATAATACACTGGTGACCTAAAAATGATTACGTCGTTTCGATGAAAACGTGTGGCAGGAGAAATCGTTTCTGTTCATTAAATTCGATAGCTGCGTAAAAAAATTGAAAGTTGCTTTATGTGCTAAACACGGAATTGAAATCATTAACTATATAGTTCCATGGCTACTACTTGAAAATCAATTATTCTCGAGTAGCGGTTCAGCGGAGCGAGAATGCAACGAAATAAAGTAACACTTTCTGGTAATTACCTGCCAGTAGACAATGTATTGGTAGACTAGATGTATTGATTGACTTTGTCAATCGACAATGCCGATCGTACCGAATAACCAGTTGGTCACCGCGAAAGAATCATACCTTTCGCGTGCCGCAAGCACGGCCGCCATGATAGCCGACGAGGATGACTCTTGAGTAATGACCACCACAGACGCACCCTCGTCGCGGTCAGATATCAAGACAGAGAGTGGGAGAGAGAGAGAGAGAGAGAGAGAGAGAGAGAGAGAGAGAGAAAAAAAAAAGAGAGAGAGAGAGAGAGAGAGAGAGAGAGAGAGAGAGAGAGAGAGAGAGAGGTGCCGGTGACAGCTCTGCATCGAATATTTTATAAGCATCGCTGTGGAATTGCGAGCATTACTCACTTGACGGCATCATACGTCAGACTTAAGAGCCAGGGCCGCCTCTAGATGTCTTTTGTCACGGAAGCGACCTTGCGGATTTTGGTCCTTTTGATTTTGTAGTATTTCGTCATGCAAACTTCAAGGATTTCACGATACGCGCACGAGGACTGGACTCGACGTCCGATCAGTTGGAGAACGGACGAGGTGCTTATCCGAGCGAACAAATCGAACGAAAGGCGCAAGAAATTTGATGTGACAACGGTGTTAATCAACGGTAGCAGGACACGCGAAAATTCGCGAGTTGCGGCCGCGAAGCGATGAAAAACCGCGATGGTGCAACCGCGACTCGTGAGCCTGTCACTCACGCGGCTGAGTCGCGCGAATAGCTTTGAATTCACCGTCGCAGATAATAGCACTTGGACGGCCCTGTCTAAAATAGGCTCCGACTGTAGAACGCTGGGACCGTGCGTAGTAGTGATTACTTTATCAACGAATTGTCACATTTAACAGCGCCTCGTCGAGTTACGCGCGGCAGCGATTCGACGACGCTGCCTGTTTACGCTCAGTTGCCATCCGTTCGACATCGTCGCGGTCGCCGGCAGCCGTTTCCGCTTCGGCTAAACAAATTTCTCGAATTTCTTATTAACAAAATCACGGCCGACAAGTTGAAAATGATCTTTACGCGACTGCTCAGAGTTACTCGCTCGCTATTGCCAATAGAAGAGGAAAAATACGTTCGGATAACGCCAGACTAATAACTCAGTCATCATCTAATAGGGAAGAATCTTCGCAACGAGAGGAACGTGTCAAGGACGAATCGAAGGCTGCGTGATCGATCACTCCGGATGGATTGTTCGGTGAAAGAAGTTTACGGAACTAAGATCGCACGAGGTAATCGTATACGGTTTCGTGAGTAGCCCGTTACGAGTTGTTGACATCGTTCGGGCGCTAGGACGTTTGCACCGGAAAGCGGTAAACTTTGAGAATCTCCGTGTGTGAATTATCCATTGATAGCTTTCTACAGCCTTCAACATAGTAACGTGCAGTTAACAGATCATCGGGAATTTAAATTGTTCACACGCAGGAGGAACAATGTCTCGTCGAAGCGTAAGGTATATAAAGCCGAAAAAGATCATCATTCGTCGACGTAAGAATAAGTATTCTCTAGGTAGGAAAATGAACACGATAATCATGACACGTCGTTCATTTATCAAAATGTCAATGTTGAGATTATTAGATTAGACTGTATGCTACGTGGAGAGATTTGGCGAAAGTAAGGTAGCTCGTTATGTTTCATCGCGGAAGACACTCGCGTGTCAAGATGATCACCATGTTCTTCGCGTATCGAGAAAGGAAAACGAGCTGGATAAGCGAGGAAGAATAAGATTCAGGGAGCGCGGAGGGAGGATCCCCGGAAGCCTCGGGCACCATCATCGGGGGCTGACCTTGACCCGAAAACTTCTGCGGGGCGGAATCGGAAGCGACTCGCGGAGAGCGCTGGTAATTGCGCTCGTGGAGCATTAGCCGCGTGTCGTGCACCGCGGAGGAACCGATTAAGCGCGAACGTCGGCGACGTTGCCCCGAGGGGCCACCGCGTGTGCTTAGTCCCTGGGTGGATGTACACGAAGGCGGATCAACTCGTTGCGCGCTGCAGGAGGCCGATCATAGGTAAGCGGTAAGCGAGCGGTGACAGCGCGGCCCGGGAAAGAAGAGGTGGTATACGAGGTACACTGGTGCTGGTGGTGATCAACGAAGGAAGGAGACAGACAACACCGCTGCGTCTCGTAATGCACGATGGTGCATTAGCCGGGAGTCGCGGGACCACCGTGCGATTTCTCTCGAGCGCGTGCCGAACAACCTGAACCAAAATCTGAACGCCTTCGAGACATTTCGCGACAGTCATTCCTTGGACTGCTACAGGCAGCTTGATGCTCATCAATCGATCGTATACCTGCAGGACAATAGAAAGAGATTGTGACTTCTCGAAGAGAGATCAGTTCAATCCTAATTCTTCTTTGACGTGAAATATGTCAGAGATCACGACGACGATCGGCACGCCCGCGGGGCTCACACCGGAGAAAAAACAACCGATCCCCGAGAAGTCTGATAGCGCCATTACTTGGAAGTCCATGAGCATCCGGGAGAAATGGTCTTTCTTGACCAGCAACATCACTGTCGAGCCGATGGTCGCATGTTACGTGATTCCCAGCGTGCTTTCCCAACTGGCCACCCAAAATCTGATCCTCGAGAAGGCCTGCCGGGTGAACCTGGCTTATCCAGATGAAGTGTGCTCGGCTTTGTCCGCCAGGAACACCACCGGTTACGAGGCGGAGGAGCTCGCAGTTCAGCAGATGGTGGCGCGTATGCAAACCTGGAAAACGCCGTTGCAGAGCGCCCTGCCGACCATCCTGATCCTGTTCATGGGTGCGTGGAGCGATCGTACTGGCATGAGAAAGCCGTGCATGCTGCTTCCGATCATCGGCGAGTTCTTCAGTAGTGTTACCCTCATTGCATGTACCTATTGGTTCTACGAGTTACCAATGGAGGTGGTTGTACTAGAGTCAGTGTGGCCTGGATTAACTGGCGGCTGGTCTACCATGTTTATGGGTATCTTCAGTTATATAGCAGACATTACAACCGTGGAATCGAGAACACTTAGGATTGGCGCGGCCAACGTCTTCTTATCATTAGGCGTGCCGATAGGCATGGCCCTATCAGGGATATTTTACACAAAGCTTGGTTTCTATGGTGTCTTTAGTATCGCGATGGTGTGTTACATAATGAGCTTTGTGTACGGTCTAGTGGTTATCAAGGAACCGTCGAGGGTGCTCGCGGAACGCGCGCGGAAAAAGTCCCTTCCAAGCGAGGGGAAGCGGACCTCGTTGTGCGCCTTTGTTCTGGACTTCTTCTCGTTGAAGCATATCAAGGAGACGTTTCGTGTGGCGTTCAAGAAAGGGGCGAACAATCGCCAGAAAAGGGTCATCGTGCTCATGGTCGTTGTTATGATTGTGATCGGGCCCCTTTACGGTGAGTAAATGGCCCGAATAAATCGAGAGCCTTCAAAGAAATGATTTCCCAAGTGCTAAGCAAGGTCATTCGACAGTTGCATGTAACGCGTCTTACTTACGATAATAACGTTGTGTGAATAACTTTTTATTCTTAGACTACTGAATTGCTTCGGCAATATTTGTCGCAATAACTAATAACTCGTAAATGAACATCGTACTTTCGAGGTGACATGTTAAACGATACATATTGAAAATTAACTCTTATTAGTTCATTCTTATTAATATTAAGTCTTATAGGACCGTGAGAATATAAATCAATGAAAATCGATGAGAACATACCGTTACGATCATTCTTATTCGTTTCTGTATAAATTTGTACCAGTATCAATTCATTCACACACAAATGCATTTATTCATTCACACAAAAGTATATGTTTTAATAAGTATTTTTTGTATTTAATTAGATTTATTTTTATTTGGTCCTACTTCTCAACATATACTTTGACATACGTCACCTGAAACACGACGCTCATTTACTAGTTATTTGATTATTGTAATAAGTATATTGTCGAAGCCTCGATGATCTAATCGTGAGAACGCTCCCATGGAATGGAAGAAATTCGGGTTCAATCTCCCCGCCCGGGGTAGTATCTTTCGCAATAAATTATTCGCATATTTAAGATTTTCTTTAATATCTGATTGTAAATATTCTTATTAAAAATGCTGATTAGCACTCAAAAATAATCCATTTGTTTGTACAATTTAATAAATGATATTACTATTCTGGTTCTGTTCATGAATGTATTTCAAACCCGATTAAAAAGACTTTGGTGCGCGGTATGCAGAATCAGAGTAGATATAAATTCACACAGAAATATGTATTTAAACAAATTAAGATCCGCTTCAATCAAAAATAAATATTTTTCGTACTTAATTAGCTGTATAGTAAAATTCCTATTATTAACTTTATAATTGATTTTAATTGTGATAATTAAAATCTTAAATTCACACAGAATAATATCCCTGTGTGAATTCTGAATTACAGGCGGGCTAAAAAGAATCTTCTGTATAATTCAAGATGTTGTAATTGCAAATGTAATTTAGATGCAAGTGTAATATGTTACTTATTAGGTATAACATTTCCTTTCAGTAATTTTTCTAATTATTTCTGATTTTCACGATAACTAAATTATAGCTTAATTTCATCCAATTTTGCAAATACGTAAATAATGAGTTAGTAAAATAGTGTGATCTAATAATACTATTATTGTTAAGGATGTATCGGATTGTTTAGTCTTTGCAACAAATGACTGAAATAAAAAATTTATACTTTCTGTATAAAAATAAATATTACATATATATAATATATATATATATAAAATAGTTTAATAAAGCCAATAATTATATTTAACAATGCAATTGTTATATATAATTATAATTTACATAAAAAAATTTTTTCTCAAATTTTATGTTAATTATTATTTTAAAACATGTCAACCTCTTGTTGAAATAATTATTTAACCAAGTTAAATCTTTTGTATTACTTTTAATATTAAAAAATCTATAATTTTTTCATAATTTTTTTTCATTTTATTACAAAAATATATTCATAATGCTTAATGCATCGCTTAATACATCTTTAAAAACTTATACATAGCTCTTTCTCAATTAAAAATATACTTATATATTTATATAGCAATACATACTTATATACTATTCATATATAAATGTATGATATTATTCTTTCACTGAATCGCTCTTAAGTGGAAATTTTTACAATTATCTATTCGCATTATATAAACCAGAAAAAGATCGTAGACGCGTGAGAAATAAACATATAATGACTCAAATATGCAAACAATTTAATTCTCATACAATTAAAGAAAAAAATCGTTAAAACCGCTGGAAAACAGTTGAAAATAAAATTTATCTATCATTTCTCACGTACATCCGTAGCACGATAAAAACTCACGGTAATTCTCGTTAATCTTGCTACCGTGTTGCAGTAACTGTGCGCATTCCCATCAGTAATTACTTACGTCCAACGGTGTGAATATACATCGTATGTCAGGGGAAAGTAAGAGAGATATAGTAAAACTCACATTATACGAGCGCGAACGTGTAGCGTTACTTGAGGTATCTAAATAATCCGCGTATTTTAAAGCGTCAATAAAATATCTTACTGCAACTGCATTTGCTTGGCATTCGGAATCACTGATATTGCGTGTAATCTACAAGGTATAGACGTGATAAATCTGCAAAGACTAAAAGTTCAATAAGCAAAGCAACAAACATTTGTTAGCTTCTACATATTACACCAAAAAAAGAAAGTTGAAATATTTACAAATAAATGTTACATATGTTTTCTTCAACATGTATTGGTTAAAAAGAAAAATTGATCGTGATGACAAAATATAGTATGTTTCCGTGAAATATATTTTATTAATAGTAAAAAATAAAATAGATGTGATTTATTTACTAGGAATAAGATTTTATTTCGCCGTATTTAAACAAAGATTTAGTTCAACGAAATAAATATTATATCTCACAAATAAATTTTTAAGTAGTTTTTCTCATTGCATGAGAAAAGTTTTTATGAAAGACAGTTTTTAGGAAACACCGTTTCCGGACGGAAACTATTCTTACAATCTTTTCTAACAAACGCACGTCTCGGCGTACGGAAGCCCGTAAATAAAAATTTACGATATCGATACGGATGCCAGCGCTTAGTACCAGCATCCAGCCTCAGTGCCGGACGGTATCGGCAACAATAAAGCCTCCAGTTTCTGCTAGTAGCCCGTGCAAGCACGCGACCACACGAATCATTCAATTTTTCAATTAGCGTGCATTTGTTACAGCGCGCTATCGCGACTTTAATGCGATCGTGCGCGCTCGTACAGCGACGACGTACAATTCCAGCACATTTCGCAGATGCCCTTGTCACAATTTAATTATATAGGTAGCCCCGTAGTTACAATGTCTGGGTACGCATTAGCACATATTACCCCAGCTGCTAAGTGACGCGGGCAGTCGTCACGCTTATAACAATTTCGTGTAATGGGCGTCTTCCTGATTTCGAATTCTGTAACGCGGATATACCTGTAAGACTCTTCTTGAGATGTAACTTTTCTCGACTCTCTCATTGTGTCGTCATAGTCGTTCGGTGACGTCTCGTTAGCGCGATAATTTATTCTGACGGCTTAATGTTGTAACGCGACCGAGTATATATGATCGGCATGTAGATTTGGTAGTTGTAAATATAGAGGCAAAAATAACTTTTGATTAAGGCATAAATATTCGAAAGAAATTTACTCAATTATTTATACATTTTCTATCGATTCTTTTGAAGTCTTTTGACTGGAATTGATGTTAATTATCAATGATGAGGAACGGTATTTACGTGATTCGATTTACGTTTTGCTTGTTCGGATAAAAATAAGGAATATTATGTAAATTTATACGCGCCTACATAGAATTGTACATTTCAATGTACATAAAATGTTATCATAAAATAGACAGATGTAAAATTTACATACATTTGGAATACATTGATAAATGAATGAAGTGATTTTCAAATTATACTGTAAAGTGCTCTCTCTCTCTCTCTCTCTCTCTCTCTCTCTGTATTTATTGTAATTATTGCTTTATATTTGTTTTTTTCTACTTTCTCTATATGTTAGTATTTTATTTCTTTATATTTATTGTAGCTTTTATTTGTTTGCTTTGTACGTTCTTAAAGAGCTTGCTCTAGAACGTACAAATAGAGGTTTTATGTACGTTTATGCATCCATCTCTTCCTTTATGATAATTTAATATTGAAATTTTTAAGTTACAAACCTATATATACGTAAAATATATGAATGAACACAAGTGCAAAATTACAATTGCAAAATTACAAGTTTATTTATACGCATTTTCCATTAGCATGCTAACGCGATTCGCGAACGTAGCCATATATTCACGATGTAATTTCAGATCTTTGCTTGTCAGAGATACGTGGTGAAAGCGACTATTACGTTATATAGTAGTATTTTCGTTATAATCCTGAGTGGAGTGTACGGCATGGAGTGTGCGACGAATTTTAATGCAGGATGAATTACGGAATCCGTAACTTTTCACATTACGTGTAAACATAATGTCATTGCAATTTCATGGGAGAACGTGCAACGCCAGAATGTAAGCGCGTGCGTTTCGAAAGGCTGAAGACTTAGAGATATCTTTGACAGCTGTACACTTCTCTACTGAATATGTCTTCTCTCTTTTTTGGAAAAGAGAATTCGTTTTACGTAATACTAACATTGCGTTTGACCTTCGCAGTTAACTTGGCATTACTTATACAGGAAGCAATTGTCGGTCTAATTGCAGCCGATGTAATCGTGAAAATCGTTTGTAATTGAACAGAAAACCGTTGCGCTTGGGTGAATCTGCAAAATATCTCCATAGCTATACGGCATTAACAATAATGACCTCGTAATATACGATATGTTACCGCAAGTCAACCGTGAGTACAGCGATAGTTTATTCATGTACCGTGACAAAATATGTGTTAGTTACAAATTACGTTAATAACAATTATAATTAAAACCGTAAACAGATGCTTGAAGATGAAGCAACAATAAAATCCGTACATCTTAAAAATCATCTTTAAGTAAATAAACAAGCCGAAGAGTTCGCTATTCATAACTAGACTTCACTTAATGAGTACTGTAAATATTCGATAACGAGTAACACAATGGCAACTCCATCACGAATCAAGACTTTTATATAAGAATCGACACTCTCAGAGATAATCTATTATGCAGAAGTCTATTCTTAGACGCATCAAAGAAATTATAGACGAGAATATACGCTCGTCAGTATATTTAATGAATAAATATTAAGTATAACATTTTTAATAGCTCAAGTTTCTCGCTTATAAATCGGAGATTTACCACAGGTTAGGTCAAAGCTTTTATTATTGCATTGCGTTGATTGATTCATCATGTATGTTCCTTACAATTAGTCGATAAAGATAGCACAGAAATTACGCAATACAAGTGCTATTATCAAGTTTGTTTTTTTCGCAGGCGAAATGGCGGTTCTCTATCTTTACATGCGGTTCCGATACAACTGGAACGAAGTGACGTTCAGCATGTTCTCTACGTTTGGCATGGTAACTAATTTGATCGGTAAGAAAATCATGTATCGCAAAATGTATCGCACATTAATTAATAAGCAAGAGGGAGAAACATAGAAATTTATTGGAGTGCTCGTAAAATTGTTTATGCGCAACGAATTCTTTCTTTCGGTTCATTCGCTGATCTAACTACTAATTTTGAAGTAGAAATACACATTCAGCTTCGCGTAGAAACGCGGACGCAGCGTACAAGTCGGTTGGAGCAGATAATCTCCTCCGATTGCTATTTCACGCAAATCGAAGGTATCCGTTAGCTCTATTCTCGTAATGATGCTGTACATACATCGGGTTAATCAAGGCTTTTTACGTCTATGGGTCGATGAAAGCAAACGAGAGACGTATCTTACGTAAGAATGCATATCGTTGCTAAGCGGAATCACCAACTGCTGCTTTTATTCTAGCTTATAGATGGATAGGAATTGCCTTGAAAATGCAATCGCTTGTCGCAGCAGTAACGACCGGTAGTACAAAGTAAAAAACAGAAGAATATTTTGCAATAGAAAGGCAGACTGCCAATGGTGTGCATGCAAGATAAAATCTGTTAGAATTTGTGTCTTTTACAAACGTGACTCTTTAATGTTCACCGCGCGTCTTCGAATTATGTCCAATTTCTTTACCTCTAGATAATCTTTATCCAGGAGATATCTCCCCCAGAATACAATGGAAATATCTCTATTGTGGATAAAGCTATCCATAACTTATCTGCAAATGAGGAAATTAGCTATTAGGACTATCACTTTTAATTTTCAAAATGCGAAACACGAAAGAATTCGAATCTTTGAAGTTTCGAGAAATATATTTGTGTACAAATAAATATTAAAATAATTTAACGGACAACGAGCCGAATTTCTTTATATAATAGCTGCATTAATGTAAACTTTTATTGTAACAGTTACTTCATATAGCTGTCCTTTGTAGATCTTTTTGTTAATTGTTGCACTGTTTTGATGCTTCCTGTGTGTTACGACTACTCAACGATTTTTAAAAGTGGACAATTATAACATGAAAATACTGATTCGGCCTTGACTTTGATGAAAAAAATTAGAGACTACATTATGGCAAGCATCTTAACAAACAACACTAAATTAAAACTTGCTAAACTAAAGATATGATAATTTTATACGCATTACACTAAAAAAATGCTAAATTTCCGTTAAGATTCTAATAATTTGTTAACAATGAGAATGCAGACCCGATCGGTGTCGAAACGTTTGTTGTTTTTAATTTAAGTATATCTTCTTTGTTTCTCTTTGTAATTTGTAATATTTTTATTTCGGCTCGTTGCCCGTTAAATTATTTTAATATTTATTTATTATTGTCGAGCTTTCTCTTTCCGTTATTATATTTGTATAAATTGCAAGAATAAAAATATATTCATATGTTACAATATATATTTATATTTCTTTTAATAGCGAAATATATTCGTTACTATTAATTGTATAATTTTGATTCTTCGTGGCTTCGAAACTTCAGTTGAATGTCGAAGCTTTCGAAGCAAATTACCAGCCCTAATTCGAATAACGTATACGTTTGTCGTCATTTGATTTTTTATTTAGCCAAAACTTTCTATTTGTGATGTAGATTGTAGAATTATTTTGCAAATTTTCCAACTTTCTCACAGTTTTTCTTTTGACTAACGGATCACCTGGAATTTTACAGCGCTCGTCCGCTTTACTAATCCTTTAGAATCGTTATTCATCCGATGTTTGTCTCGCATGAAAAAAATAAACGATTTTTCTTTTTGATACACGCAGGTACCGCGATCTCCGTCGGTATCTTCAGTCACATTCTCAAGATAGACGACGCAATCGTGGGTATCATGAGCTGCACGAGTAAAATTTTAGCAAGTTTCGTTTACGCGTTCGCCACGTCCGCTTGGATGGTCTACGTAGGTCAGTCTTTTTAAAACGGCTAACATCAGGGTAACAACTACGTATATAAAATATATATATCACAGTATAGCCCCAGTCCCGACGCGAGTGTATCTAATAATGGATTAATTACTTATTTCAGCCGCTATCGTGGAGATCGTGAACGGCACATCCTTCATCGCCATGCGATCGATAGCTTCCAAACTCGTACCCACCGATGAGCTCGGTAAGAGAATGTAAATAAGAAATGATTCTCCCCCCTTACGCTATTATTTTTTTTTATACCTCGGAGTTCTGTGATTTCAAGAAACAAAGTAAAGCGCTATAAAACTTTGTATATTATGTACACGAAGTATATACATATACATATATATCATACATAAGCTTCTTGGATGCGCTCAATTCGCAGATCGGTACACTTCCTGTGTAAAATTACACAGAAAAGATGTTTCAAATGCGATAACGTCAGACGGATATATGCATGTATTTTTCGTGTTTAGACGAGCTCTCCGTAGAAGAACATAAAATAAACGAGCGCCTTTATAATGAACTCTAAATAAAAGAATTACACAATTTTGTTATACTAAATACTGTAGTGCTACTTAGGAATGTTTCTCGACTTGAGCTCAATCTTTACCTTACGAAACGGCGTGTGTTTCGCGGAACCGCGTAAATCGGATAATTTGGACACCAAATTACATTTACGTGGCAATGCTGCTAATTTTTCCATCACGAACAAAGCCTAACGAGGCCTTCCTGTCCGGTTAACGACAAGGAAAATTCAACGCAATTTTTATCCTCTACCCGAAGCTAAGACAAAAACGTTATATAATTTTGTAGGTAAGGTGAATTCGCTGTTTGGCGTATGCGAATCCCTGATGCCGCTTGTTTATGGGCCAATGTACAGCGCCATTTACGCGGCAACCATGAATACGTTTCCGGGGACGTTCTTCATCGCCGGAGGATGCATGACAATGCCCGCAGTATTTGCATTCTTGTGAGTAGCGTGGCCAAGTCACGATTATAATGATATATATTACGTTAGTTATGTATTACGTTTACCAAACTCTGTAATCGTCCCATGAAACACCAGATTCAAACTGTAATGAAAATTAAATTAAATTTGTGAGCTACGATTGCATGAAGTTAAGTGTTTTTTCATGGTTTCAGCTGGTTGTACACAGAACATCGAAAGGATCGTATGCTGAAGGAGCAGAAGGAACCCGAAGCTATGATGAATCATAAGAATGAGGATGCGACGGATTATAATTTGAAGGCATCAATTCCTCGGATCGTGGATACGCAGAAGAACGCACAGAAAACTGAAATGATGAATGGCATAGACAACGCGGCCTTCGAATCTGAACAGTTGTGATCTCACGATTTACGTGATCCTTTTTCTTTTTTAATACAAAGTCGTACGATACATCAATAATACCTCATCACAAAAAGAAAGGACTTATAGAATATCTTAAAGTCGCTGCGATAAATGCTGGTCACGTTGCTGGTAAAAAGGTGCTATAACGAATTTGTTTCATGAACAGAAGGGCAATCGGTATTCGTTAACAATTACTGATTAAATGGTATATTGAAACACTTGAAACTACATAAAATGTAGGAATATTCCGATGAATAACCTTTTTCATTACATTTCAAAATGATTGAGACTTTCAGTATTTATAGCAAAGATGACAATATGATAATGACTTATTACAGATACAGAGAATGCTTCTCTCCAAAATAAAGTGCAACAGAACTCTCGTTCTGGAGTTTTAGTATCTCGTGAGGATGAATTATGATTCTAAATTACGATATTTCTCAAATCCTACGCAACTGCTAACTGTTATCACCTTCATACTGCATCAAGATGTAAATAAAGCACTTTATTGAGACTTCCTCTTTGCCATCCATGACTTCACTTACTGCAGCTTGTAGATCTTGTTTCAAGTATTCTCAAGATGTAGAGATACTCCGAATGAAGGATAACTACCAGCTTATTTCTAATTTAACAATTTTAGATAAAAATTAATGGTATCTAACAAAAAAGTTAAAAGAGTTATTTTTTTAAGATTTGACGACATGTAATTAATGCAATCATTTTTAAAAGGACATTGTTTTAGGAGACTTATTTTTCAAAAATACGTACGTTCAATATCCTTACAATAAAGTCCTTTCTAAGTGAATAATTTAGTTACATGTGTGCAGTATATACATATATTATATATGTATATATACATGTAATATATACATATATAATTTGTTGTAATTTTTCTTGCAAATCTCTCGTCGTCTTTAATTTAGTACTCGTTTAAAAGCGTTCAATTATACAACAAGAGCATCGTATATTTCGACAAAGCGTTAAACGCGATACACAAATTTTTTTATTTAAAAAAGCTATATATGTATCCTTTACTTCGGGTATATATGTATAGTAGAAACTGTACTTAAACAGATTACGACGACAGCGTGAAAAGAATATGCGCATTACAAATATTCATATTGCATTATTGGGTAAATTAGTTTCCTATTTTTTCTCTCTCTCTCTCTCTCTCTCTCTCTCTCTCTCTCTCTCTCTCTCTCTCTTTTTACTTAAATCCTCAAAAAATTCAAAATGTGACCTATTTTCTTTTTAGCGCAAGTTTCGTAATAAGCATGCTGAATGCTTATTACGAAAGTGATATTTAACATTATGATTAAGAAATTTTGTCAAAAAAAGCTTCAGCGTCTCGCGTGCGTGTCCACACACAACCGTTTTTTATCAGTTTAAACAAAGTTTAATGTAAACTTTGAGATGTAATTCATACATATGAATATACACAATTCTAAATTGAAGCAATATATTTATTTTACTGAAAACGTAATATTTTTCATATACACATTCTTCTTCATTCTTCTTTAAGGCAGCTGTTACGACACCTGTTATGTTTTTACACAGGTTACACAAATTTTTGTAATTTTATGTGTGATAAATTTAAGTGCGATAATTTTATTACCTATAACATGAATGTAAAAGTCGGTTGCGTACGTTAATTTCATAAATCTTTAAATAGTAAACTGATTATATATGTTAAATAAATAAAAAACTGCTCTCCGTCTACATCTCGACACAATTTATTTATATTTATAACAATTTTGTTAATGTTTAAACCCATTTTAGGCGATCTACAATTCATGTCAAAATTCAGGATATTTTTATTTAAATCTTATTACGTATATGCTGTGTAATGTGAAAAACAAACAGCTCGATATTGTTTTCTACATATATATATCAATAAAAAATTGGAAAATAAAAAAGCAGCAAGTTTTCTATGGATTTAATAAAAAATAACTTTGTATTAAATATAATTTAATGCATACAAGTTACATATAATTAATTACTATAATTATATGTCAATAATGTAAAATTATCATTAGAGTGTAAATACCAATATAAAAAAATTTACCTACCTATATATTTAAGATTCGCATTCTTCATCAGCAATCTTCGTTTGTTTAAAAAAGATTAAAAAATAAAATATCATGGTCAACATATAATGTAATAAGTAAATGCTATGGTGGGATAAAATATTTCAAGTTATAAAAGTATATTAGAAAAGAATATTTCTAAAATACTACATGCAAGAATATCAAGATTTACGAAGGCGTAATACTTCGCCTACCTGATCAGATTGGATTCATGAGGGATATTGTAGTATTAGACAATGGAGGGTGTGGAAAGAAATACTCGAGTGGTTCATGTTTTCAACAATTTACTCCTAGGCTCTTGTTCTGGCCAGTTGAGACTGAGACCGGCGCGCACTCGCGGTCCCCCCCTTTGTTAATTACATAATACATAAAAATAATGGTATGTACAAATGTAGGGAGAAATGTTAGGCACTCAATGAACAGAACGGCGAAACTATAAATGGTAGCTTTGTCGCGCACACCGTGTGGGTAGATGGTGTTTCTTTACGATGTGCGACTTTTATATCGATGAGATATGATGCGCTCGAAGAGCAGAGAGCGGGAGACAAGTTTTAAGGATACCGAAGTGCGAAAGATAGAGCGCAGTTACGCGACATGGACGCGGCAGAAAAGAAACACCAACAGTGCGATCGGCTTCTTTCTTTTTTCCCTCTTCAAATTTCGTTCGCCACTCGACTTGCATCGAGTCCCAGGATCCGATTGTCGCGGTGAAATGACGTGTTGGAATGTTGGTCGGGCAACAAGCATTTTCTCTTATGTGGAATGTGCTCCGCGCGAAGTCTCACGATTATCTTTACCTTTTCCTTTTTCTTTAAAAATTAAGTCGCATTATCTAAGTACCGCAGTGTTGTTATACGTTAATAACGCTCCTCCTCGTATCTTCACTGGCCTTCGTGTTCGTTACGATGAACGGCGTGGACACATTCGAAAGGAAGGACTGCTTACTACTCTGATCTTACACGTATCGACGCGCGATTTTTCTTTCCCGTATAACCTGGGCATGTCGGTAGACTAGAGTTCATGTGTCATTATAACGTTGGTTCGAATCAAAAAAACGTAAAACTCGCGTAAAACGTCGTATCGTCCGAATTGTTTTCTCCTCGTGTCCGTATATACACGGTGCTCGCACTTTTCAATATTACACAATTTAATTCCAATCGGTTAAATCCGTTTCATCACACGCGCTACTATATTAAACGTACAAATAAGGACGTAGTCTCTGTTGTATGCGAGCGGTTTCTCGACACTGTCAGTCCGATATAGTCGGTGCCACACCTTTCGATCTTATTATAAATGTCCTCTTTATCACTTTATCAATCGGTCGACATACAAACTGCATGATATATCATTGTTTCTTTTTTCTCCAAGTACTCGACGTTAAAGTCCACATTACGCAGAATAAAATAAGTTACACGATTTGTCTATTTTTTTCTCATTAAAATATGATACAAATTACAATTATTTATGCTTGGAGTGTAAGAGCCGTTAGTTGTGAAACTAGAAAGCCTTCGTCCTTTTATTCGTGGTGTAAAAACTGTCTTTCCACGGATGTGTTACAATTCGATTTGTACAGTTAGAGCTTTATACATATCCTTGAAGGTACGGTTGATATGACTCCGCGTTTATAATTAAACATCGGCTCGCCGATGTCAAACAATGCGCGTGAAAAATAATATCTATTAATTAGTGCGGTAACGTGTTCAAGCCGGACGCGATCGCTATTTCTTATGCACTAGCTGAGAGCCGAAGATTTCCGTTTTCTCGACACGATCGATCGTCGACGGCAAAAAAGGAGCGCATTATACTATATAATAAAGTATGCAAAACAATACGAACGATCGCTGTACATTTGGTCACTCAAGAGTTTGTCCTTAACCATTACTTATCAGTTATCTAAATGTTACGTTTAGCAATGCGTATTACACGCTAACGGCCCTTAACCCGCAGATAATATCACAGATGAATGAGTTTCCGTGTTGTGCGTTACGCAACGCTATCTAAGGTTTCTAACAAGTGCGTTGATCCTCTCAATTTTGTCGCTAAGCATTCGCCTCTCGGAATCAAGAGCTGTTCTGGCGCACAGAAGATCGTAGATTTTCCGTTCTAACAGAGCAGTCTCGGAACGCAAGTTATTGGACTGTGTCATCAATTTTGATGTTTCGCTTGTCAGAATTTTCCTCTCCAATGTCTTTTCTGTAAAAAATAAAAAAATACGTGTCTATATTATTATATTGTATCGTATAAATATCATACGCCAATACGTAACAAAAAAAATCACCTTTCAAATACTCGCTGTAGGCAAACATGACATCCACGATTCCAGTCCACCTTGGTTTTTCAATTTTCTCACTTATTTCGTCGGTGTCTGTATTCTCGTTGATGTCTGTACTTTCATTAATGTCCGTAGTTTTGTAATATTGCTTCACACCATTTTCACCAGGCATAGGTAAAGTAGGATAATACATCGGAACTATATTCGGAACTAAGGGTGGTAACGGTGGTGGTCGTTCCGGTATATGTTTCACTTTAACTTTATCCAAAAGACGCATTTTCTGAGGTGGTTTTGGTAAAGCTGGAGGATTCCTAGAATAAACTTTGGCGATTCTTTCACAGTAGGCAGTAACAGAATTCGCGCTTTTCCGTTTCTTACGATCTGCCAGAACGTGTTGCCATGTCACTTCTGCTTCTACAATCACAAATTGCAAATAGTAAATAAAAATAAAATTGTGTATTTTATTATAACTGACAAAAACTATGATATTTTTTCATATATCTGTATAATAATATTATTATATTAATTTTATCGATGATATATTTACCATCTCTTTTATTCGGAGGCATAATATCGAGACCTATAGTCCTGAGAAATCCAACTTTTGGTTCGAAATCTGGCGTGTGAAGCAAAACGTCCGGATGCTCACGCGGAATCGGTAAGACAGACTCTATTACAGGTTCTACTTCCAGAGGTAGTTCTGGTGGATCGGGATTCAATTTGTATCTTTTTTCGACCTTGCACAATTCTATCTCTGTGAAAATAATGACAATGTCAGTTCAGTAGATCAACGTTAAAAAATGTAATAAAATAATGTTATTCATTTACCATTTCTAATAGTTAATGTAGTCAGTCCAAACATGGCTAAGAAGGCTAATTTATCTTCTGAATATTGTAGCTTAGCTGGTGGACCTTTCGTGATCCAAAGATCCACGTCTTTGGTTTCCTCCTCACCCTCTGAGTCGGAGCTACATACGATGCCCGTATTCTTTTCCCTCCTTCTTTTACGCCTCTTCTCGGCTAAATCAAGGGATGACATTAGCTCTTTTGGCATTTCAGGCATCAGAAAGGATTTTTCGTTGCTGGTGACATCTTGCTTACTCAAAGCTTTACTGAGGTCAGGCACGTTCAGTACCGCTGGTTCGCACTTCACGGAAATCTCAGTCAAATTATTGCACTTGTCGGTAAAGCAAAACGCGGTCGTTTTTAGCTCATTGTTGCTTGTCGAGAAGTTCAAGAGTTTTTCCTGATACTTCGGGATTTGCAAGAGCACATTGGAGACATTCTGACAAGTGCGCAACACCTCCTCAGATTTGATGCTTTGCATCAGCTGTGTCGTGTCCATGGGTTTCTGTGCAATGTCGTTTATGCTAAACTTAAAGCTCGGTTGAAACGGTAATGTGGACAAGACGTTATTCTGATCGCATTGCAAAGTACAATCGATTTCATTCTTGCATTCCTTTTCGGCGACGTTATAATTCACCGGATGAAAGGACTTCAAATTCTTTCCCTGCTGTTCATAAGGCAGATGTGGGATCGCAGTTTTCTCCTGAATCGAATTCGTCGCGACGTGATTCTGATTCGACAATTGTGGTTGCCTGATTATATTTTCGCTTACGGCTTTTTCGTTGCATGCGTTCAGCTTGTTGTCCTTCGGTGCGATATCCGAGTTGCTTTTATGATGCGCGTTTGTATGATTTGCAATCTTACCACCGCTGTTAACTTGATTATTGGCATTAAAACTGCTGTTGGTCATCGTCTTCTCACTGGAGACGCAGTTGTTAGTCGAGCTATCATTTCGCGAGGTCGTCGTGGTTGTTGTTTGATGAGATTCAGCAACGTGATGCACATTCTGCTGCTTTGTGATATTTGAATTAGTTGAATTAATAATGCTTGTACCGCCGCTACTACTATGACTACTGTTGCTGGTGTTTATCGTTGGTACATTGAGTTTAGATTGAGAATGATGCTGTTGATGAGATAACGACGACGACGACGATGACGATGATGACGTTGAAAAGTGCGGCGGTTTGTAAAGACTTGGCACGTGTGAAACGGGAATATGTGGATGATGATACTGCTGAGGTGGTGGATAAGGAATCGGTTGGGAGAGCGCTTGTTGACTGCTCATGGATTTGTTGTCTATCGTCGAGGAATTCTCTTGCACCACTTGACTACCTACAGGTAGTTGAGAAGCAATTGGCGTCATTGACGAAGTCTTTAAGGATGTTGGCTCGTGATGGCCGATTTGACTGGCTATACTGTGATTGTGACTGTTCATTATTGGTTGTCTCTGTTGTGTCTTTGTCGAGGAGGAGCGGAACGAGTCTTCAAACGGCCTGACGAAAGCCGGCTGCGACGTTGTCGTAGTGCTCGTTGTAGTAGTAGTCAGAGTCGCAGTCGTAGGCATTGTTCCTGCTGTCGTCGTGGCTATTGGCGGTTCCTTGTTTCTAGGCACATGAACATTGTGAGACAATGGCGGGGATTTATGAGCCATGTGATTCATGGCGTTCAATGTCGACGAGGAACTGTTTGGCGGCGTCGGCGTCGTGTGCGTAGTCATCGCACCGGACAAAGAACTCGTAGTCGTTGTATTGCTTGTACTATTCGCACGTTGATGTTGTTGCTGCTGTTGTGACGGGGGTTGTTGATGTTGCTGTTGTTGGTGGTAAATGGAACTGTTGACCGTGGTGGTCGCGCTGCTCATTATCGTGGCTGTATGCTGACTAGAATGAATGGTACTCGACGACACGGGGGGTAAATGTAAAGAGGGAATAGAAATGATAGGCGGAAGAGGCATACCTAGGGACAACGGAGGTGGCGGCGGTGGTCCTATTACACCAGGCGTTAAGGATGGAATAGAGGGTATCGGTGTTGGACAGATCGGCGCCGAGCTTATGGCCACCGGTGGTGGCGGTCCAAGGTTCAGAGGGGGTAAAGTGGAACCCAAAGGGGGCGGAATGGGCGCAGAGCTAGCAGAGCATATAGAAGTAGAGCCCAGGGCCGGTCCAATAGGTGCCGCTGGATTGGGAAAAGGTGCCAGACGGGGATGGTAGATGGTGACTGCCGCTGTTGGATCGGAAGGCGGTGGCGGTGGTGCAGCTGGCGGAGCAGAAGATTGCTGCTCCTCTTTTCGGGACTGATGGTGATTGCTACCGACAGTGACGGTGGGTCCACTGATGTTGCTGCTAGAGTTGCCAGTGTTGCTAGTGCTGTTTCCACAGGTGTTACCGGTGTTGTTAGCGTTGCCACCGCTATTGTTACCACCGCCACTGCCGCTACCGCTTTGTCGTTCTCTTCCGTCGCGTTCTCGGTCCCGGTCGCTATGCAACTGAGCCGCTATGGTCGGCTTCCTAGCTGGAACAAATCCCGAACACAGTGCTTGGTGATCTTCCACTCTACAATGAAAGAAATCTTGGCCATGGTGATACGTTGTAATTTTCCTTGTATTGATTATAACACGCTTTATATATAAATGAAGATCTAGTATCAATTATAAATTGATTTTGGAGTTTAAAATGAATCCAAGAATAAAAAATTTTAAGACTAAAGAAAATTCAATACATCACTGTAGCCAGATTTCGCAATCTCGTATAAATAAGTCAAAATTCTCGATATATTTTTCAGCATATCTAACATAAAACGGTTGCTTTTATCATCATATGATTTAAATGTTTTGTTATTATTATTTTGAGATAAGCTTTTATGACAAGTTCGCGCACGAGGAGAAGCGTTAAGAAAATATTAATAAATCATATGATAATAATTATTTCTATTATCTCGAGATTATATAGGTTTCATAAACTATAACGTTATATGTGATTTATGACTAAATTAATTCGCATTTTAACAATACTTCCAATTAATGGTCGCAATAAATTTATTGTAAATTATTACGCATTAAATAATAATCGCATTGAAAACGCCTACACAATTAATATACACAATGACAGTATGCAATATAAAATTTTACAAATTTATTTCGTAATTATTAGTTTATCTATTCCAACTTACCTTTCGTTTCGCTTAATTATATATTCCAGCGCTATAAAAAATCCTTAAATATGTGTATTTGCATCGAAGTATTGGGGATGATTACTGTCATATTTTTAATAAAGCTAAAAAAAAAATAAATAAATAGTAAACCAATTGTCTCTCTTTCTACACTATCGGGGCAATAGCTATCACTGTTGCTCTTAATGTATTAACAATATAGCGAGGGTATTTTGCTCATAATAATATTTGCAGTAAAATGATATTAAAGCAATCGGACTACGAATACGGAATCTTCCCCAAAACTGTTTCAGAAAATGATTCGAGGGTCAAGAATTCCAAGTCCATTAAAATTGCAATCACATATTTTCTGCAAGTTTTATTTTCAATTATAGTCCAAATATACATGTTTACAATAAATTATATATATAAAAATGGTGTAATTTTGACAAAAGAACATGTATGATAAAGTTTATATACATCGGTTGATTCAGTCAGTATGAGGAGCAACATGTTTACTATACAATTAAGGAAAACTATGTTGACATTAAATGGTTAATTGCAAAATTTCTAAAACAGTTGCGGGAACTAACGCAAGAGTGCATTGCGCCTGACAAAAAGAACACTTGGTATCGAAATAATTACTCTATTAAATTGTAGCATTCACGCATCTGAGTCCACGCCTTGAATTATATATATACATATATATTTTTTATCTATTCATATAATAAAACATGTTTATAATAAAATATGTTTTCCGTTTCATCAAATGATCGAATATACTTCATTTGTTCAACGATTCTAATTAATAAAAATCTAATTTATATATGACATCTAATAAAATACTAACAAATAAATGAACGTTCAAATCATAGAATATTAATAAACATACAATTTTCCTTATACATCTTAACAATAATAATATAAAAAAAATATAACTTGGTACAAGAAAATGGAAAATAATCTATATGTTTAATCATATAACAGTAGCCATCTCTTTTTTTAATATATCTCTTGTAATTTCCTGAAAATTATCACCAATTTCATTCACTCTTAATTTTTTAATATTAATAATTAGCATTCTCGAAACTTAACGTTGAAATTCAACAAATACTTTCCTCTAGAAGGCGTGCACTCTTATGTTTAAGTTTCGCTTAAGTTATTATAATTACAAAAATGATTAACTACATAACCAACCTGTTGTCGCATAGTAAATAATTTCACATTCGAGTACTAAAACAACGGAAAAACAATTTGAAACACGTATGCGAAGAATATCGTGTACACAACAGGTAAATGGCCGACCGAAGGCCGACTTAATGTTAACATGTCATTAACAAAAGACGACAGCAGAAGATAAGTCTGACTTCGGTCCGTAAATAGATAAATAAAAACAGCTAAATCTCGAAAAATTTAATCGCGTTCCTAGATCAAAATTAAGATGTAATTTTTTTTGTCGCTAAGCCCACTTTTGACAATTCGGTGAGTGTTGAGCCGAAGGATAATATTATTAATGTGGGTATGTACTGGGCGAACAAAGAATGAAAGCAAAGCGAATGTGAAATCAAGTTATTTTAAACTTTTTTTCAATGCATCATTCTGCGATCGAACAGATACATTGAAAGAAAAGCTATATGGTATAAAAAGATTCGGTACTACGAAAATTTAGATAGTAAAATGCTATTTTACTATCTAAATTTTCGTAGTACCGAATCTTTTTTTTTCAGTGTACAAATCGAACATTAACAAATGTTTCCAAGATATACAATCCCTGCTTGTTTAACGTTCGTTCGTTCGCAGCGTGTACTTAACCCATTTTTAGACTCCGCTCAGACACCAAATCGCTTATCTAAAAGATATCAACGCTACTTGCGTAAGAAACGAGTATAACTATGACTATAATTTTCATTAAATCTAAATTAAAATTAGAAGCGTAGTATGTTGTTTGTTCCGTTTGTTTCTTTTCTTTTCGAGTTCTCACTGGGTCACAGTCATATTTCTACAACGACTTCTCCTCGCTCGCGCTGTCAGTCCGTCTATCTACAGAAGAACTTTGGCTCGCAATACAGGTCATCCGAATGCCAAGTGATCGACGATCGCCGCTGAGAATTCGATCTCGCTTGGCGACTTCGATCTCAGGAAAAAGGGAGAAAGGATTAAAATTAAATAAGACAAGACTACGGAACAAACGCGATTTATGCAGATATTGCATATATTATTCTCGGCACTTTTTCAAAAAGATGCTAGCTAAATTTACTGGATATGGCCACATGAAAGAAATACGCGACGATGACAATTTGAGCGGTGTTACGACGACGCTGCAGAAAACTTCATAGTAATGAAAAAAAAAAAAAAAAAAAAAAAAAAAAAAAAAAAAGAAGGAGAGAGAATGAACTCGCGCGCTTTAACGAGCGATCGCAGGCGGATCACGATCGCGCTTCGATCAACGCTTTCTTTCTTTTTTTTTTTTTTTTAATGAAAGGCAGTGGGGGGTGGAGCGACTCGCTCACCTGCAGTATCGGCGGATGCAGGGGCAGGCGCGGGTACCGAGGCAGCGGGAGCAGAATTTCTCGCTGCTCTTCTCCTTTCCTCCTCCTCCCGCAACGCAGCCTGCTCCCGTGCTTGCCGCAGCCTATGCTCCTCCTCCAGCTTCAGTCTGAAAAAGGAGAAGCGCGACGCGGCGTTAATGAAGAAGTTCGGCATTCCCAACCACTCTCTCGATGATTCTTCTTCTTTTTCTCTCTTTTGCTCTTTCTCTGAATCTTTTTGCTTACCGTTCGTGCATCACGGGAGACATAAGGCCCAAGGAGGCGGGCGGCGGAGGAAGCATGTCGGGACTGTATCTCAGTCCGTACAGAGGATACGATGGCAGTCCGGGAAACAACGGTGGTCTTATCATTCCACATCGCTCCAAGTACAACTGTTCCTCTAACCTGTGATAAGAAGACAAAAAAATTAGTTAAAACTTTGCCTTTTATTATTTTAAAAAGGTTTAGACATTGGTAACAGAATGTGAAATTCTTCGACACGAGATTCGCTTTTTCTGCTTTGACAATGACTATATCGTTAAAGCAATATTGTTGCTCACCTATAAGCGTGCGGCAGGTGCGGCGGTGGATAAAGACCGGGATGATAGGCGCTATAGGTCGCGGGGTCCAAGGCGAATGCCGGTGGATGAGCTGGATGATGCTCGGGCCGGTACGGCTGAAAACCGGAACGAGCCAGCAATTCGGTAGCCGCGGCAGTTACGCTGTGTTTGCTGGTTTCAACAGGTCTGGCAGTTGTGTACAAGGAGGGAATCTCTTCAGGTCTTCGTTCGTGCGTCGATCGTTCCTAGAAAAATAAATAAACGACACTCCTTAATCCACGCGACAAATTTATTCTCTTTCCTTTTTTTTTTAATATACCTGATTAATGTGTTTCATACTTAATCTTCAAAATAGTAGATCGCGTATCATTAAGATAAGAGTTTAAAAAGTAGCAATGCACGCGAGTATTGTGATTCGTGGGAAAAAATCTAGAGTAAGGCACGGTCCTGTTCCGAGAGTTAACAATATTTCCAAGACGATTTCCTGGAAGGCGCTGGGCGAAGACGCAAATTGCCTGAAATTTTCTTCAGCTTATAGTCTCTTCCGCCACTTAGATGTTACGAGCGGTCTCGCAGTTTATTGCCGGGCGTTGTAACGAAGTCGTGCACCGAACCGGCAATGAATTGCCGCTCGGATGACTTTGCCATGGAAATTGGTAGGAACGCGTACCTCCGGTCAAGACAAAGAATTTATTATTATGGATAAATGTTAAGTAATATTAGAAAGATCAGTCGACAGGCTCTACAAGATTTCTAAACTCAGACTCGAACTGACTCATTCAATTATTACAAAAATATTATTTCTATTTAATGGAAAAAAGAAAATCTTCTGCTAACGATGATGTATGAGAAATTTGAATTTTTCTATTTACATTATAAATAAAACAGGAGAAACGTACCATTCAGTTCAGATTACTTAACCCAGATTGTTAGCGGGAGCCAAAGTTCGGAAAAGTCTCGCATTTGCAATGCAATAGCGCGAGCAATATACAATCGAGGTAGGAAAAAGATCTTTGATCTCTCCGATTATTGGAAAATTGGAACTACCTTATTCTCTTTCCACCAGAGTAACCACCTTTTTCATTTCGTTACTGAGATTGGCTGCATTTTCATCTATTTCTGAGCCTTTGACACTCCGTAATCTTGCGAAGTCGTTTGATTCGCATGCCTTTCAAATCATTCTCTCTTCCTACCACGCCATTTGGCAGTGGTAATTTTATCCCGCTTCGACACTTTCGCATTTGATGACGAGACATTAATTTGCGATAGCAATTACTCTTAAAGAATAGCCCGAGATCAACCGCGATCACGCGCAAGATGTTTTAGAATTCACACGCTTTCTCTTAATTGCAAACTCTGCGCCGTAAAAATCTCAGATGAAAAAAAATCATATAATAGATCAAAAATATTTTTTCGCACGTACACATCCTTTCTTTCTCCCGTGCGATTTATAATATATGAGATTTGCAAAAGGTGTACAATTTAAATTTCTCTGAGTACATCGTAAACGCAATAGGCTCAGTAATATTGTAAAACCGTGTCATCAGCAGGAGCAAATTCCAAAAGATTTCAAAGAGAACGCAAATATATGCACCCTCTTTTGGCCCATGCTCTTCTACATCCATTTACGATATTTTTCATCGATTCAACCGTGCAAGGAAAAAAGAAAAAAAAACGCGCATCGTCCACACCGCAAAGGTGAAGAAGAAGCCAAGACGACCGATGTCAACGATTTTTCTCAGCCGCGCCCGCTATGTACCTAAGCGGTCGCTTATTATTCCGATCATAGGGACCACCGAGTCTGAGGTCAAGGGTACCTTTGTTCGCGTTTCGAGACGGATGCACTTCTGTCCCGAACGAAAGAGGCCGAGGGAGAGGGATAAGGTATAACGCAGCCGGTGCAATTACTCACCTTAGCAGGGGAAGGACCTCTGACCAAAGGCGGTGGCGCCCGGTTCTTCGGGCTGGCACGGGGTTCCTCTTCCTGAGGTGCCGGACCCGCCTGCTTGGCCAGGTTCCTCAAGGCAGCGGCGAAGCTTCTGCTATTTTGCTGCCCGCCCGGTCCAGGTCCCGGGGTGTGACCCTGAGGTAGTACGCCGGAACTGGGTCGGTGGGACTTGCCAATCGAGGTTGGCTGAGCTTTGGTGCTGGCGGGCTGTAGACCTGAAAAGAGAGAACGGAAGAGGTCAATGCACGGGTCCGTGTGAAATTTACGCTCGCGCATAACTTAACTTAAGATCTACGGGTGTAGATCTTGACCTCGATTGGTGTCGGTAACACGTCGACGCGGATCGCTTTTGACACGAATAAATGTCGCGCGTCAGACGTAATCGCGATCTCGTTGAAATACAACCATCTTCTCTCGCAGCGGATTTTCGCAGCGACTTGCTGAATTAATCTCCGTTTGTGACGGTTCGAGGGATACACGTGTCGCTCGAAGGATACATATGTCATACGCCTAATTATTCTGGACAGGAATTCGATTAACCGCGCCATTTACTCGAATCTACCTATCGATGTCGTATGAGACTCTCGCATAACGTGGAGTTCGCGGTAACAAACTTTCGATAAACGTATACGCGTTTCATATACGCTCATCCTGGAAGAGGCGTTATCGGGTGAAGATTAACGAGCGACCCCGTCGTCTCCACACACGTGCATTCTCTCTCTCTCTCTCTCTCTCGTGTTCGGTAACGAGCGTGCCTCATAATTCTCCTCGCGGGATCGAAGGTCGCGCTCGTGTTGACGTGACCCGCCGGGGAGGTCGGCCGAGCATGATCGACTTCGTGGGAGATTAATTGCGAGGCGGTCGGCAAGAGGTAAGGCAAGAAAGGGAATAAGTATCAACGAGCGTGTACATGCAAACTAGACGCATTGACCCAAAGGTATCTTTTCAGGTTGATTAACCTGAGACCCCAAATATAGGAATATACAAATGTTGAAGTATTCAATGAATTACTTCAGGATTGTCATAAATTGGTTGTCTCAATAAAATATTTAACGGTTTTCGAATTAGGACGAAAGTTTTACAATATTATTAAAATGAAAGTCAATAAAATTCATAAAATTTTTTATATATTCGTCATTTATTGAGACATAAATTTAACATGGCAATATAAACTATTAATGTTGCTGATACTGATTTTATTCTTTGTGTTTTCTTTTTTTGGCAGAGATTAATCGCGACGAGAATAAAAACTAACGGTTATCATTGACAAAATGAGATTGAACGCTGAAGTTAAAAAAAAATGTACAATTTCCTTTCTCGAATTTCTGATTTTACGACAGAAGTGACGAGTGATAAAACACGATGCGCGTTAGGCCGCCGTAATAATTAGAATTTACGGCGAAGAGTGTCGAGCGAACCGGTAATAAAATATCGTCGGCAGCTACGCGCGAACCAGCGTTCGTTAATTAGACAAACCGACGGCGACAATTAATCGCGGTTGGATAAAGCGAGCTGGATAATCGACAAAGTAGACATAATTTTAATTCCAACATAATTATAAATCGATCGTATTACGCTTCGATAAAATAAGCATGTAATAATAAATGGAACGAATAGTTTTATTATCAAAATACATGCGGCGAGCGAAGAGATATTAAGTTGCAATGCAAGTTTTAATTTGAGCTTTAACTTGTGCCACAACTTGAGATGCAACGCAAAGGAAAACGTGTACCGAAAGCAAATGTTACAGTACTGCAATAAAAAAACACAGCTAATCTCATTAAAAGAAAATTATATGGATAGTCCAGACTAATCTAAACTATCCATTACAATAACTTTGACGTGAGTAAATTTCTAAAATACTTCTTTTGGACTATTTAACTATTAATTAATGTTATTAATTACAATTTTTTTCAATTAACATATGTAGAAATACTTGGTGCGACCTATGTCCTTCATTATGTTAAAAAATGCCACGCGCGATTCTGCAATTTAATTAAATAGCGTTATGGTACATCATCCTTGACATCGATGTGATGAAGTTCCCGAATGTATTGCATTTTCATGACATTGTTTTCTAGGTTTGACTCAGACACCGCATTGCGTATATCTACAACGTTGTATGTATATGCATGCGTATATAACGCTGCATATAAAGTTGCAATGATATCGCATAAAGCATCGATATTTCAATATCCGTTTTGCAGAATTTAAATTAAAACAGAACAAGTTCAATAGGTTAATCAAAATCATTTTATAAATACTATAGCGTAACACTGCTATCAAATTATAATTGAAGTTTTGATTTTTTTCAAGAAGTTTTAGAATTTCTGACATATTTTAAAAATTGCCACAGAAAAATCGATGAAACTCTTTCACTCCTAATTTTATCTTATCCAGCAGTATGAATCATTACTGCCTTTTATGTAACAAGCGCAAGAAATCAAAGAGAATTTTACCAAGCAGATATCGATATCACAGTCGAGAGACAAGAATAAAAAAACAAAAAGCCATGTAAAAAGGGCAGAAATCATGAAGCGACGCTAGCTAGCGGAGAAGGACCATGGCTACCCCTCTTTTCAAGCTCCCTTTTTTTTATAGTTAGCGACGCACGTCGGCATGCGAACAATCTTTTGTCTTCGCAAAGAGAGCGGCTGAGAACGAGAAAATTGTCCTCTCCTCACTCGTGCAAAAAAAAAAGCCCATAGGTAAAACGAAAAAATAAAGAGATAATGCCAGATGGCCGTCGCCTCCCTCTCGAAGGGAGTAGTAGTCTATCCCGCCATTGAATTCTTCATCAACGGAATGCAGACGTCTTCGCACTACTGCGCGTCCTTTCCTCCCTATCTCTTTCTCCAGGCTATATATTCATTGTTCATCTCTATTCAGCCTATCATCTTCTCTACATCCCTTTCTTCCGCCGTTCCCATCCCCGAAACCGGAATCAGATTCCTTTCCGCTCGCATTGTTCACCCCCGCCCGCTACGCTCACGTCGCTCGACTTCCACATTTCGGTATCCGCTTATTTCTCCAATGTCGCTCATCTCTCTCTCACTTGTCAATGCTTGCTGCAGTATAAGGAAAGGGAGAAATTAATGGGGAACAACTGGCAACGTAAGTACAACGCATGTCACGTTACTGGTCGTTAAAGACAAAGGCAAAAAAAGGAGTATCCGTCATCGGTTCTTTTTCTACGATACTAGCTGCAGTCGCGCGCCACTCTCGGAGGGGTTTGTCCTCTTGCGAAAAGCGTTCTCATTTAACGGGATATCTCTCTCTTTCTTCTCGTCTCCTTTGTTCTCGCGGACTCACCGTCGGCATCCCTTCATCCCTTACCGCACAATCCACCCCTGTTCTCATTTGAATAAACCGCGAGATGTCGCGCCCGGACAGAATCCGCGCTCATGCACTTCGTCGCCGAAACTTCCGACCGCAAGTTTCTCCCGTTTCTCACACGAGCCAGCTTATCTCCTCCATCCCTCCTTTTCCCCCCGCCGCTATCCTCTATGACACTCTATCACGCTAATCGTCGTTCTCCTCCTCCTCCTCATCGCTTGGATATACATCTTCACGAAGGAGCGATCGTCGTCGATAACAGACGAGAGATATCCTCTTCGAGTCGAGGGACTTCTCGCCCGCTCGTTACGGATGAGGGTGCGAAAACATGCCTGATCGCAGAGCGGGGAATGAGAATGGCGAAAAGGGGATGCGAAACGGAGAGGGGAAAACGACATTTACTACCGCCCGCTCTGCCACGAGTATCACCACTACGGGGTGGGTTGACTCCGTGTGTCGGTGCCACGAGGATTCCGTCGGGTTCGGGAGAGGAGAAAGAGGAGCTTGCGACAGGAGCGTGAGAGAGAGAGAGAGAGAGAGAGAGGGGGGGTGAGAGCAGAGTGGGGCTACTAGGGGGAGGGGGTGTTAAGCGGCTTACAGTCTGTTACCATGGTAACGCCACACCACTAAGACAGGAAGAGAGCCGGAATCCGGCCCGTTACGGTCCCTGCCGGCTCTCTCTCTCTCTCTCTCTCTCTCTCTTTCTCTCATTACACCCCATCACAACGGTGCTCTCTCATATTCCTGCGAAAGAGCAAAGGAAGGAGAACGACGACGAGAGGGCTCGACCATAGAAGAGGAAGACGAGCGGCACGTGAACGGGGATGGTGGCGACCGGATTACGCCACTAACTCTGTTTTTACACCGAAGTGTTTTCACCGAGCGCTTCCGATATACAGGGTCGTCGCGTAAATCGCACCTGCCTTCTCTCTCCTTCCTTTCTCTTAAATCTTCCAAGTCGCGAAAGATCTTCTTCTAGCGGAAAGTTGACCCGTTCTGTCATTCTCCTTAGCGCTTCTTAGTTCTCGGAGTGAGATATCCGAGAGAGCGAAGATAAAAAGGTCAAGATAAGCTACGACGCGAATAAAAATGAGAATAATAATGAAAAGTAAATTAATGAATATGTATAATATCTAAATATCAAATACTAATGCATATTTCACGATAAGCCATTAAACAGTTTAAGTTCAATGGCTTATTGTAGAAAGCCTATATAAGGACAGGAACACAAAGCTTTACATGACACATATATAATGTATAAGAAGCATAAAAAAATCAATACCATTTAAAATCTTTCATTTCATGAAAGGGAAGAAAATGAAACTCTGATTGTTATTTTCTTATGTATTATGTGTTATACTCGCCCTAACGAAAAGCTGTTTATTCGTATTTGTATCGTGGTCCGTTTCAGCATTACGTGTGGCGGCGCGCAGACGAGAGAATATCGCTTCATCTCGCGTGTTGCCCGCGACACCTCGCCGCGCCGGTCGCGATGAAGTTATTGCGATTCGCGTTTACCGGGCCATTACGCACGCCAGGTCCCCGGATTATAAAGGGGCGGCTGGGCGTAGCCGGGACTCGCGCGATAAGACTCGGCGAAGCTCGAATGTCATGTTCGTCGGAAAGTTCACGAGAAGTGCTTAGGAACACCAATCCAAAGGATCGCGCGTACAAGTGATGTTAACGAGACGACGACGACCAAGTCGCGACGTTGCGTTAAGTAATAAAACTTGGCGATTCTTTCCGAGGATAATAAAACGCTCCCGTTGAAAGCGGATCGTTTTTAACGCATTACAATCGCACTCGCGAAATATCATTCATTTTTCTATGCGGTGCGTACACGCGATAAAATTTTGTTCAAACACGGCGGACGAAAATATACAAAATATGCCGGGTCATACGGATAAAATATGTCGCGGTTTGCACAGATCAAAGAAAATCCCGTGCGTGTGCTACATTATTCTGGAAAAGAGGTATGCCACAATTTAATATTATCGATAAAGTAAATATCATTTTCGTTCGTACGCGACAGATATTAATCGACGATGCCGAACAAAGAGATAATTGTCGCATCGTTGAAAAGAGCGGGAGCGAAGCGATCATCATTTTATATCGTTTATAGAGTCACGAACCGGTCACGATAATAAAAGGTTCATTACGAGCACAGAGGCATGGAGGCAAAGCAGCAGGTCGATCTATCATGGAGGATATACGGTGTTTATAAACCACGCAACGACGCGAATTAAACGTTCGACAGCCTCCGCAAAATATATTATCGATAATAAACTGATTTTATGCAGAAAAAAAATAATGATATATCAATAGCATTATTTTAATTGAAAATAATTTTGTTATTTCAATAACACTATTAACGAAATACATACGTTATGCTTCCGATTTAATAAAATTTTATTTATTTTATTAGTACTGTTATAGAATCAATAAGATTATTTTCAACTAAAATAATACCGTTAATGCATTATTTTTTTCAGTACGCAGAATGTTATTAAATAATATTCTGAAAATACTAGAAAGCGCAACAATATAAATTATTTATTTTTAAATGTTTATCTTACTTCTTAACTTATTACACGATTCTAATACATTAAATCAATTTTTTAATATAAAGCATTAAATAAAATGCCCGTGGAAAACCTTATATCTTTTTAAATTGAGGGTTCCATTGATATTTTAAAACTAATAACTTTTTGAATAAAATCTTTTTATATAAATTTTCAGGTATTAAAAACAGTGCGAGTTTATTTATCACATTTAAATATATTGCTAATTGTAGTAACTTTTAATTAATAAGCTGCGTCCGAATTTTCCAGTTACTCTATGTTTAATTATGTTAAAAATATAAAATGAAGTCGCGCGCGATGCTAAATATACAGACCTGGCACTCGCGGATATACATAAAGAACCGGAGAGACAGATAGACAACAGGTGGATAGCGATTTCTGTAAGGTTGACAGGACCATCGACGCGAATGGCAGGCGCGAAATATAACGGGAGACGCCAGAGCGGGAATACGTCGTAGTCGTTATCATCTGCGAGGTAAAATTCCGACCATCCTCCTACAGGCTCTCGTCCCTCTTCTTTTCTCTCTCTCTCTCTCTCTTTCTCTCTTTCTGTACCTCTCCCGCGTTGGTTCGCGCAAGGGGACGAACGTTCGATCGATTTTTGCGTCGCGATAAACGGGGTATCGTTCCGACGGCGGGCGCATAAATCCCCGCCAAGAGCCAAGGCGCCGCGACGCCGGGCGTCGCGTGAGAGAGCGGCTTCATCGCGAAAATGCTGGACCGCGAGAAAGCGCGTATACGTACCTGATACGCGCCTTGTGCGGTATGAATTATTTAAAGCGCTGTGTACTTGATGCGATCTGTCGTTTATTCATAGCCGCCTTCGTGCGCTCGATAAATTCCAATCGCCACGCGCCGATATAATTCGCGACGAGTCTAATGAATTACAAATAGTTTTACGATTCAAATGTACGATTCAATTAAACTTCCGCCCACGTGTGGTTTTAGAAATCTTTTTCCGCTATTATTACAATTTTTAACTTTTGTGTAACGTTTCTTCGCACAAAAAAAAATAACGTGGATGTTCAGAATATTTCAAATAAAAAAACGTATATATATATATATATATATATAGTTATATTTTTTTAATAATATAGAGTTAAACTTACATTACATCTTTATGAGATAGAAAAAAAATGAACTTTAAAACTTCTGGGCACAATAAATAATTTTTCTTTTTTTTTTTTTTTCTATAGAACAAGGTTTTTGAGATAATTATGTAGGAGGTATTATAACCATCTATTCGCTTAAAAGTTAACCTCGGCGGTTCTGTATATTTTTTCGTGCAATTTTATTACGATGAACGTACGATATTCACATTCGTTCACGCCTTAACTCTGTTATCGAAAACTTTGTGGAGAGAGACTTCAATCTTACAATCTTAGCATATCTGTAGCATGTCGTAAAATCTATGAAGCATCTTCCTAATATTTTACCGCTCAGTATTTGGCGAACAATGTGACTATTTCGCGCGAGCCACCATTGTAGTCCGATGATACCTCGAGTACTTGGCGTAAAACATCCGGATGGTATAATGCTGAGTACTCTACCGCTACACCGCTGTCATCACGCGGCCGTTGCGTCTTATGCATGAGACTTTTATGCATAAGACATGGCTCAAACCGAGTAAGAGGGGATGTTCTTCGCCGACGTCTAACTCCCCAGGGTACTTCCGGTATGCGCAGTAAAACATTGACGGAGATCGTGCCCGGGGTCGAAATTGCTCGCTGAGATTCAGTAGCAAGCGACGCGTGAAAGGGGACGCCGGAAAAGGATCGAAAGGGAAGGGAACGCAAACAAAGGTGTGAGAGAGAAGAGATGTCGTTGTCCGACACCGGGAAAGCTATGATATAAGTACGTAACTTATAAAGTTTCAGTGAAACGTAGATAATTCCCGCAACTGATAAAAAAAATATTAGTAAATTATTGCGATTTTAAATTATTTTAATTCGTGCTTAAACTTATTCTCTAAAATCTTTGGAATGGAATCTAATTTTAAAGAGTGAAATCTCACATGAAAATTGACAACTAAGCCATTCTTTTTTAATATGAGTGATTCAATTGGCACTCTTCAAAATTAGATTCCACTCCAAAGATTTTAGAGAGTATACAGTTGTCCTGCGAACACATCCTTGTGAAGAAATTTGACTCGTATCGGAAATGAGCACCTGCTCTCTCATTTCTTGACTCTTGAACAGTTTGTCTGAACCGACCGACCATGTTCGTCACCTCGGAAACTGTCGAAATAAAGTTTCACGGTCCTCGTGCACGCCACCGCACTTTCCGTACGTTACAGAGAGTGTCGTCCATGAAATCTTAACGCAGGTCGTGGCGGCTGGTCTAGCTTTCACGGTAAAAATAACACGGTCGATAATAGCCGGCTGCGGCGAAATCGCGTGCCACCGAGGCGAAAGTTAACATTATTTTTAACGGCAAATCGTCGGGCGATTTATTCTGCGACGTGCACTCAGTTGGCCGGCTGCTATATGAGCCCTTGCCCCTTTCCTCGGGGTATAAAGTCACTCTGTATACTTAGTTCCTGTTGGCACACGTGTACACGTTATGAAATGTTAATCGTGTATTATACGTTCGCTTTTTATTGGTCTGTAAGACGAGGTAATCGCCGAGGGTCGTACATGGAAAAAGTGTCGAAGAAATCGATACGTAACATAATATAGTCTTGGGGAATGATGCTAGCTTTGGAATTAAATTAAGATAAGAATTGAGAAAAAGAACGAAAATACCATCCGATAAAATGCGCTTAATTTGATCTTGCAGCGGAATATTCAAAGACGTATATAACAAACATGAAATAATAATTAACTGTGACTAGAACTTGCGACTTCACTGTAGGTATTACTGTAGGATGAAATAAGAATGTTAAATTAAAATTCTTCAAGAGTTTCAAAGAAAATTGAGAGGAGTAGAGAATGGTTTGGCGCAACCTTATACCAACCATAATTACAAGGCAAAATTAAGATAAGTTTCAGGAGAAACTCGACACGAGCAGTGGCGGCAATCTTTTCCGAGGCGCACATCTGCGCCGTGAATACAGGGTGGCTGGAAAACATGGCGACGTGCAAGGGTGAAGAGCAAGAAGGCCTCTTCTGTAGCCGGGGAGTGTCGCGAGCGCGACCAACCCCTCGATATTAAAGAGCTGAAAAAAAGAGTCGAGGGAAAGAGCTGCCTCTGCTGGGCAAAGTTTTCCCTTTAACCACCCCTGTCGTCGAGCGTCGCGATACGATACGATGCGCGTCGACCGACGAGACGCCGGGGTTGTCGTTGATGATATTAAATTTCCGGCGACGATGCTACCAGTTTACGGACAGAACCACCGGAAGGGTATCGACCCTACGCAACGCATACACATACGATGACCGATATCGGTTCGCGAAAAAATGTTATTGGTTTCCATCGTGACTGTCGCTTTGAAAGAAAAAAAAAAAACAAGCAGCATCGCGCACGTAATAACGTTACACATTAGTACAGTATTTTCATTACTTTGTACGTATATTACATTATGTAAAATTATTATAATTTATTAGGAAGATCTCTCTATTCTGATCTCTAGCCTTAAGTATCTTTTTTCAACGAAAGAAATAACTCTGGTATAAAATTAATTTCTTAGAAAGATATCTCTCTTCTGATCTCTCTTCATAAATATTTTTTGCAAATGAAAGAAATAAGTAAAATGTAAAATTATAATTTATGTGACGGATGGTAATATATTTTTAATCTCCATTCCATACATACATAAAAAAATAATTATTGAGATCTTTGGTAAAGAAAATCGTGATATTAGATATATGTAATTATATTGTAAAAATTAATTCAACTGTGTCAATTAATAATAATAAATGATAATGAATTGATAGTAATAATTATCAAAATAGAGAAAAAAAATAAGTTGTTTGGTTTTGGTTTGATTCATCCGGTCAGTTGCACGTGGCGATAACTGATCCACATCTTCGTTGGAAAGAAGCGGGACATCGAGCGCAAGTTGCTGCAAAAGGGTCGGCAAAATCCCCGATAATTCGATGAGGCTCCAGGTCGAGTGTCTCACGTGATTCCGTAACTCGGCGGCGGTTGTCGTGTCGACGTTCGATAACCAGTCGAGAACACCCTTGGGGGAGAGAATCGCGGATGTAGAGAGGGGCGTCCTGGTCGATGCTTGCTGTTCTCCCTCTCGCGTGCCTTATGGTAGCGAACGCGGAGAGGAAAAAAAAGAGAAAATTTTTGTTTTGTTCTTAGCATATTCCCCGAAGAACTCGAGCGTTATTCAACGCGTGTAAAAATTAAATGAAACAATATCATTAGTAAAACAAAAAAGAAACAAAGAGTTTATATAAAAATATGTATGTGGACAAATAAAATTAATTTAACAATGTCGCGAGTGTTTGATCGCAAGTAGTGTATTCTCGCGACAAGTGAATTGTAAGAAATCAAATCATAAAATTATAAAAAATTTATAACAAAAAAAAAACTAAAAATAAGAAACAAAAAATCTAGAAATTAGTTGACCAGAGTGAAAAAGTATGAAAGGTGAAGGACCAGTAGAGAACGATGTAACAGCCGTGGTCGCCCTTCGTGTCAGATCGTGTGGTTGACCTTTTCCTATTTAATCTCCTGACTCCTCGCATAACCCTCTATCCCTCTCGGTTTCTCTCTTTCTCTCATATACGAAGGCACTCTCAGTCGCACGGAAGTCGGGGTCTCGCGTGAAAAATCGATGCCGGAAGAACCGGGGCGGCGGATTAGCCGAAGGGGAGAAGGACCGGCTCGGCAGCGTCTAACAGAAAACGACGAAAGGGCCGGGAAGACAAATTGCGGTTCGCGAGGAAAGCGGATTATATGTGCCGGCGATTTGTATTCGCGGACCGTTTCCAATCGATTTGCGGCCGAATGAGATACAGACGGGAGAAGCCCGGAGGGTGATCCGTTTTAGCGAGACTGTGATTGTACGCGGCATCTTCATCCGCACCTTTTTAACCTGCGACTGTTAATCTCGCGGCGATTAAATTGCGATTTAAAATTCTGCCGAAGCAAGTAACGGATAGCGATAGGGTTCTGTTTGCATCCACTTGCATTTATCTCGTGACAATTGATTTATCAAAGTCTTTTACCTCTGACGGCAACTAAGATCCTTAATGGCAGCATCAATATTTGATTGTGAATTTTGATAGATAAATTTAAATGTGTAACAAATAAGTAAAATACAACTCGACTTTTAATAACTAATTAATATAGTAATCAATCGGGTATGTGTTAAGTTAACACCCCAACTATAGTACTCAGGAGTTCTGATTAGAGTTCCCACTTCCTTTTGACGAGACGAAGAGTTCCCTATAGTTAATAACAAGAGTTCCGCTCAATAAACATTTTTTTTACATTTTTTAAAAATGGGGTGCTAACTTTTTATCGAATTTCGAGGTGGAATAGTTCTGAGCGGCTTAATAGCTTCAATTTGCGATTGCCTAGAGTTCCTGATATGTAAAAAAAATTTTCGAATATTAAAAAAAAAATTAAAAATTTTTGAAAAATTAATTTTTAGATACAATAGTTCTGATGATAATTCCTGCTTCTTTTTGACGATACGAAGAGTTCTCTATGATTTTTAATGACATATGCGCTTAATAATCATTTTTTAATAATTTTTAAAAAATGGGGTGCTAACTTTTTAACGAAATTCAAGGTCGCATAGTTCTGATCAGCTTAACAGAAGTATTATCTAAGAACTCTAGGTATTCACAAAATACTTCTGTTAAGCTGATCAGAACTATGCGACCTTGAATTTCGTTAAAAAGTTAGCACCCCATTTTTAAAAAATTATTAAAAAATGATTATTAAGCGCATATGTCATTAAAAATCATAGAGAACTCTTCGTATCGTCAAAAAGAAGCAGGAATTATCATCAGAACTATTGTATCTAAAAATTAATTTTTCAAAAATTTTTAATTTTTTTTTAATATTCGAAAATTTTTTTTACATATCAGGAACTCTAGGCAATCGTAAATTGAAGCTATTAAGCCGCTCAGAACTATTCCACCTCGAAATTCGATAAAAAGTTAGCACCCCATTTTCGAAAAATGTAAAAAAAATGTTTATTGTGCGGAACTCTTGTTATTAACTATAGGGAACTCTTCGTCTCGTCAAAAGGAAGTGGGAACTCTAATCAGAACTCCTGAGTACTATAGTTGGGGTGTTAACATACCCTAATCAATCTTTTATATACGGGGTATACAATAATTTCACACTTTTTCCAAATATTGTTTCCATTAATTCTCAGAATAAATACCATTTTTGGAATGCAAAATGTTGCACTATTTTTTTTTAATATATGTATACAATATAATCATGAATTTTTATTTAAAAAATTTTAAAAGTTATCATTTAAAAAAAATAATAGGCTCACATACTTTACTCTCTTTCGCAAGTTTTAAAAAAATATATTAAAATTAAGATCTTTATGAAACCGTTGTTTTATGTTGTATAATATTTAAAGTGCTCTTGTTTAAATAATAGGTAATATTTAAAATGTATTTAAAGTAATTTTTGTTAGTTCAAAGAACAAAAATTGTGAATATGCCAACCCCAGTTAAATGCGTTCTGTGATCTCATTTTAATCGAATTACTTTCAAGAGGTGTGATCACACAAAGGATTGAGCGCTTGTAGTGTCGAATAATGATTTTTCAAAAATCGATAGAACTTTTCCCATCGGTTCTTGCCCTGTATTCGTTTACTTTGATGGCAGCGCAATCTTTCCCGTTTGCAATCCGCTTTCCTCGATGACGCTTTGTACGCGTGTGGGAACAATCGACCGTCAGAATTCAGCCCACCCACTCTCGCTTGTCCATATTTTTCGTTGCGTAACAAGCGTGTGCAAACTGCAGCCTTGACAAAGGCCACCACCGTGGTTGGACAAACATCTGTCCTACGTGCGGCACGAATGGCAGTCGATTCATCGGTTCGGATACTATCAAGGTCGGAAAGCATCTCGGCGTTAAATTGCTCGCACCACGTAACATGGCGCTCCCGTTATCGTGAGCCGCATCAATTAACGTCAGGAACACAATGCTGTGGCAAACGATAGAAAGCTTCGACTGATTAGCGTTAAATCTCTAATGCGCATTGAAAGGCGGAACGATTACTACATCAAATATTTATCTGCTATTTTATATACGAGAGAGACGTACGATAATTGAAACGCGTGCGGTCAAATAATTATTATTCGATATTACCACTTCTGTTATAAATTGAACGATCAACAACGCAATGGATATATTATTATAAATATATATTTATAAGACGTGAAATTTAACGTTTCTTGTTTCGCGTTTAATATCATCGTATAATTGATAAATTCTACTTTCAAGCAACTTCTTGGAAAATTCGTTCTTCGACGTTCGCGAAACGCACGAAATGCTGCAAACGTGAAATTTTTGCACGAATAACCACTAAGCAAGGGCGGCGGCGCCGAAACTCGAGGCCGCCCTTACGAGTCCCTTGACATTTTGCCAAGCACCCCCATTGAATCACCATATAAACGACTCCAGGGCCCGCCAGGCTCCAACCCCTGATCCGCCCTAACCCCAAATATACGTTTCATTTTAGTCCCGTAATCATGGGCGTAGAATTTCACCACGTTTGTACGCCTTCCCCGAGTGATTCAAATCTAACCATCGAAAACTTGCAATTATATAAACCCCTGGTGTACTGGTGAACGTCGATAATAAACCGTTATACTGTGTCAATTAATGGGTTCGAAGAAACGGCGAGCTAGATGTATAATTTTTACGTTCAAATACAGTACTTAATATATTCAAAGTAGACTCTCTTTAGAAATGATAGCCTACCGTATTCTCGCTTTGAATCCTTCAATTGACGTCTCTACTATATCACAAACATGTAATGTAATTGTGTACATATCACAATTATCTTACGTATCTAAAACGTACTCTTCACAGAATTACATATTTCGGCCTCCACATGTGTTCGATAATAAAAAAAATTTGAGAATGCGAGTGAATTCGGGATGTCGACGCCAATGCGATACGATCTCTTTGCTACTCCCGTTACTCCCGGGAGTATCTGTGGGATTTCGCGTCGACGCCGTTCATTCGTTCGTAAGGTGCTTTGGAATTTCCATATTAATTCGTTAGATCGTGAAACGTGACGCGAATCCGCGATTTAATAACGTTTTGCTCACCGACACCGGTGGGATCGCGACAACCCCCGTAGTTCCCCGTTCGTTATGGCGAGGGTGAAGAGAGGACGGAAAGAGCGAATGAAAACGACTAAAGGACTATTTAGACGAAATGACTTCCGAGCGTTATCGCATAGAGCCCTATTTGCACTATTTGATTTTTGTATACGATATGATATCTTTTTTAGAAATATTTTTTATTTGTTTCACACACACAATTTACAAAAAGAGACTTTTGTGAGAAAAAAGAAAAATGACGAAAGGTCGTTGAAAAAATGTCTCCATTAAAAGTAATATTTGGCAAAAATGAATTATTCAAGCTTCCAAAAGATTTTCGCTAATTAGGATGATCGCTAACAGGATGATCGTCGAAATTGTCGGTCAAACGCGGCATCGTGTCGCGCACTACAGTATCCCACCTCGACAACAACCACCAGCAGTACCGCACCCTGCCCGCCGCACGTTGCCAAATAAATTCCCCGGGGTAAATAGTAAAATGAAATCTGCACCGCCACTCGGTCGCCGTGAAAACACGGTCCCTCATTAATTCCGACCGCCGCTATAAAACCCCGGAACAGCGGAACACACCGAGCGAGCCATCCCTCCCCGCGGTCTCCCACCCCTTATAGTCACTACTACATCCCCTCTTCTCGTTGCCACCGATTCCACCCTTCTCGCTTACTCTCGCCATCCGACGTGTTTCGGTACGAGCCGTGTGTTAACTCTCCCCGCACCTCACTTCTGCCGCCCACCCTTTGTCCCGTCACAGAGAGAGAGAGAGAGAGAGAATCAATCCCTCCCTTCCCGCTTTGTACATGAGCCGCGCACACACCACCCTCTGGCCGCGTATAAAAGCCGCGTATTCAATTACCCGGCATCGACCGGTCGAATAACGAATGCGCACGCCATGGAAAATATTCCCCGTCGTCTGCCTTTGCACGCACGTATAACATGAACCGTGAGCGTGAACGTGCGCGCGAATACACGCCGGACGTTTACCTCTTTAATACGTAGCGAAATAGTTAAGGATACGAATATGCTGGGAAAACGACTACTTTAGCATACGATCGATTCGTTTTCCATCGATATCCAAGCATTTTAGGCATTCTACATTATTTCTAATGGTAATAAAGTATGAATATCGCGCTCTCCTATTTTTGGTACTGATGCCTCAAGGATATTGATTCTCAGTCTTCAATATCAAGTATCTTTCTCTTTTCCTTTAAACTTTTTTCCAATCGGAATTCTTATTTCTGTACTTGAGTCTCTGTCTTCGTTTATCATTTTTCTATAAATTTCTTACATATGAAGGGAACTATTGCAGAATGCACAGAGCGAAAATAACTTAATCAGAAAGTTGATATTTTTTACAAATTAACATAGCAATATTCGCTTCGCGTATCTTGTACTTTCTTATGACTTCCAATATTATAAGTTTTCTTTCCTGTCGAGCTTTTTCTGATCAAAATGCTTATTTCTATACTCGATTTTATCCTCGTTTATCCTTCACGAATTTTTTACATACGAAATTTCAGAACTGTGCATAGAATGAAAATAAGTTAATCAGTGAGAGACAATAAATGTATACCATGGCTAATTAACACGGCTACATTTGCTTCGTACCTACATCTTGTACATTTTTTATGACCGATCAGACATACGGGACTCTTGAGCCGGCCCGCAGCTCAATGGTGCAAAGGAAATAAGCTTCGGATTAGGGGACGATTTGCGTCGGGGCGCGCTAATTGCCGACGCCCGGCAATGGCGATGGTTCTCGAGCACCCTTTCTATCGACTTCGTCTCGTGCCCCTTCTCTTCCCTTCTACCAGGGGGCCTCGCGTTGTTTCCACTCTCATGATTCGGGGGAGAATAATTCACGTTCGTGTGCGCGCACCCCTGGTCGGCAGCACCAAGCGTGTACAACGGGGGTGAGAAAATCGCTAAAAGGGTTGGTCTCTATGCTCGTCGTATACGCGGAGTCCCGAGGGACCATGCCGTGTGTACCTGTTGGAGCTCTCGACATACTGGTGCTGCTGAGATATCCGAGATTCCTTCCTCGAGACACGTCCCCACGGGTCAAACGTACTCGACGTAGCGAGATGTAGGAAAGATCAGCGACAGAATGTTATAGACAATGTGTACAAGGCGTACTCTGAAGTTTTATATACAAGTGACTGGTTCTTCAATTAATGTAATGTAAAAGTAAAACAATTGAAAAACAACACCATTGATTACGAAGATCAGATTCTAGATTAGAAAAAAAATTTTGTTTTAGTATCTAAAAATATAGATAAATACAGATTCGAAAATAATTTCGTTGAATCATCAAAATAATGTTAAGAATGACAAGAAATTCAAGCACGATAGACAATGCTGCGAAAAGTTTTGTGAGCAAATCTACAAAATTATTTTAATAGTTGAGCAAATTTATTTTCAGATTTGTACTATAAATTTTTGTATATTTTAGCAAAACAGTTCTTCACGTGTTCTTCCGATTAAACAAATCCATGAAGAGCAACACCAAATCACCGCTTTGAGAAGATTCGAGAAACGTGAATCTTCCTCCGTGATATCGTGAGGTGCCCTCACGATTATGCGAACCGCACTCGTGGATTACAGGATTACGAGAAAGAAAATAAACGCTTGAGACCGCATTAACGGGGCGATAAAACTTTATGCACGGCGCACTTTACTGGCCTCGTAATTAACGCTGCGCCGCCAAGTCGGAAGGCAGGTCGCGGAGAGAAGACAGCCCGGGCATTCCTCGTGCCGTCAAATGGGGTGGCGCGGGAGCCCGGGGGCACCCTTTCATCCTTGAACACGATAATAACACGCCACGAAAATAATTGCAGATCGCCTAACGATGCCGTGATTGCAACCGGCCGAGGCGCACACGAAACAATGTATACCCACGCGGCGCCTAATAGCTCGCAATCTTCTTCCCGCCTCGCGTTATTCGTTAAATTTACCGTCGCGACTCTTTACGGAAAGTTTATACTTCGGCGAGAAAAGCGTCACGCTGGCGAATTATGATACGTAACCTCGAAAGAAGTCGCACTGGAAATTTAGTAATAGAAGACTGTTAAATTGATATTCATAAAAAGTTAAATTATACTCACAGATTGCCATTACTCAGTATGTCGTTAATTTAACTAAAACAATCGAATTAACAAATTTAACTCAAGGAAATTTATTAAATTTGACCGAGAACTTTTTAGTTTGTTTTGAAGTCATAGTCAATATAGACATTGATATGAATTGATTGACGTTTTTTTAACACACGTGGAAGTTAACACTAACAAAATGTTATTTAATTCAAGAGATCAGGTTAGCGTTGATATCCAATAGTAAAGACACGATATAATTTCGTGTGAAAATCTTATAGAATGCTAATAAAAATAACGCGAGTCGTCGATGAAAGTTTCCAAAATTTTCTGAAATACGATTTAATTTCGAAGATTCATAACATGGATAAAAAAAAATCGCATATCGTGAGAGTTCAGCTTTTACGTGACAGTACGTTCTTTTACATTCGTTCGATTGAGAGTGCAACCGGTCGCCGGTTAACCGAGCGCGAAAGGGATGAACGAGAAGCAAAACAATATACGCCGATACTGCGGCGACGTTGCGTACATAGTTGATTTGCGGATCGGCCGTTTTTCCGATTTTCCTGCCATTCCCCGCGGGCGCAGTGCAGCGTTTTGATTTCAATCACATTCGGCTCGCAAACACAGATCGGCTTTCTCTCCCTCTTCATCTCTCTCCTTTCCATCCGGACGGGACAAAAAGCCGCGGTCGGCGGGGTGGCGGTGGTGGAGAGTAGTCGGAAAGGAAAACGGATGGAAAGCAACGGGGGGGGGGGGGGGATCGCGTTCTCGCTTCTCCGTTTCCGCGCGCGAATTTTCATTCCATTTCGCGCGACCACCCGGATCCCGTTATTTCATTTCGCCACGCTCTTTGCGGAAAATAGTTGAGGCTACCTCTTACACTGACGGCGCGCAACTTCCTTCTCTTCCTCTTGTCCCCTGGTCCCTCGTTCCTCAGTTCCCGCGGCTTCGTTTGTAATTTTTTATTTCCTCAGACGCGATGCGGATAAAGAGTAAAGCGCCGCTCGTTTTCCAAGCTGCGGTCGCAAGTTTTTTTTCTCCACGACATTAACACGACAATAATTATGCTGGCTTTTTAACATCGTGATTCAATATCTCGCAACGAAAACCGCCGTTTCACATTCAAACGTTATTTCACACGAGACAGAAACAGAAGGGAACGTCATAGACGCAGCCCCTCCCAAACAAAGCGACTGATTATGTTCGCTTCAAAGAACATACCGTATAACGATCGTCCAAAATTCGTTCGTTATCGCTCGCACACTTGACACAAGTGGTCGCGTGGCAATAATAGAACCGGTTCGATATGTGGCTCTCGAATATATTACAAAAGAATCTATCTCCCACAATAACCCATCGAAACGTTCGACTCTCTCTCTCTCTCTCTCTCTACCGTGCAGCCGAGTGGAACCCGGCAATTTTCAGCAACACGTGGCAAACTGCACGAAGTCTGTCTATATTTCAATGGAGTTTCACCATCTCACTCCACCAACATTCCATCCCTTGTATAATTATCGATTGCTTCTACACTGTAAACACTTTCGGCTAACGCTGACGTATATATACGCTGAAAATACACGAGTTTGCGCGCGTGCATTTTGGCAACGTGAGTCCCTAAAATCTCGGTGATAATACCCTCCACATGTTGCATCCTTTTTTTTAATGCAGCTGTCGAGCGTATATGCTTGCATAATGCAGCGAGTAGCTAATGCACGAGCATTATTACTGCCTATCTCCCCCGCGGGGTGTACAGAGACAAACGCGGTGCTCACCGCTACGCGGATCGAAGCAAGGGGGGAGCCAAATACGCGATGCATGAACGAGCTGATTGTGATCCCCGGCGAATGGTTCTCTCGTTCTGCCCTCGAGGGCTTCCGCCGTTGGGTTTCCGTGTATACGTCCATCCATACACGAAGGGCAGAGACGCACGCGCTCGCGTGTATATACGTCGTCGAGCACAGTCGGTTTTGTGTGTGTATGTATCGGATAACCGCGACCGTATAGCCCAGAGGTTCTCCATTCATACAATCCGTCCGCGAATCCCCCTCGAGGCTCGCGAGTGATCCGCGAGCCAAACAGATTTTGGATTTATGAGAAATTCCCATCGCGACGCTTTATTTCTGTCAAAACCTCGCGGGAACGAAATACGGTTTATCTCTCTCTCTGGTCGAGCGCGATCGGCCGGCAAGCCTCGAAATTCACGCGATTTCATTTCGCATCGGTGCGCGCGTAACCATTGTATACAAAATTCATTTAGTATAATTTGATTACCTCCGAATAATTTCGAACGGGGCCAAATCCGTACGATAGGAATTACACTTTCGAGTGTAAAAACGCGTATTTCAGGAGATAAATGGTTATTACGATATTGCCGTTTTAATTTGAAGCGACGCCGCGCGTGCTTTGTAAAACGATATTTACGCGCTTGTAGATTATTCTTCTCTCTCTCTCTCTCTCTCTCTCTTCGAAAGAGGTTCAACATTCCAGCCTTTGAAATTGAAAAATTCTGGTGTCATGTTACCCTCGTCAGTTAAGAGCCGCTGTCGCAGTCGACGATAGCGTGTCGATGATACGCGCAATGTGGTTGTGAAGTGACACACGGCGCGTCGATGATGTTCGCGCGCGTGTGAATGCGCATGCACGCGTGCACCACCGAACACGTATGGTAACGTGTATCCGAAGTCCGTGCACCGGGTCTACACGTGTGTTTACACACCGGATCGGACCCCGATCGTTTTACACGGCCAGGTTTAATCCCGGCATGGTAGAACGGTAGCCGGTCAATCCACTGTTAAACGCTGCGAACAACGGCATTTCGGAGCCCGCGAATGCGGGCTGACGATGCAATTCGTCCATACGTATGTATATATATCGAATGACGTTCGTTTAAGTTTCTTTTGCGCGCGATGACGAATCGATTGAGACTACGGTCTTCGAAATCGAAACCGGTTATATGTATTGGTTCAATGGTTCTCTTCTCGGTATCGAATCGATTCGTTTATATCTGCACTAAAAAAAATATTGTAGTTGCCCCCAAAAGAAATATTATCGAAACGATATGAATCAGAATCGCGATTTTTTGTACTTAAAAATAAAAAAATTTTTTTTTTAACATTACGGTAGTTCTGTTGACAGTTCTGAATAGCACCCCAAGAGTTCTACTAAAAGTTATTAGCATTTAAAGCGCTATGACTAATGGTTTAGAAGATATCGCAATTTTTCGTTGTGCGTTTTGTGAAGTTAGCACTCCAAATTTTAAATTTTCGATTTTTAGTGTTAATTCGCCAGAACTATTTTTTATTTTAGGCAGGAACTTCAGAACTCTTCGGGGTGCATTCAGAACTCTGTCGAAAATTTCATTTTTTTAAAAATGAGGTGCCAACTTCACAGAGGTGATTATTTCAGAAAAGTGACGATTAAAATAGCACAAGTACCATTTCATCCGTCTGCCTTTTCAGAAGTTATATAGATAGGTCATCTATTAATTTTAGAAAGATTGTAAACGCACGTTAATCGAACGTGGCTTGTCTCGACGAGCCATAATGAGAACCGACAGCTCATTTCGCTCCATGTGGTATAAAAATAGCGAGATAATATCGGGTGATTCCCTGTTGTGTACAAATCCGTATCCGCTTAATTCGCGAACGCGAACCGTCACGCGAATCACGGAACCTCGTACGCTCGCTCGTAGTGTTGCAATCATCGATCTCGCGATTCCGTCGCACGCTATTTTCTACGACGTATCGCAATCGCGAATGAATCGAACGTGAGCGACGTTTCCGCTGTCTCATTATTAGAATAATACTGTCGTAGCCACCCCCTCCCCTCCTCCTCCTCCTCCTCCTCGAGGTCGACGTGCTCTCGACAACGAAGGGGCCAGTTCATGATTACTTTACTACTATGTGCACGAATACTATACTTTTCATCGCGACTAAAGAAAAAGAAGAAAGAGAGAGAGAAAGAAAAAGAGAGGCAGCCCGCCCGCTTGTTTCACGTAATTGTTACGTTCTGATCTTGTTCGCGACGCGCGTGCATCGCTTTCCAAGAAATCTTTTTCCGTACACCTTTCATCAACGTTTCCGTCGATACATACATGAGGTGTGTGTAAATTCTGGAAACTTTCAAAGAATGCGCCTATGTATCTGTAATTTCTATTTGAAATTACAGTCAGTCTAATGTGCGCAGAACAAAATTTACTAAATCTAATATGTACAATATACAATAAAAAAAATTGATATAATAAAATTTAGCACAATATTTTTGCTCATTTATATATACTACACAATGACATAACTCAAAAATTTTTATTTTAGAGTTGCTTAAAAAAAATAACGCGTATAGACATATGCATAATACTTTTATTTCCTTCTATAATCCGTTGAGTATCACATCAAAATTGCAAAATTAATGTTTCGAAATAAAAAAAAAAAAAATATTACAAAATTCTAATAATTTAAAATATTTAAATAAACCTAAAAACTTCTGTTTTTTTTTAAATATGTGTTATTGTTGTAGCAAATGTGAATACTGATTAATATCTACAAGAAATATTCCAAGTTAGCTGAATAAGAGAGACAAGTCTCGAAACTTCACGGATTCATTGTTTGCTCATCAATCCATTGTGAATTTATTTATAAACGCGCTAAATTTGCATCTAGTGGCAATTCCTGGAAAATGCATCCTGTCACGCGAGGCAATTAGTTGCAGTAGCATTCGCACAATGTGAGATCATTTAACGAAATTGGAAGTTACCGCCACGATATCCAGGGAATGAATTCTCCGCCTTCAGCATTATTTAATATGGCGAAAGTACGCTGAAAGGACTCTGCCCGGTTTCGTTGATGGTCCGTTCGAGCGGAAAGGGAAGGATAATTTCTCTCCTTCGCGAGTTTTCCTTTTTTTTACGACGCAAGCTTCACTGGAGGGGATTTCCTGATAAAGCTAAGCGCGCTGGCAGATAAAGGAGACACGCGGTGAGAGGACGCGAACGGCGGGAAACGACATTATTCCTTCTCCCCTGGTACTTTCTTCTTTTTTTTCCTTTCTCTAAGGAAGGAAGTAACGTTTCTTGGAGCAGTGCCGCTGGTTCCGCCCTTTCCAGACCGCTCGAGCGAAAACCATTAGCAATTTTCTGTCGGACGAGGGAGCTGGGAACCGGTTGGTACCGGTTGACCGATTTCACACTTCTGTCATGGCAAAGTGCCGATTTTATGACCGTGTGCCTTCCTCGTTGCTCCGCTGATTGCCGTACAGAACGCGCTGCTGCACAGAAGGTTGTTAGATATACCAACTTCACTAAGAAGTCGTTGAAGAATTTCTTTTATATATGCAACTCAAAAATTAATTAACATATAAATAAGGGATTAATTTAATTCTTATCGTTAATTATATAATTAGTGTAATACAATTATTATCTTTGATACTTTCACGTTAAGATACAGGATACATAAAAGAATAAAAATACAAATAATAAAAAGACTTGTCTTCTAGAGATTTTCGCAAAAAAAAAAAAAAAAAACTCGAAAAAGATATCAATTGAAGCATTGATTATTCAAATTTCATTGTGAAATATCGTATCTACGAACGTTAATTCCGACTAAAACAAATTCAATTCCGAAATCGATTAACGCCACCGCCAGCAATCCGAGATTTCTCTCCGAATCCTTGCACCCGAGAACAAACCTTTGGCGAATTTTCCGAGGATCGACGCTCTTTCTCCCTTCACGCTATATAGTCCCCAGAACTTTCATTACGAAAGTTCACCCCGATCGAGTCAATGCGCGCGTCGCAGGTATGAGGCTAGGCGAATACGAGCGTGTCGACCTGTTTCATTTCCGTACGTGAGCGAGTCGGAAGCGCGAGTGGGATCGATACCCTTTTCCGATAGCGCAATTCTGGTCTGTCGTCGATGCTGACGACGACACGCTTTCACCCTTCAACTTATCAGTTAAACGGTCCTCCTTCCTCTCACTTACTTTATTCCGTAGCCCGATATCCGTTTTGTGCGAAAACGATCTTAATAAGTTTCGATTAAATAATTCCATGATAGGGCTTAATATATATAATTAAAACAAGTCGACTCTCGTTTTCACTTTGCTTTGCTATTTTCTCCTCCGCTTTTGTACTCTCCAAATCGATTTTACACACGATTTCCAATGGCATTAAATAAATATTTATTCAATAAAAAATTAAATAAATTATAATGAATTAATGGTACTTATACCAAATAAATTTATAAAATGATAAACTGTATCTAATATTACGATTGTTAATGTCTTATTTCAAGTAATACTATTTTTATTTGTGTATTTTCATATGCAAAGGAATTTGTCATAGGATGTTAAACTTATTTCTCTCTTTTCTCTCTTTTTACTGCAGCATAATACAGGAGTTACGAAACTAGTCGCCCGGCTCTAAACTCCGCCAGATCTCCGTGCCAAACCTCTGGCTTTCCTTCCTTTTCATCCTACATCCCCTCCAACAAGAGAACTCGATGCGAGGATGTGGGGTAGTTGGAGAGGATTGAGAGGGCAATATGTTCCCGAGAAGCCTCCAATTTCCTCCGCACAACCCCGCCATGACATCCGCGTTTGGAAACTACCGACAGATACTTCCTTTCCTCTTCCTCTCCCTTTTCAAGAATATTTCACATTTCGAAGATTTTTGAAAAAAGAAATTTAGTGAAATATTTGAATATATAAAATGTATATAATCTTTTCCAGATATTTAAGATGTTTTTTTTAAACATCGCATAATGCAATTTTTTGTGTAGAATACAAATCTTAAATTGTAAGAACTATTTGTGTAATAATTTATGTAAAAATTGGATAATTTTCGTTCGCGATGACTTAATACCGAATTATGACATAGGTAGATAACCAGCTAGAAAACTTTGCATTAATCTCATTATTTCACGTTTAATTGAAGAGCAACCTCGAATGAAAGAGGTCATTTTCCGACGTTGGAACGAATTTAAAAGGTGATTAGCAGTGACTAATGATCTAGAAAAGGCAAAGAGCAAGCTTTCTCTCTCCTCCCCCCCCCCCCCCCCCATATCCCGAGTAATCAAATATTTAGGTGGTCCCCGTGATGCCACCGACACTAATTAATATTAACGATCCGGTGTGTCGCCAGGGTTGCAAACACCAACCGATCTCTCCGAGTTCCCTCGACTCGAAGAGTTCCGTACTCTGCGAACGATCGTAAAGCTGAAGATAGATTATTCCGTTCTGGATAGAGTATATCTTTCTCCGGCTATTCGTGAATTTGTAAAGTCAGAAAAGAGATAAGGCCCATCGAGAAAGACAGACTAACCGATGCTGCGCTATAAATTCCCGGAATAAATTCGTACTCCCCGGAGACAAAATATATCTTGAAATGTATCTATTTATTTTGCACGAACAAATGCACGCGAGTACTGAGCGCCTGAAGATTTACGACTGCATAACTTAAATCGCAATAAACTTTTCTATACGTTTTAAATAGTTAAAATTGTTGAATAATTAATCCAAATATGAATACTGACCATATACTGATGTTATCTGTCGGAAGAAAAGACGTCTTGTGCATTGCTAGCGAATTTAAAAAAAAAAATTCTCGGTAGAAATTTTATATCGCAAATTAGTCCGTTATCAAAGAACCGTCTAGAAATAAGATGATAATGAGATATGTTGCCAGCATGCAATGAATATGTAAAACATACTGTAAGCGATAGAAGAGCATTCGCCGTGCCTGAAAGCTTGAGCTCAAATTGACATCAATTTACGACGCATGTACAAAGTAAGTATGCACTCGCGCGCGCGCGCGCGACACGATGTCGTGTCAGCGTTCGTGCTTATCTTGACACACATGTGGGCGGATGGATGCAGGCTACGGTGAAAGAAAGAAATATGAGGCCAAGCGCTGCTCTTCCGACAACAAAAGTCGACTGAGAATGAAGGCACTCGACCGCGTCTCGAGTACTGAGTAATCGATATCGTCGGATCATTGTATACATCTACGCTCGTTTTAAACGCTTGCCAAGTATATACTTTGATATACGTTGTAACGAAAGATACGATGATTAATTCTCTCGACAAATCGAGATATTTGGTTAAACCATTGCGGATAATTCGCGACGACCTGAAGACACGGCATTTTCCGATTATCACAAGCGAGATGTTCAACATTACGATAATCGCATGATCACGGGCAAAAATCTTGTCGAAAGGTATTTCTCGTGCCCACGCGGTAGCTCTCTCCGTTTCTCGCTCGCATTTTGCCACGTTTTTGCTCGTCTAAAAAGAGCTTTCGTGCGCTTGCGAGTCATTTCGTGCTAGCAGCGTGATAGGCAAGGTAAAGAAACCGCTGAGACCCCACCGACCTTTTCCTGACACCCCTCCCACGGGAAAATTCACTCCGCTTCCAAGTAACGCACGATAAACCTCTAGAGGGTGAAGATTAACGGCCACGAGAACTTCTCACTTTGAGTAAATATCGGCCCTCGATGTTTAGAAAAGCTACGAGAAAGCTCGACTACTAGTGATTCGCAGAGACTCGTGTCTCTAAGTCTTTAATTTGTCACGCTGTTATTTCTCGAAAAAAATGTCGCAGATTTAAAAATCATTCTACCAAAGTGGAAAAATTCTTTCGAACGAAGATAGTAAAAAAAGAAACACTGTACAAAATAAATAGAAAAAAAAAGACAGAAACTCTATTTCTATATAAATGATCAATTTTATGAGAATATATCTTGCCTTTATTAAAGATTTATTAGAGTTTCCTTTAACATCTAGTAATTAAGTTATAATTTCTTTTTCTTTCTCAACACTTCTCATGCATCAATACGAACAGAACAATCTGATGTTTAATTTAATATGAAAACACAATCGCTTTAAATATCTAACGGATATTGACGTACAGGGGAGAAAAAGCGAGAGTATATAAAGTAGAATAGGGATGGACATAATTACGCTGAGAGGGCTCTAATGCTCTCTAATAACGTCTGATCCGTTAGCAAAAGAAGGGCGAGGAGACAAAAGAACATGAGGAAAAGGGCACGGTCTAGGGGGAGGGGGGTGCCGTTCTGCGAGATTAATCCGGAGACGAGGCAAATCGGGAAGAATTTCAACTTCTGTTCCGACTCCATCGCACCCTCGCGGGAACTCTCACATTATCGTACATCTCGAAGACCCTTCTCCCATTCCGTCTCTCCCTGTTTCTAAAAGACATTTTTAATAAAGAATCCCGCCTGAGACGTCGACTTATCCATCGCTTCAACCAGAGGTAAATGCCTACAATACTCCAGGATCCTCTCCTCTTCACTCCCTCTCCCCCTCGTGCCCCTTCTCTTTTCCCCTCACGATTCTTCCGCACATCGCCGTTTATTCGTTCTCTCAGCCACCCGTTCTTTTCGAGAGAAAGAAAGAGAGAAATCAGCTGCCGCTGTTCCGATGGGGAAACGACGCGGATCGAGATTTAAAAGCCGCATTTTCCGCAGAAGAAAAGCGGCCCGGCTGCTTAAAGCGAGCAAGAAGAAAAACGCGCCACTCGCGATCCTCTTTTCAAGCTTGCTCCTTTTTCCATTCCGTGAGGAGATAGAGAAGCTCCGTTGGAGTCTCCGCGTCGACGCGAAGCGGGAGAGGGTGGAACGCGAGCGAGGTCTTAATCACTCGTCGTCGCGCGCTCCCGGGAAACACATTTATCCGCTAAACTCCAGCAGGAAATCCCGGCATTTATCCCGCATCTGGAAATTTAAGCGCCGTACTTCCGCTCGCGCACAGTGTGATCCTCGATTTACGACTTTATGTAATCGTTTTTTCTCTCCGCAAGCTTTATTCAAAATGACATTTTGTATACCTGACATTTCTGTAACATTTTCATTACCATTCTAAAGGCTTCAATACCGCCAATATTCGCGAACAAAGAATGCTATTAATTTGTATTTCAAATGTCGTGTTCCAATTTCTTCCACTGTACATATACACCGAGCATATACCGGTACTTTGCAATCAGAACAATCAACATTGTTCTGCCGTGAGAAGTAGAGCAATAATGTCATTTATGCGCGATCGATAATACATAGAACATGCCTCAAACTACCAAACGTTATCGAATGTTCTAGTTCAAAGAGTTACGATCTTTCCGAGGAGTCATCGTAACCAATGCCATTACCGTTCCGTTATCGTTCCATAAAAAGAAAAACGGCGATAATTTGCCAACACTATAATCGCCTCGGAGACGATACGTTGAAAAAAACGTGGAAAACCGATGAAAACGGCGATTAAAAAAAAACCAAGTGGAAACGAGGGGTGGGGGGTGGGGATAAAAACGGTGCAGAGGGCGAAGTTCAGGGCGACGATGACAATCGGACCAACGATCAACGAACCGGAAGCGACCCAGGGGGCGAGAATAATCATGGTCGTTGCTCTCGGCTAGCAATCGGCGGCCTCGTTACTGGTCCCGAGTCGTTAATTAACCACGATTACGGGGCGACGGTGCGTGCGAGAGAGCACCCTGTTCGACGACTCTACTACCGTACCGTACCGCCACCTCCACCGGTAACGCGCGAGATCGTCGCGCGAGCTTGCGCAAGCTTGCGAGCGGCCACTCGGCCGTGAAATCATTACGTCTGGGTATTTAACGCGAACACAAAATCCCTTCATTAATTCCCATCGGCTCGACTGTCTTTGACTCTCGCGTTTCGAGAGCACGCGATTAGCACGAGAGAGAGTATGCGTGTTGCGAGGCGGTTTATAATTCGTGATACAAATCTTGTAATGTAGGATAAACGTACGCTAAGAGAGAAAACACTGTGATTTCCGTCGTCACACGACGGAATTTTTTTACTGCCTTTTTTTGCGAGAAGTCACAAAAATTCTGTATTAAAAATTGTAAGGATATTTGTAAGATAAATCTAGAAAAGAAGGAAGCTTGATTAATTCGTAGAAACGTATCCGTAGAAAATCTCGATAATCTAATAGTAATCTGAGCTGTCTCGAAGTAATTGTAAATTATTGTTTTATTAATTGTACGTGGCATTGCATTTATTTATATATACCGCATCTTTTATTCATAAGTAGAGTCGTAAACAACATGTAAAATTGTGATAGTATGTTTTCTCAGTACGTTGCTTTTTTTAATATCATAAAAAGTGACGCGTTGTAGTGATCGTTTATGCAATTCAAAGCTTGAAAATGTCGCCTTCATAAAAATTCATACTGTCATTAAGCGCAAAAAGTTACTCGATAGCCGTGATGACTAGCATAAATATTGAAAATTCACGATAAAGTTCATATTTGCATCATGAACCGATCGACATTGTACGTTTCCTGTTTAATGCATATTTCGCAATTTACATAAACGCGGGTGAAAAAGTATCGACGTTTGTACCGGGACATGGTATCACGGAATTAACGAAGCATTTAAAAACCATAAAAAAACCTTCAACTCGTCGATTTGCAATTTGACTTGCCGCTGCCATGTGGACGTTATAATGGATATTTTTCACACACAGTGTAATCAATCGTATTGATTTTCAACCATCAGTTTTGAATAAATAATCAAGAACTTTGTACTCTCTCTCTCTCTCTCTCTCTCTCTCTCTCTCTCTCTCTCTCTCTTCGAAACTGTCAAAATAGAATTGAAAAAGAATATATTTGACCACTGTATGTTTATTATAGAGATAAAAATTTATGACTCACTGTGACACACAGTCATCTTCATAGAATTTCTGCAATATTACATACCTGCAACAAAAACGAGAACATTGATGAGTATTGATATATTCATAATTTAGCCGGAAATTATTTATTATATTCATAAAAAAGAAACTTTGATCACTAAAATTACATGTCTCGTGAACTATATACAAGTGAGATTAGATCTGAGGATATAAATGTCACGACCGCGCAAAGAAGCAAGAAGAAAACTCGTTATTTCATTAAATGAGATGACGCGAGCACAAACGTGTTGAATAAATCGCATCTGAGATTTGCAAGTTAAAAACTCCCGATTCATAGAGAATATCGTAGTTCAATAAGTCCAGCCGGAAGTGCTACTGTTAGTTCTACGCTAAAACAAACGCGACAGTGTACGCGCCACGTAGTCAGGCCAGATCCGAATATAACTCGCGTGCACATCTGTCTTAACACGCGTGTTCCCTCTCGTGATCGCGTGAGTTAACAACTGTCTGTTAGCCACGTACTTTGCAGCTCACAGAAGGTGAGAGCATTAGCATCATACAGTACGACACACATTATTCATTACGTGATACATGTGTGTTATAGTTTACCTTCTACCTAGAGCTCTCAACTAACGCGTTCGAAATGCAGACATTAACAGTTTGTTATTATATAAAAGAACAATGCATATATACGGGTGTTCCGACATTTGCACAAGTAAATAAGTTATTTACAAATTTTTAAAACAGTGTTTTTTAAGATATAATAATTGGAGTTAAATATGACCAATTACAGGCTACGTTTCGACAGCCACCTGTCCATGGAATCGCGTGTACAATAGTTAAGTGATTTACAAATGACCGTCCAAACATATTATAATTTGTAATTGACTCTATTTAAGCTCTTATTAACTTAAAAATTACTGTTTAAAATAAAAAATTATCACCTTCATTTAATTTTCTGAACATTTTCTTGTTATAATTGCTGTGAATTTGGTGTTGAGACAATATATATATATATATATATATATGTGTGTATATTAAAATATATATACTAAAATCATTATACAAGAGTTTGACAATTCTTGAAACAAAGGATAAAATTCATATCAAATGCCATAAATCAATTTTTGAATTAAATAATATTTAATAAAAATAATAAAGTGCTTAATTGTTTCAGCTATGGTTATAAAATATATACATATGTACGTATAATGTAATTTATATCATATAATAAATAGATGGTAGAGTAGATAGATATAGAAAATAGAATTACACTATATAAGTCGTATGTGCATTATTAATAATTGATGTTGCACGTGTATGTATATTATATATGGTATATATAATGTAGTAATTATTAGAGAAAAAAAATTACACGTACGAAAGATCAAAAACTTTTTTATCTAGAAAAGGTTAAAGTATTAGACATATTGAGCTAGCATAATTCGATTTATTTATGACTTCACTTTTTCCAATGCTTTTTTTTACATTACTCTTATATTACTTTATAACGAGCTCCCGCGTATAATCGCTGTAAGTTTTGCGCGACTTGCGTAAGATTACTTACGTAAGTAGCACTTGCGAACACGCGTCGAATTCGCGATATACCATTTCGAGAAACAATACAAAGTTAAGAGTCTAGAGAGCAAGTGCGCGCTCGACGAGAGTAGTTGCGTGACGCGATTCTACGCGTGTTACGTCTGGGGTTAAGTGGTGTCATCTGGACACTTAACCCGCGATCAATGAAACCACAGAATTCTCAAACGAAAAATTCTCCGTCGTGCGAATCACGTGCAAAACAAATAATCACAACATCGATTTAACTGACGGTGATCATCACAATGCGTCGAAATGAACATTAACCAATGATTGATAATATCTGTGGTTAGGTTTAATTACAAAATAATATATACTTTCATAATTAATTTTAATAAAATATATTAATTAGAACGATTCGTTTTGATTTTGACAGTGGTGCAGTCTCATGTTCCTACTTCTCTCAAGTTTCGCTAATGTATTTAAGGCTTCAGTTTAATATTCGTTTCCGAACATTTGCCAGCACTGTGCGACGTGCACCAAAATATTTACCGAGATTCTACCCTTAATTCCAGCGCGAATGAGCTTTCATAATGAAAACCTTGTCTACCCATGCGGACCTTTGAAATTTTAAACGAGTCGAGCTGAGTTTTCTCGATTACTTTCAGCCCGAGAACATTGCCTTACACAGCTCTTTTCCACGACAAAATAATGAAAATCTTCGAGTAAAATTTATTCTGTGATATTACCAGTGAAATTAAAAGTAAACCGAATTATTTTATTTAAAATGAACAAGATAAGCTGAAAAACGTCTCGGAGGCATCGAAAATATGTGGAGGAAAAAAGTCAATCCCGAATATACTAAAAAATTCACAACGTCATCAGGCACTTTCGGTGAAAATATTGGAAATGGTTGGTCGCTGTATATTTGTAGGGTTAAAGTCGGGTTGTGACGGCCACAGCCGAGTTAAGCTGCTCTTTCGTTGCGAGAGATTTCGCGCTGGTCATAACTGGATTATGTGGCGCACACGTTGCTTTCTCCACTACCATTCATCCTGTACCCAACACACTCTCTCGCGTTCTCTCGCCGGCCGTAGTAGACGAGGCATCGACATTCGAGGTAATCGAGTTTGCGCGGACGTCGCCACTGCTTCGCCGCCACGGTCGCGGACGCTTTGTCGTCGGTAATTGATTTATATAGTGCGCCTTTGATGTCGGTCCGCCCCTTCAACGTCGCCGTCGTCGACGACGTCGTCGACATTCCATGTGGAAATGCGACGTCTCCGGCGAAGGACAATGTTATCGAAGACGATGACGCGGCTCGATGTAAATTGCACGGGGCATATCCGGCGCATCTTGAAACTCGATAGATCGGCTGTAGGAAGCGGCGACGAATTTTGATGAGCTCTAGCGGAAAATATATGGATTGATTCAACTCTGTGTCTTTTCATAGGTTAATCATGAGTCACTCGAAAACTTGACATTTGTTCCTATTACAATGTTCGTAGTACGTACAACAACATTGTCGTTGTGATACCGTTAAATTGTATCGAAAATTGTACCAACTGGAAATTTACACAAAGATAAGACGAATTTTCGAAGCATTTACGATATCTCTTATCTTAAATACCATTGATAATGGAAAATTTATTCATTTAAAGTTGTCATTAGAAGCTACCGGTTCTAATACTTTGCGCAAATTAAAACTAATTTAATATCATTATCATTATCGGTTGAGCAATATCGTTACTAGTGTCGTCATTTTGCACTAGGAAACTCGGCCGCGAGCGTTGGGAACGAGGAAACTTCGCATTAACGAGGCGTTCTTAGCGGTATCCAAAGAGCGTAGTAACCGTTATCTTCCGCCGTTTTATCGACTTCACAGAAAACTCTTCTCTTTCTCTCTAGGCATGAATGTGCTGGAAAGAAAGGCCCGTTGTCGCGTGGTCGATCGTCACGGCTAAATTCAACAAAATAGGGACAGCACGCGACCAGAGTTCTCGGGAAAGCATGTATAAACCAAGTCGATCGTAAAAGCGCGAAACTAGCCATACGTTTACAATCAATTACGTTTAGGAACGACTGGAGCGAAAACGCAACCAGATCAGCGTTTGTTTTGCGGCGCGAAATAGCTGTATATGTGACGAGTAAAAGCGACCACTGAATTAAATTTAACGCGTTCTCGCAAGTCTTCGACCAGCGGTTTACGTCGATGGACCGTATGTGCTCGCGGTTTCGACTCCTTTACTTACGAAGAGGCGTAAACACGCGGACTATTCCAAAGAGTGAAAGAGGAGCGAGACGATGAAGAATAATTAACGTTAAGAAAATAGAATAGGAAACACATTCGCGATATGATTGTATACTGGTCATGCTTTATTTTCAATTTCACGTTTGCCGAATAAATTCCGCAGGGTTGCTTATAAATTCCTTAGCCTAAAATTCGATAACTTTCAGACAAAGTTTCATCATTTCCCTCGACTTTTAATATTTTGAAAGTCTTTATCTTTTCATCCTGATATGGAAACTGTTAAATATTTTGTTAAAAGATCAATTTTTGCAGCAATTATTGTTAATTATTATTAATGTTGTTGGCAGTGCATTTTTAATGGTTAAGTATTCCAAAACTGTGTAGAAGGAAGGGAGGATGGATGTGTAGGTGTTCTTCAAAGTCCGACTTTTGCAGAATTCTTTGACACTTTCCTGACAGTTTTCAATTTCCCTGGAATTGTGAAAATCCTGAATTACTATACCAATTCTTTTCTTTTTCTAACGCGTTTTTGCAAAACGAAAAAAAGAATGAAAAAAAGATACGAGCGGAGACTCGAAGAAATTCGTGGCCTAAAACAATTTAATGGATAAATCCATGGTAGAAATCGGCCGAAGAGAAAGAAATAGATTGCTTCCAGCTTGAATACGCGCTGAAGAACTCGCGTGCGCGCGAGTGCGTGTGAACCGAAGGAGCGCGCAAGCGTGTGCACGGCTGCGGATGATTATGGAGAGCGATGAGGCCAGGGAGCAAGTTTAACAGGCTGGCAAGCCGATGACTCGGAGTCATGACAACGCGCGCAGTGGGGTCAACGAGTGCCAATTGGGGCCAACCGTGTCAAACGACGGCAATAGGCTGTTGGGAAACAAACGTCGTCGTGCTCGCGACGCTCCGTTCTCCATGCTCCCGTCGACGGATGAGGGCTTCGCTTGGTAGAAAGGGCTTGCGAGTTGGCTGCAAGCCCTGTGCTTCACTTGCGAACATTGTCATGTATCACGAATTAATTTCCGACCGAGTATATGAGACGCTCGAAAACTGGTTGTTAGAATGCCAAAATCTTTTACTGCATTACTCACGAAGGATTATTAACAAAATGATTTTCAGATCTGTGTGCAATTAATATTCCAAAATTGTCGACACTAAAGAACTATGTAGACTGAAAAGCGACAATACGTCGCTCTGTGAGCAAATTAAAGAGGATCAAAAGGAATAGAATGGGGAAAAGCGTGCGATGAAAATATAGCGACGCGAAAAGGCGAAAAGATCGAGATAAAATGAGACACGAGAATCTTCCGTAACGCGAGAATCCCAATATTAATCCAGTAGCCGGCAAAAGTAATTATCTGTCGTTTATCTGTCAGCGACAGTTCGTTTAGGCGGTTCCTCTCAACTTGATTTCATCCTTGAATCTTCACAAAGCACCCTATTCTAGTTTATTATTCCCTCTGTCCCTCTTCAAAACCCGTTCAAAGGAAAGAGACGAAATACACACACTACCAAGAAAGATCTCTCGATATATTGACTGTCTCCTCTCTTTGACTTCTGTGATTTTAGTCGTGACGAGAAAATAATTTGCATTATATCGATCCATATCCATTAAACAACGATGCTTTATAATGTATCGACAGTTTGTAACAAACGAGCCAATCAGTCGTTTGCACAATAATCACACAACGAGAGATACGGTTTGCCTCAATGAAAAGTTATTAAAAATTTGCTCGCGACGAAGCGTTTCATAAATTCGTTTATTATAAATCATCGGCCGTTATGAAATGCAATCCCGGTGCGCAACCATGTTTTTATCATATCCGTGCAAAACAATGACGATCCGATCGTTACGCGTAACAAATAATATCGGATTAATGCGTGCGTTATTATCGTGGCGTCGTCGCTTTCCCACGTGTTGCATAAATTACAAATCACCGCGTGCAAAAACCGCGCACGGAGCGGTTATAACAACCGCTATAATCCGACAAGAGCAACAAACATTGACGAAAAGGGCGATTTCATCATCAGAATGCAAACACAATGGCAACAGCCGCCACGAAAATTCTCGTTGATTGGTTCACATGTATACTTGATCGTGAATCATGAGATTTCTAGGAAGTGTGCATCGCGTTTAATTCCGCGAGCGCACTTCACAAAAAGATTTTAATTCAGGCCATCGATATATTGAGGAGTAGTTCGATTCTAAAGGTTGTAAAGTGAAAATATATTATTTTTTTACAAATAATATTTATCTTTTCTGTAAGCTTAATTTTACATTAATAAAAAATTAATATTGTTAAGACACACAAATTCATCAATTCAACTGATTACGTTAAAAAATCTGTGAATTATCTTGGGAATTATACGGCTTGAAATAGATACTGTAACATTTAATTGAACAATGGTCAATAAACTTGCCAGACAACCTGTCCACCTAACTCAACTGCGCGTTGCGGCGAGATCGAGAACGAGGACGGGCCAAAACATTTTCGTTTAACGCCGGTTGAGCAGCTTCCGTGTCGGTGGCATTTACATCTCAGGAGGAGGAGGGAGAGAGAATGCAGAGAGGGGCAGAAGAGGGGAGAGAGAGAGAGAGAAATACGAGAGAGGGGGAGATTATTAATTTCGGCGGCTAGCCTGGCTATGTAATCGATCGGCCACGCGCGTCCACGTTCGTGCTCATTAAAATAACCGAGGACTCGCACGCAGCTTGTACGTGGATGGCCAGGGACCGGTTAACATGCATGGGCAGGACCGCGCATTATTATTAATTAATCCGTTTAGGATTTATAGGGCGGATCGCCGCGTCGATGTACCGTATATCGCGAAATATCTCGCCTAACCGGATGGCAAAAGGAGTGCCGATCGATAAATTGGATTTGATCGAGGCGTCAGACGCTGCTACCGATAATCTTAACTCTCAAGTTCGAAGAATAAAAGTAGTAAACTTGATATCGTGCAAAAAATAACAAAAGTAAAAAATTTCTGCAAATCTTACAATATAATCTTTAATTTTATAATTTACGAGAGCACAAGTTGTTTTTTTTTTTAAAAGCGAGAAAATAATCATAGAGGCAAAGAGTGCAAGAAATATTCAGAATAGTAAATTATCTTAGAAATGTTGATATAGAAATGTTATGATACAGACATGCAAAAATATCTATCACTCTTTTTCACGAGCGACCGAGTCTTGAAAGAATCGAATTTTATCTTCTGATATTCGAACATGCACAGCCAGGCTTTCATGTCTCTCTCGAGTATCCGAGTTACATCGTGGAGTTTGTAAACGGAAACCCCGAATGGAAGTTTCCTTTGACTCTTCAAGCGCCAAAGTACGCTGAATATCCACTTCAGCGTAAACTTCGGTGCAGGCACAGTCTAAGATCAGTTTTCTTTCCCACCAACTTGCGTTTTAAGTCAAAAACTCTATAACCACCTGTCTATAAACACGAACTTTTTCGCGACGAAAAAGATACTCGGAAATTGACAGAAATTATCAAACATGAATGATTGAAACAAATATATAGTTTCTACCTTAATTTTTAATAAATTTTCTTAGCAAACTAAAACTTTTTTCAATATATTTACGGAATCGTTATAAAGTGAAGAGATGCTTTGAAGCGTTTTTACCCAAACAAAAAGTTAGTATGTTCATATAACGTCTTATTAAAAGATCTTTGCAATATATATACAGGATGGTTCATTTTAATCTTAACATGTCGAAAATATACGATTTTACTCAAAAACATTTTTTACCATTTTTATTTAAAATGTTTTTGAGTGAAATTACATATTTTATCAAACATTTGCCTGTTAAGATTAAAATATTATAAATCACCCTGTAGAATGATCAAGATTCTTGACGGTACACACACACACACACACACACACACACACACAGTGTATAACGTTCGTTGCCATCCTGATTTCATCAGATCTACTTTTCTAATAAAAGTTAAACGTAACGAAAAGAATCGTTTCGTAGGATCAGATAGCATAGGGATGCAGCGTGCGTCACTTGCAGCACCAGTGGATGAAACGAGCGAGACGACTGGCGGAACGTGTCTCGCATATCGTGTACACTTCGCGTCTACGTTCGTTCGTCGGTACGTGGCGGTAAGGAGCGAGATTACGGGCCGAGCTTATATTCAGGAAGCGGACTAGACGGTGCCCGGTAGCACTGCGGAATCCCAAATCCTGGGCAGGTTCCAAGGTATCGTTCGCCGCGCGCATACACACGCGATGCCGAGGCGCGCACGCGAGACCGCTTAAGTATCGTAAAATGTGCCGTTACGTCGAGAGCTATCTCCTCACCTTACGAAAGATGCAATCGAAACTTGCTAATGATTTAACGTCGCGTAAAACGCCAGAAGTCGGCCGTAATTACGCTATAGCGCGAGAATAATAAATCCCAATTTCCTCTCGTGAAATTATAAGTTATATACGTTGTAGATATCTATCATATACCGAGCGATTTTGTAGCAACTTCGGCAGATTGTATTTCATTCTGTGACGTTCGTGACGAGCTGAAATTTCACGTCAATGAATTTCAGTTAATCAGGTAATTTGTCATTCTACTCTATGACGCAGTAAAGTTTAATAATGTCGCCGTGCGATCTTTGCGCAAACTCCTTTTAAATTTCCACATTAAAATGTCCAACTTTCTTATAAAATTGGACATATGAAAATATGACTTACTGTAAACTTACAGTTAGAGCTTACAATAAACTAGCACGTATTATTCGTGGGAAACGTTTCGTGAACTAGAAACGCGAAGTAATAGTTCCACATTAATTACGTTTATAGAGTTATAATGAGTGTGAGTACTTGAAAACTCGCATGTAATGACTGGGACATTAAAGATGAATATACCGGTAATATCACGATGAAAAATGACGCTGCAGTGATCGATTGGGACAACGGTTCTTCCCATCAGATTGAAATATCCGGACAGAAATCGCCGTGTTCGAGAACCTTGAAGACCTGTCGCCCAGGTAGGAATCCATAACCGGCCGGCCGGCAAATGGAGACGAGCCAGCTTTTCGGGCCGGAGATGGAGTTGTAGAGGATCCGAATCGTGGACGAGCGAAAGGAGACAGGAAGTAGAACACGCTTGTTTCCGCGTACCGGTTTAACGGGTCAGAAGTCCCTCCTGCTTTCTTGCTCGCGTGTGTCTAATAAGTGCATTGCGCGCGCACTCGCGCGGTGCGATTTTACGAGGCCATAAAAGTGAGGACGTGTACTCGCGCGTCTAACGACCGACAAACGAGAAAAAGCGGAAAGAAGAACTTCGAGAAAGAATGATGGAGGAAGAAAAGAAAGAACGAGACGTTCGAACAAGGCCGCGCGCGTCTTCCCTTCCTTCATCCTGTTGGCAATTGATAAATGCGTAATTGCGAGAAGAGAACGTCTTCTCCTGACTAGAAGATAAGTCTTTCGAGCGAAAGTAGGTCGAGCCAAAGGGAAGAATGAAAGGAACGTGACCTTCGTGTTGGATTCGTACAGAATCCGGCGGAAGGGTTAAATTGCAGATCGATCGGTTGTAAATTACTGAGATAATTAAAATTCTGTCCGGTCGATCGAGAACTCGCGGCATTCATGAAATAAAGACGATGAAACGATTGCAATACGAAAAGCAAGATGAGAAGCGACGAGGAGAATTTACGACGCATCCCGACAAGATCACGTTCACCGGCTAGAGTCGATCAAGCTCGAAAGGAACGGAAAGGCGTGGTAACCGCTACGGTAGAAACGCTCCAGGCAGAACGACTCGTCGAATCTTTCTGTTCAGCAGAATGCGCAGAGCGAGAGAAATGCGATGAGCTGCAAATTCGTTGGAATTAGAAAAGTTTCGTTGCTTAGTGAAGACTTATTGTTAGTACGCATTCCGGATCTAAACAAGATGTTTAAGAAGGAATGAATAGTTTTAACAAATGCAAAGTGAATTGCTTTTCGTTAAATATCTCAACAATTTAGACTGATATCGTCTTAGATATTAGTAACTGTTTCAAATTGTAATATGTGAAACGTAAAAATCAATACAAAACTGCAACATATTAAAATACTCGAAAAAAAATTCTTTTATTTAATATTGCTTACGTGTATCTGATATTACAAATGTGTATATCATATTGAAATATAGAACAAGAATGAAATGAGCGAAATCCACAATTCTGTCAGCGAACAAAGGGCAGCGAGATGAGAGCTGAGAGAAAAGGAATTTACATGCCTTGACAAGATCGTGCTTCTCGACTAGAGTCGATCAAGCAAGCGAAACTAAAAAGAAAAAAAAAACAGAGAAAAGATGCATAAGAGAAGCCGAAAAGCTGCTCTTTGCGACGTCCAACGAAAAGAGAACAAGCGACCGAAACAAAAGAACTTTTCCAAATTAAATTTGATTCACAACAAAGACAGCTTAGAATATGTTTTCCTTCTTATAATGTCACACTTTAAGAGAATCAACTTTGTATAAGCCATAAAAATTAAACTTTTATTTTTTTATAGAGAAGATTATGATTTTTTTTTCCTTCCATCAACAAAGCTGTTTTAAAAATAATGAGAAGTGTTTTCTCACGAGAAGTGAAACCTTCTTTCCTCGATGAATTAGCTTGCTCACTCGTCTTTTTAGTGTTTTTTTGTATAGATCCGATTTGGACACCCAAAGAGAGGTTCGATTTGGAACACGGTCCGATTTAAAATTTTAAGACATTCTCCCCTATAAATTAGATACATCTTTAATATTTATTTTAATATCAAATTTTATTGACTGTAACTAGCCGTGATTTACATACTGGACAGATAAATTTATCGATCTGATGCTAATTTGTTTTCTGAAAAGGATCGTACAAGTAATATGAATGGAGCTTTACGTGGTCAAGCAAAGTACCAACCCAGGAATGTCACCTCTGATCCCGGGATTCGCCGATGAACAGTTGGTGACGACTACGCTTTTATATCATCCAATAATAAAACCGGGACCCAATAACCACGCGACCGTTGCGGATGATCCGGGAATTATGAGCTTTCGTAAGCCGCGGAAGCTCGTGGGCTAGTTGGTCGGCGAAAAACTTTTGCAACCCCTTCTCTCTTTGGCTTTTTTCCTTCTTTCTCTCCTGCTACGATCATAAGCGAGGAAGGATGACGCGATCATAACCGACCGTTTATGCTCGTATCTTCTCGAGGTTGAATGCCTCTCTCAAGAGAATTGCGAGGACACGAGGGGGACGAGAGGCAGGCAGGTTAGAAGCAGCGAGAGGAGGTGAGGAGAGATTTTAACAACTCTCGTTGCTCTCCAACTCGCGGCGATCCAACCGCTCGGCTTAAGCAAATTGCCGAGGGAATTGCGCTTCAGTCACTCGCCTTCCACCCGGTTATTCCGATAATTTGCTTGCCGGTGGCGGCGAGAAAAGATCCTCAGCGGCCAAAATATTGCGATGCTACTGTAGACATCGCCGCAATCGCAAAATCGTCATAGAGAAGTGTCTATAATCAAAATTCAAATAATACGTGAAAAATTCTCGAATTGTCCTTTTAATCAACAGTAATTGTAAATAAAGAAAAATTCTTTTATCTCCACGATGCCTCGCTCGGTATTTCATTCCCCTCTTTCTCTTTGCCCTTTTCCTTATAAGTATCACTTCTGTCTTTTACAGCTACAAAATACTTTCCGGTCTTTAATACGTTTCGTCAGGCAAGTGACAAAAATTTCATGACACCACTCGCCGCGACCTGTGAAAAACGACCGGCGACTTTGTCGCAAAGCGGCTCGAGTTTACCGGTAAAGCACCGCCTCTTGCTTTGCATAAATGTTTATACATTCGCAGCTTCCTCTTACGCCGGCCTTCCTCTATTGCCGTGTGAGATACACGAGGCTCATATGGCCTCCGGATAAAAGAACGCACGGGAAAAGAAGCGAAAAAGATTGAATAGCAGACGCGCGGAATAAGTTCACTTGCGTTCTCAAGCGAGTGTTGTATATCCTGTTTATTTTGGAAGTGAGTCAAACTCTTCAAATTTCGACTACATATATTCCAATTTAAATTTATCCTGTGTGATTTTTAGTTAAAAATGAATGCGTGATTTTTAATTAAAAATGAAGAGTTAAATTGGTTAAATATCATTAATACAAAAAAAAATTCTTTTTGTGATTTTTTTACATATAACAAAGATTATTTAGTTTTAGTTATAATATTTATTATATTGAAATAATCTTACAAAGCGAGTGCAACAATTGTTTTCTTCCTATTAAGATAATAAAATCAAAAAAGAAAACCACGCAATTGTCTCGTCGGTACGAATAAGAACATATTTTTATGATCCTTCAAACACCGGAAATAAGATACGTGGTGTCTGTAAAAAAAAAACCATGTTCACCGCTCGACAAAAGAAAACGTTTCCTGAATCGACTTTAGCTGTTTCCTCCCTTTGAATCGTCCCGGTCGTCTTCTACCTTTCTGCTTGGCAATGCCACGAAGCAGTCTGCGTCCATGAATATTTTAGGGACGAACAGGTCCGAAATGGCGGATCCTCACCCGCGGGATTCGGCCTATCCTATAACGTCGGTCATACTTCACGCCAGGACCCTCGGGGAAATCGACCATCTTCCCAGAACCGACTATACGTGATTCGCGAAATGTCCACGACATTAGAGACATGTCTCTCATCTTCGATGAAAAAGATCTTTCCTCGGCGACCGCATTTGACGCGTCGCGTGTCAAAAATCTTTTTTCACCACGCCCAATTCTAGAATGAAGCGACTGATTTTCGAATTACCTGTACTTTTCTTCTATCGTATCTTAAGCCTTATTTTCAACGTTCTTTATAAAACAGATTATACTCCTGAGATTCGTTTCAAGACGATCTAACGGTTCAAATTGCATTTTTAAGCGACCAAAAAGCTCTTCGATTCCGAAATTCCAGTTTCCACACGATCTCATTCGAGGGAGTTGTCCTTTTCATCCTCTTCTCCACCCAACCATACCTTCCCCATTCAAATCGCGAAATATGTGCGTGCACACGCTTGGCACGCCTTTATATGCACCGCGGCGTTCACGCACCCGCGCGCGTGCCATGACGGCGGAGGCGGCGTCTATGCGGATAAGGTCGCTTGATATGCAAAGCGGGAGTAACGTCGTCGGAGATCGCGGTGAGGGTGCCACGGCTCGACTTTATTATTTCCCGAGTCACGTTAACATGACGACGGCAGATGGCCATTGGATTATGTGCAGGAACACGGAGGCGAGGGCTATAACTCTCTTCGAGAGAGAGAGAAAGAGAGGGAGAGACAGATGGATAAACGACAAAGATATCGGGGGGAAGAAAAAGGAGAGTGTTTCGGCCTGTCCCTTTAACAAATCCCTTTTGATTTTTGCGTCTTTATACATTCACTGTATCCGCGGCTACTACTTCACTTGACTATTGCGAGCGGAATCGGACGGGAATAGTAGTTCGAAGAACGATAAAAATTCACCCTACGTTGAGACACCACTATCACGCGTATATACGTAAGGTGTGCAACCCCTACAACTCTCCCACGCTGTTGCTTCGATCGAAGATACTACCATCTCGAGCCTTCTTGATATTTCTCGCTTTTTCGACGTCTCCCTTTCGTCGCCTTTTTTCTCTTAGCTCCGTCATCGACGCCGATATCCGACTTCCACGATAGGAATCCGCGATCGCAGGAAACTTTTAACGCCTCGATGCACAGTAAGGTCTTTCTTGAAAGCTGATAGCCGGCGTTTGAGCTACGCGATATCTAAGCTATGAATCTTTAAGCACGGAGGACTTCAAAACGAGCTAAAGATGCGATCTTTTGAGCAGCTTTAGAGATTCCTTGCGAAGAAGAAAAAATATAATCTATTTCTAAAAGAATTTTAATTATAAAAATATATAGTTTAAAATATAAAATAAAAAATTCACTAGAATTTGATAAATAAAATAGAGTTCGAGGAAGAAAAGCGTCGAGTTAAATTTTAACATCTATTTATAACATTTATTTTCGAAATATAAATACGTTAGGCAAGAACGGAAGCGAAAACAGTCATCACGAGAGCGGACGTTTGTCCATTTAAGGTATTTTTCCACAATAATGATCGAGAAACATTATACGAGAAACATATTACGTAAACGTTCCACGGTGTTTCGTTTCGTTTCGTCCTTTCTACGCTTCAGGGCGTACTTCGCGATCGTTGTTATCGACGACAACAACCGTAAAGACGAGCGATAAAAAGCGCAACGACGAGGGATAGACGATTACGCGACTCCTTGCAACGAGCAGTCAGCAGCAGCATGTCGGTAGGAAGCGGCCGGAAGCATCGTTTGCAGCTGCAACCGACGCGAAACGCGGTTAACCGGGCTATCAATTTTCATTACGAGTGAAAGCTGCAGCTTCGAGACGAGGAGTGCCGTCGTCAGTCGAGAGTTTATTCGCTGTTGGATATACAAGGTCTTGAGAAAAAGGGGGAAAAAAGAGAAAAACGAGATCGTGAAATCAAAGAAGTCACACGGGGGCGGGGCGCACGCGCGTTTCCATTTATATTCCAATTTCCAATCTAAAAAATGGGGACCCGTCGTCATTCAATTCGTGGCCGGTTTCGAGTAATGGAAAAGGATCTATTAAGAGATGCAACGCTCTCGTTGAAATCGCTTCGAGTGGATCGTCAAGTCATAAGTATTCATACGCCGTCGTTCAACGCGAAAAAAAAGAGGACCGGTTGTCTTTTTACGTGCTTCCATCTTGACGATACTGACACTCTTTTGCAATCTTCCAATCTTGACGTTTATCTTAAGTTTATTTAAATTCTTTGCGAGTTTATATTTTATTTGTAATGCAACGCGAATTAAAGAATTCAAATTGGAGATTCCAGATCGGGTGATTCCAATCGACCGGATCCATCAACCATCGTGTACGATATATTTTTTGCCGTTGACGTAATTGTTCTATTTTCTACTTCGCTTTAGTGGCTTATTAACAATGTCGCATGTAAAAACTCATTAACATGCAACGTGCGTTTATCTTCAGTATTTCCCTCATACGTCGCTAATACATTCCTAAATAATACGCTTTTGTAGGCTTTTGTAGGTTTAACGTCGATGCATTGATGCAATAAGCTGTTAACATTGTCCCTCTTATCTTCCACTCATGTATATCGCCTCCTCTTATCGCGACGATAACGATGTGCACATAAGAAACGAGTCTTATAGATCAAGAATCGATGATCGTGAAACATTCAAGTGTTTTAAATAACACTTGCACAATTCTATTTTGGGTTCAAGGGACACGATCTGCGAGCAAAAATAACCGGACGACACATCAGCGGCATTAATTAATTGTCGCGACTTTGAAGTCACCTACTTTGTACGCGGCATTTCTTTCATCTGCGCGTACACCCGCGCAAGTTAAATTGACCGAAAACTGGCACGGTGCCGAGATGCAGCCGCGAGACACGTTGCATCTGCTGCTACAAGCGGCTAATAAGTCGCACAAATGAGAAGAAAATGAGAAAGACCGACCACACAATGGATAAAACAAGTCGTGGTTGAAAGACCTTTGCTGAAATCAGCGTGCCAAGGGTGAGAAATTCTATTTGGAGAAATTAGATTGTTAAAAAAAAAGATAAATTAGATATATTAAAAAAAAGATCCAAGTTTTCCTTTTCCAATCTTATTAAATATTTGCTTCTTTACATTCTTTAATTACCTCGAGTATCATCTAGTTTCTCAAACTTTCACTAAATATTTTGCCAAGACAAAGCAAAAGAATTCATTTTCGTTAAAGATTTTTATTAATAAGTGATAGTCCGTGTATGTATGACTCGGATACGTGCGAAAGCAATTGCCTTCGTGAAATAACTTGCTTCAACATATGAATATCTATCTCGTCGGTATATAACAGCAAAACGATTCTATTCCAAATTGTTACGCGTAGCCTAAGGGGTTGCGCACAGTGGAAGAAATAAGGTAACCGGACCCAATATGGACGTATATTCAAAACCCTATTTGCAGTTTGTAGATAATTACACGATTAATTCAATAGATAGCAATAGTAGTACGTGCAGATTGTCCTTCTGATTCGATTGCATCAATTTATTGATCAATTTGTCCATTCTATTATCATCAATAAAGCAAAACGTAGAATGTCGTGGTGTAATATTTCATAAGTAAATAATTGTTTCCTATAACTATCAAAAGATGACTATTAATTTCAGTAGATGTTACTATAGCTCTCTACATTCATACTTTATAACACTATATATTTAATTTATATCTTTGTCGTAATATTTTGTTTGTAATCAAAGAGAAAAAACTCTTCGTCACGTAGAATATGGCCAATCTAGGTAAAATACACATCAATTGTAATTGTTTTATTTCGTACTTCGTTATTCCAAATGATAGATTATAATTCACCTGCTAAACATCGTAGAAATAAGTATATAAGTAGCTAAGTCTATTTGCGAAACAGTTCTTTATGTATTCCTATATGTCGATAAGCACATCAATACGTTAAACTTATAATCTTGTAAAAATAACATTGAATGGTAAAAGTTAATGGCTACATAGCTATTGGGCGCGTTCAGTGGACTCAATAGTTGAATGAGCGCTCGCTATTATTGGTGCAGTCTTCTAGATATAAAATTTTGATTGAATGATCTAAAAGAATACACTAATAACAGCGAGCACTTCAACTGTTGAGTCTGTTGAACGCGACCATTATCTTCTCGCACGAAAAACACAAATATTAATACGGAACGTCAGAACGTTTGTGTACCGTAAATGAAATCAAATATTTCTCGTTATTTTTCCAAAAAATTCGCTTACAATGTTATATTTTGTATAAAGCGTTTGCATTTTTTCAAAAATTTATTTGTCAGTTTTTTCTTCTTCTATTACGTTTTTATTTCACCTTCCCCTCACTGCTATACACAAATTGTCTTGGTAAATTATAAGAGAAATCCTATACCTCAAGTTAGGGAGCGAGTCCGCCAGCTATTTTGCCCTCCTCATACTTGTGAGACAATAGCCGACATGGAGATCGTCGTTTTAGCGCATTATTGGCATATTATTCGCATAGGAACACGAACTATGTTCATGTCGGATTATCTACGTCGGAGAGATATGCAGATTTCTGCGCCACTAAACACGTTTTCAGTCGCGCAAAGTTATCAACGGAAGTTAGTATCTACTTCATATTCTTCATATTGACTTGTTTAAAATATAAAAATAAAAACAGAATTTATTTTAAGTCGCTGATAAAATTGCATGCCCTATTAATCGACTGATTTTGGAATACATTTTCTTTAAATGTCTTCTAACTTTAGTAAATACATCCGAGATTGTCAAAACGTTTTTATGTTAAAGTCACAGGTCGGGATATTATCCGTTAATACGCTACGGTTTGGAAACAATAGGGTTCATGCAAGTCTCCTTGGTATATTAGCGAACACTTATCCATTCGTTATATGTCACGTATGCTGGCTTAAAGAATATATGAATGCAAAAGCGAAGATAAGGAGCGACAACGAATTGTATGCTCCACCTGTATAAACATGAGACGTTTAAAAATACGCGCAACAATGTAATGTATAATCTGCACATTGTTGACAATAATGTTAATCATTTCCTGTCGTGCATCCCTGCAATTTCAGACTAGAGATAATAAAACGATAAATGTATAAATAAAAAATTGTAAAATAAAAAGTTTTATTCGCAAACACTATCTGTCTAAATCTAGTTATGCATTTATTATCACTCTCCCCATCTACACTCTGAGTCTTTCTTGTCACGAAGCAACATTTCATCTTTTCTAAATTTCTTCGAAGGAGGGTAGAATTCAGTTTCCATTCTAAAACATCTTATTAAAAAACTATTTGACAATGTAATAAAGATGTCGACAAGTAATCCTGAATTTGTTTATAATATATTTTTTCAAAGTTTGAAACAACGAAAAAGTTGAGCTGGACGAAACGAGTATGATTGGAGGACGGAGGACTAATATTATGTATCATATATACAACGGGATTTCATAATATTCACCGTTATCTTATTCTGAGAAGAGCGTACTATTTGCGATCTGTTTCATTCATCCGGTATTCGACGAAGCGTGCGATCATTGAAATGAAAACGCGCAGACATGACTTTTTGACGTCGATCTTCACCGCGCGCACGACCGAGCACAAGCTCAAAGGCAATATCACGCATACGCCTCTCATACAATCGAATACCGCGGGCGAAAACGTCGCGGGGAAAAAATCTATCGACATCTATCAGCCAATAACAATCGGCACGATGGAAAAGCGCGCAACGAGACCGACCCTCCGGCACGACGCCCATAAAAGCTGACAGCGGGAGTCGCGCTAATTTCATTACAATGATTTCACCCTCCCCATTTTTCCAATCCATTTCGTTCCCAGTCGGGCCGCACGTCCCCCCCTGCGTTCCCCTGCGTTACTGGAACCGCCGCCGCCACCGCGGCGCGTTTGCGCGATCGAAACGTAAATTCACGCGGTAATTGAAACGCAAACGCCGTTCGCCAGTTACGTTAATCCAATGAAATACAGCTCGTTGCGGGGTTGCCTCCGCCACCGGCATATACCGTCCGCTTCTCTCTTCCGTAAACCACTACTGTCACCATCGCGCGGGGTGCGCGGGTTTATCGGCTAGCGGCGAAAAGTCCGCATGCGAGAGGGCCCGCCCGTCCTCATAACGGCTCGCGTGACTCTAATGATTACGAATTAGCCATAAATCGCGCGATCGTGTAAAGCGCCCGGTAATTTACAGCGGCGAGCTGCGATCGGCCGGCGACGAGAAAAAATGAAGCGCGCTGCAGCGCAAGGATCTCTGGGGGGGAATCTTGATAGTGTGGTCGGTGGTGCCTTGAAAGTTCTCTTTCTACCCGACACCTAATTATCGGTCAACACTCTGCAATTCTCGTGTATCACTTAAACTATCGGCGTATACGAAATTCGGCAATTCGGACGCGCGTTCGCGTATACGAAGGCAGCTCACGTGTGGAGAAGTGTTAGTGAACGCATTTAATCACGGCCGTAGCTGATTCGCGGAGTGGAACGTGATGCGACGGGCGAAAATCAGGTTTGGGTCGATCTATTTTCAGTCTAACTAAAAATCGATTTACCGCAATATAACCCAGCCAGCGCGTATCTCTGCAAGAGCGAAAAAAAAAAAAAAAAAAAAGACGCGCTATATATCCAGCAGCGCGATGCGTGCCAAAAAGAGGCGCGTCTCGCATTTCGACCGCATCACGATCGAACGAAGTTATCCCCCTCTTCAATAAAGTTAATGCACGTCCTCAGCCGGTTTGAAAGCCCCTCGAAAGCTCGCGTCACTCGCCCGACGATTGAGATGCAAAGCGAACGAGAGAAATCTATTTACTATTCTGGGACAAGCGACATCAGAATAGTTAGTAGCGACAAACGTGCGTATACAAAAATAATAAGAGAAGATATAAATTCTCTCGGTGTAAAAACGAATCAAGCTACGATTAACTTGCAGTAAATTTTTCAAGTGTCGATATATTCGAGCCATTCTAATAAAAGCTGAAAAAATTATGTTGAATCAAGCGACAAAGACTGAGAACGAGAATCAAAAAGAAAAAAAAGAGGAAAGAGAGAGAGAGGTAAAAGAAAAAAAAAAGAATGTGCCAACACACAACGGGCCGAAAGGGGATCGGAATTTAATTAACGCACGTTAGAAAATGGCTCGGTGAAGGAGATGGACGACTGCACAAAGAGCGAGGTTACCGAGGCTATAAAGCGGGAGGAACGAAAAAGAGAGCAAGAGTGCGACGGTGCATCGCACGCATCGGGCGCGCCGTGCGCGTTCCGCTCGACGTTGCGGAAGCTGCGAGGGCGCGAGCGGATGTTTAACCCTATTTTGACGGACGACACGCTTTTTACTAGTATAATGATCACAAAGAGAATTGCGTCAGCGGTACGTATCACGACTTTAGTGGCAGCAGGATAGCGCGTATAGTGTCTCCGATTTTATTCTCGTTGCATAATCGCTTAATCGCATTAGCGTCAAATTAGCGAGAAATCAACGATTTAAATGTGCAACCAGCAATGCAAATCTTCGTCGCTTTTCATATAAAGTGAATGGTTAGGAGGATCGTGAATAAAAGTTTCGTGAACGAAAAGAGAAGAGGAGCGGTATTCCATTTGTTGAAATGCGATTTTTTGTCATCAACGCGAAACGCGCGATTCGATCGCGCCGCACGAAGCCGCGAATGGTATAGTGGAGGTAAAAAGACGAGGAGATTGCGATATACCTGCCGCTTTACTAGGCTGTTTTACACGCCTTACGCACGCACACGCGCGTGCGACGTAACGCAGCTGCTGGTCGGAAAGGCAGTTTCCTCGCGCCCGGCTTATGAAAGGGGATGTTATTGACGAAGGGATGAAGAAGAAAAAAAGGTGGAAGAACATGAGCCGTTCACGTGCACGCGATGTTAACCGAGCCTTAATCGATCTCGAAAATATAAGGGTACAAGTTGATATATATAACTTTTTATTAAAATATGAAATACTCTATCTTGTTAATTAAATTATAAATTATATACTTCTGCTAAATTCATATTTATAGATAATTAATGATCTTATAGTTATTTATACTCTGTTAAAACGTCACTCAAGTTTTCAAAGCCAAATACTTTCATAATTGTTTCAGTGTTTCTGAAAGAATTTTCTTCAAGAGAGAAGATTGACTTGAAGTTTATACCTCGTTAAAATTTCACGCGATATGCAGATTATACATTATTACTTTGCATTAAAAGGGCCGGCAAAAGAGTGCAAAAGAGCGAAGCCAATACACAGAATACATTGATAAATTAATTTCGAGGGGATCTCGAACTTGCTGTTCCCCTTGTTTGGCAAGAACGTCCTCCTGATTTATGCCCCCGACGTCACCGACCTTTGACCCACGAAGGGTATCTCCGGTCGGCATGGAGGAAGTCCTGAGAGAGGGATGATGCTCGGCACTCTCAAGTGGTCGTCCTGAAAGGGACGAGAAAGAAAGTGCTGTGTGTCGGAGCACTTCATCCCCTCTACCTGGATTTGCCCACGCCTGGCGTATTGATCGAAATCGAAGGGGAGAGTTTCCGATGTGTGTGCGGGGTTGGGTCATACCTAATTCATAGTCCCCGGGTTCTTCCAACCCCTCGCGGCGATTATTTCACCGCGAACGGGAGGGTCGAACACGGTGGTTATAGGAAGGTGGAAGGACAACGGGAACACGGCACACACTCCGCTCCGGAAATCGATGTCTCGTTCAGAACCTCACGATCTAAACAGAGATCGTGTCGTCGACATGCAGACTTACCTCGCGGCAAGAAATGTAACCCGTAACATTTTTCTGATGACCATGTGTTATGGCATACTATTGCGATAGTAAAATTGACAAACCAACGATCTCGTTTCAATTCTTCAAAATGCGAGAGACTTTGTTTATTTGGATTCCCGATTTTAACATGTGCATTGTTAAATCTATAGTGTCAAATTTAATTAAGTCGCCACTACGGCTAGTCAATATAACACTCTATAGTATCAAATTTATCTATTGTTCTTTTTAGTATAAAATAACGATATATTGAGTAGGCGCACAATGGCGACTTAAATTAATTAAATTTAACACTATAAATTTAACAGTGTGAGGGGTTTTATCAGTGCTACACAAGCCAGTAAAAAATAAAATTCAAATGTTGCTTAAAATGTAAATATCATAAAAAAAATGTAAATGTAAAAAGATGATAGTTAAATCGAATTAATGGCTTTTGTATCAAATAAATATATTTACATTTAGTTACTATTTACTTGGAGGTATTCAAACAAATATTTGTAAAAATTTAGTTTTTCATTTTATGTAATTCCAAAATATAATTCGATATCATTGTTATTAAAAATATCATGTATAAAAAAAATATTGCTATTGAGAAATAAAAGAAAATATCGAGCTTTTTGTTTCATTCTTAAACTAGAAACATGATACAGCCGGACAAATCAGATACTCTAAAGTAGACAGTTGTCGAAGAAAACGCCATGTACAACACGCGATACGAATGGTGTCTTTGGCGAATACGACAGCGCGCGGCGGCAACTATCGATGCGCGTCGTTAATGGACAAATAAAGCGAGAACGATGAAAGAGATGAAGAGAGAGAAAGAAAGACGAAGTAAAAACCGTCGGAGCAGTGCTTAATGTAGCGGCAATTTATGGCGATTTAACCTCTCCTCTGCCCACGGTTTCCGTAACCTTGGCAATTTACGACTCCGCGCCGCTATCGATTAGCCGGTAAAACTCGCACCTGATCCCTTCCGATTGCACGGGCTCGCGGTTTAACGACGGCGATATATCCTAGCTTGTGCTTGACTACGTCTGACATTCAATTAAGCCGATTGAGAAATCAAAGAGAACCGTTAACTCGCGTGACTTAGCGTGCATCCGAGCTATGATATGCTCTGGATTTGAAAATAACGAGAATCTGAGAATCATCACCATGACTATCGGCCCAAACGAACGAGGTTTTGCGAATCGTTATGTAAAACCCGCAACGACGTAATTTCTTTTTCGTGCGCGGTCGTATTAGCGGTATTTTCCGTCATTACCATATATTCAATTAACCAGTAAGATTGCACTGTCGATTGTCGTACCGCAAACGCGAATGTCAAACGCGACGAATATATTAACATTTCGTCGAGTGATGATGTAACGTGGAATCACGCAAATACCGTTCATTATTTGCCGTTGTCATTATGAAACTTTTTTCTTTACGAGAACAACGTAGTACGCATCACGCGTTCAAACAGGTTATAAGAAAAGATTTACTTTTTAAATACTTTAAAACAATTTTCGCATCACTTCTACAGCCACCATACAGAAAAAAAACTATTAAATAAAAATATTGTAATCTCCAAAGATTTTACTTATACTGATTCAATTGAATTTGTAGTATTACTTTGCACTCAATTTAAGACTTGCTCTCAATCACAAAAGTCTTGTAACGATCTAAATTCAATCAAATCAAGATTAAGCAAGATATTTGTGTTCATATGTGTGAGTATATTATGATTGAGATGAAATGTTTTTTTGTGTGATATTTGAAATTTCTCATCGTCAAAAAAAGTGCCAAGGTAACTCAAATTCTGATCGATGCGGATATTTCGCGCAATTTATTTCTTATTTCTTTTGTTCACTTCTTGATACACGGCTCGGCACTCTCGTGACGAAACGTAGTATGTCGAGGTATGACAGCCTGGGAGTAATATTTGCGAGTTTTACGGCGTGAGTCTTCGCGCTTTCCGTAAAATTTATCGTTATCTTGCGGCAGCCGTCACGACGCCGTACGTAAATAAAATCATCATTGAGAGACGTTAATAATCGGAAGATAAATGTTTTACGCCCTCGAGGACACGCGCGTTTGAAAGATAAAACAATCCTGTTCCAGTGGAATGATTTTGAGAGATTCAACGCGTGAATACAACGTGAGTTACATAACAGAAGATACTCGCAAATTTCTGCTTACTTTAACAACTTTACAGTTCGTATCTTTATCGATTCGTGGAAAAAAAGTTTAATTATGAATTTAAGATCAGATTTATATTCAAAGTTCATTCGAGCGAGAAGATTTTCCTCTTTTTCTTACGCCGCAGTGATTTCTTTATATAACGCGTGCCCTCATTATCACATACTATATAAAAAAGGCCCGAACGAGAAGACTTGAAAGAAAAAGAAAAGAAACACCGCTCGCTTTGAGCTGTGTCGCATTTTTTTTTTCTTCCTTTTTAGGGAAAAAGAAAATGGAGGAGGAAAGGTCGAAGCGAGGGCGACTCTCGAGCGTGCTCGAACCCTCGGCACGGTCGCCGTCGAAGCAGTCAAAGGACAGAGAGGCGACAGGTACACGCGCGCGCAGATGATGGAGGGTGGCGACGAGTGCATTTTGTCACGCGAGAGAAACCGAGTATACGCAACATCCGCCACGGCAAAGAAATAAAAGGATGAGAATACGTCTCACCTTCTCCCGTCGTCCCGTCGAAGATTGTTGTGAACGTGCTTTCAGAATCTACAAAACGTATGGAGGCAACGAGGGAGAGAGAGAAAAATAAAAAAAAGAGAAAGAACATTTATTTCAGAGTCAAGCCATCGAAGACACGCAATAACGATACATACGTATACGTAATTTGCAAAGGAACAGTAATAAGAGCTGACGCACTTACCGCAGTTCGTTCCAAGAAGAGAATGCGAAACGGAGAAAACGGTACAAACGCAGGTGTACAAGAAAAGTGTACAAACATAAGTGTGAAAATAAACAGAAAAAGAAAGTCGACGTAAGTCAATGGGGAGCAGAATCTCACAGGTTACGTGCGATCAATAACGATTTTTTATTTAGAGTGGCAAGGAGGGAGGCGCAGAGGGAGGCAGGCGACTGGAACGAGATGGAAGAAGAGGGGCGGGGAGGGAGGGGGGGGGGGGGGGGG
>NW_017275824.1:965336-1019715 GCF_001594065.2 Cyphomyrmex costatus
AGGGAGGGGGGAGGAGGGGGCGATGTACGCGGTCGGTTCATCGTGTGCCGGGCCAGAAGGATAGCGCGCGTGGTGTACCCTCCAGGAAAAGGAGAACCGGAAAAGGGTTGGGGGTAGCAGCACAAAGGGTTGTTTTAACAGCCTTTTGTCGAGTGTGGCGGAGCAGGAAGAAGAAAAAGTAACACCGCCGGTTCGCAATTATTTAGCGAACTTGTGGAGAATGAGCGCGCGAGAGTAGTCCAGCGAGGCAGCAGCAGGATGAGAGAGGAGGAGGGGGGGGGGGGGGGGCTGATGCTGAGAAGGGATAAAGAAAGAGAAAAAGAAGATGGAAGGGAAGAGGGCAGAGAAAGAAGCGGTTTCCTACGAGAGTCGGACGGCAGGTAGAAGGATCAAAATAAGCGTAAATAAACGACTACGGTGGAGCTGACCGCGAAGAAACCAGCGAAAAGAGAGGAAGGAGGGAGGGGTGCAACCCATCGTAAGACGAGGAGCGACGTAGGGGGAAAAAGGAACAGTTATGCGAATTTGGCGTGAGGCTAAAGGGACGAGAAGGAGGAGGAGGAGGAGGAGGCGAATCGCTCGCAAGATCCAAAGAGAAGGTAATGGACTTTATCAGGCCGCTAGGTGGTCGACCTTCCGTTTTTTTCTCCGCTCCTCTTTTCCTTCTTCCACTACCTCCTCCTCTGATCCTTCACCGACCCCTCCTTAATTGTCTTCCACTCATTTTTACGCCCGTTCCACTTCGTTACGGTCCGAGTGCCGGGCAGGCCTTGCGAGACATTTGCGGTGCCGCACGGGTGGGCCGGATAAAAAGCCGAGAAGGATAGCGGAAAAAAAAGAACGGGAAAAAGCGGAAGAGTATACCTGCCTTGCCGAACGCGTCGCTTTTGAGGACATTTCACAAAAAGAATCCCGTCAAAAAATCGTGTATACTATCTGTCTATCACAGCAATTTAATAAGAAGATTGTAATGAAAACTTAAATGACAAAAAATAAATTTCTCTCTAGATATCAGCGTCTTCAGCGCTAAAAATACGTCGCAAGAAAACACCACAACATCGTAATATCCTCCGACTTGTCTTCAATTTCTGCGATCGGCTGCAGATCGATCGAGAATCATTGCATCTCCCATGCAATCGAAGAAAATCGTGTTTCGCTTCAGTATTACTTAGTGTGGCGAGAGAACTCGTGCGCGTGCAGAGAGGACACGAGAATTAGCCGAGTTAGACGCTGTTAGTCGACCACCCGGATCGGCGATCCCGTAATGGAACTGGATTTAACCCCAGGGTCTATCAGTGGGGCTTCTCTCTCTCTCTTTCTCTTCATACCGCGCGAGACTCACGCGGCCGATCTCGCGGTAAAGGCGCTTCGTGCATCAGTAAATAAGCTAACGCACGAACGGTGTTCGTCCGCCGACGGCTTTCAGGAAGGATTAACTCGCAAAGTGTTAAACTCGGAGCGAAAGTTATTTTGCTTTCTTTATCTTCGGATAATTATCGAACACGAATATTGTTCACGCGAGTATAGGCGAGCCAGATTGTACCGGTAGGCTTTTCATTACAAAAAATAATTATTTAAGCGAACTGCGATCGTTATCCGATAAGAGATAATTTTCCCTTGCTGCACTTGTCGCACTCTCCTGCTCCATTCTTGGAACTCCCGTCATTACGGAAGGCTGGTGGTACGAAGTCGCGTAACACATGGAACAGCGATTAATGGCAACGTTGTTTTTTTTATGTGTTATTAATAACCACGCGAAAAGACATCCCGTTGATCACGCGTATGATACCGATTACCGTATACGATCGTCATGTGGAGAATTGGCATGGTTAAATGTCACCCCTTTAAGAACGAGTTATGTATTTTCATCGTGCGCGGCATGAGACCGCGTCCACAATGACGAGCGATAAAAGAGACGAGCTGTGAGGCGTAATGCACGCACGTATGCACGTATGCACGTACGTACGCACGCACGCACGCACGCGGACAGAGAAGCCGCGCAAATATCAGCTAAATTAGCCGCTCGATAATCAATACGGGTCACTTAACGACAAGGCCTGTCCTGCGAGCGTGCGAGCAAGCGTGACGATTGCACACACGTCCAGTTGCGTGACGCGACTAAACACGATGATGGTTTGCAGAGCGAGCCTGCGGGCGGGCCTGAAGCGTGCGCGTATCTCTAAACAATTGCACGATGTTAATGAGGGGATCGATTACGAGCGCATTCGCGGAATTGGCAGCATCGCCCGATGTTCCATCATTGCTAAACTATACGCGCGAATTATCATTCGCATCCGCCAGAAAAATATGTGTATTTTCAAACAGATTTTGTTATTCCGTTAATAAACAAGTCATCTAAATATATATGATGAATTTCCGGTCATTTACTGTAGGTATACGATGAATCCGGATTTTATCACTTTTAGATCGGCTTCTTTCACTTTCTGGTTCATCGTGTATGAAGACTTATGGTGCTTTCTAGAAAAAGAGATTGTAACACATTGATCATTTCATCCCCGTTTAACATTGGCAAACAAGAAGAATGTAATGATTCACTGTATTGCATGGTATTATATGTGTCTCTTGTTGAAAAGTATTAAAATATTAACTTTATTTCATTTGATGATAAAAGAACTATTTTTTTTAAATGTAATCACTAAATTAATGGCTTTATAATAACTTTTAAACTATAAAATCATCAGTTTAATGATGAAATATAACTGGAAGAAACAATGTTTACAATATCATCAGGTTAAATTTCAAGTCAATCATAAAATTAAAAACCAGACTTTACAAGAATACAAAAATTATTAAGCGATTCTCACATATATACTTGAACATCTTTTAGTAGTTAATTATTTTAGATGTTTTTCTAGCATAAAAAATGCACAGACACACTAATGATCCATCAATATAAATGCGAATTTAAAAGATATAGATTTTACATTTCACTGCGTGAACAACCGTAAAAAAAACAAGTCGCGAGAGTAATGCAAACTCAAAAGAAAGAAAAGGAAGAATATCCACACCGATCACAGTAATTACGCAATATCAACAACTGTCGTGTGTTAATCGCGTTTTAATTGCAGGTGGAATTACTTTCGTTAATCTAACCGAAACGGACACATCGCGCTCGTGGAGAATCCGAGATAATCTAGCGGCATGCGATATCCGGATCGTAATCCGTCATGCTTTTTTTCAGCTTCCACTTTGGGGATATGATCGCGCGCGTTCGTTGAGTGCAAAAAATGCGGGCTCACTGTCCAGCCGTATTGATAGATAATTAATTTTTCGCGCAGTGGGAAAAGAGTGGCGGCGTCACAATCACGGATGTGCTTCGGATAATCGAGGAGCTGGCTAGAAAACGCTGGAAGTGAAAACGACTGGACGCGGAGAGACTTTCATTAATACTGCAGGATATCCGTTAAAAATCTCAACGTATATTGATAAATAGTTAATGTTTCGCACAAAGCGTGACAAAAAAATGATGACGTCACTCGCGTACGTCAGATCGTTCTATCGATCGTGGTAGATATAGATAACGAACGGAAGAACGAAAATCGTTAGAAAGGAAGGATAGCGAAGGGAAGAAGCGTTTATTATTGCCAAAGGGACAATGTCCACCGCTCGGTTGCGAAGTGATTTACGGTTCAGGCGACAGGCTGTCTCACCGGCAAGAAACGATGTCGTTTGCCGTGCAAGCCGAACGATCATCGAGAAAGATATAAATCTCGAATAAAGTGGAGTTAACCTTTTCCGACGCGCGAGAGAGCGATTTCGATATACGGGGAATATTTCCTTGTAGCAACCAGCTGTAAGAGGATTGTAATCACCAAGCGAGTGAATCTCGATGATTTCCACGAACCGTCGTTCGCTCTAACGGCACGTAGGAATTTTTATACAGAAATAATAACCATGGTAAATATGCGTGGGAGTTGCAAGCATGAATATTGACGTGTTATATAAATACACGTGGGACGTTATCGGTTCGGCGTTAAATAGATGCAGCTCTCAATGCTACCTAAATACTTGCAAGTATTTCAGCGCTACGTAAGTATGTGATAATATGCGAGTAGTATCAAAGGTAGCGAATTCAAATCGACGTGCGTTGCACGAGATAGCGATAGATAGCGATTCATGCGAATATACGTACAGGAAAAACGTTCGTCGTGACCCAAGGCTAAGCTTTTTTTATGCTTTTCCAACAGCGCGAGACAGAAAATATCACGATGGAAAATTTGTAATATCGAAGCACATAAACCTGTTACAATATCGAAATGGCGCGCACGAAATAATTTTATCCGGTTTTTGCTACCGATAGCTTTCTTTGATTACAAAAGTCGCACGTTATCGTGTGTCATTAAAAAAATATACTGATTCAAAGCCCCGAAGAGGAGAACACTGGACGCCGAAATGTTTCGATTTTGATTTAATAAACAACTCGTACAGCTGCTATCTCCGGTTCTCGATATTAAAGCGAGGATTAGATAGAAAGAGAGAGAGAGGAAAACTGATAAACGAGAATGAATACACACAGGCGCACGAGATTGTGCGGCGCGCGAGTCGATACGCCAAAATAGCTAATTCGCAGCGCTAATATTTATCTCTGAACGTTCGATAAAAAAGTCGCACCCGCGCAATTAATGATGTTATGCTGCATTAATAAAGACTAGCTCGCGCAACCGATTCCCTCGGGCGAGCGAGAGGAAGCGGGGAATTGGAAATTGCAATCGCGCGGCGGCCGGCTCTACTCATATCGTCGCTTTTAATTTTCCTGTGCCATGGTATAAGCACCGAGCAGTTAATTCGCACGTTTTTTTCCGAAACGAGCCATCGACCCTCCAATCGATACTACGACGGCGCGCGCGCATATGTATATGTGTGTGTGTGTGTGTGTGTGTGTGTGTGTGTGTGTGTGTGTGTGTGTGTGTGTGTGTGTGTGTGTGTGTGTGTGTGTGTGTGTCAGGGGAAAAACCTGGTGACTATAACGGAGGATGTTCCGAGAGATTGGCACGCTATCGACGGCAGACGCTTAGCGGATTCTCTTTTTCCGCTCGGTAAAGGACCGCGTATACTACGCGGATTTATTGGTATTTCGTAGGATTGACTGGTATTTCTCTTAATAGACGCGAAACGGTAAACCATAGCGGATTGTACGCTTCAGCTCTTTCTACCAGAACATCTCAAGCGAAGGAAATCATCCGCTTGTATGTGCGAGGAGGAAACATTAGCTGCTTTACATTTGATGACACAAGTCGATGTAAGTATTCTGCCTTTGTTACTCATTGGAATTCAAGAAAGATAAAACGACAGAAATTGCATATTCCACGTACGGTACATCGTGTGTGTGATTTCTGATAGATGCTTATTCCCTGTTTTCTTTGTTCCCCATTCCTTTGATTTGTGCACAGCTCTTTAATGCACGGGAACCATATCTTTTAACTGCATCGGACACATCTTTACGTTCTTCGATATTTATATAAAGCATTAACTCCTTCTGAATGGGAGAGATTTTTTTTAATCTAATTTTCATGAGCATTTTAATCAATAATTTATATTAAGCAATTAACTTTTTCAAAATTATAATTTTTGCTGATGTATACATAATTATACACATCAGCAGCAGATCTCAGACGTCGACAGAATTAAATCGTTTCAACGGATTACGTCTTCAAATACATTACGATATATGTATACGCAAGGTCTGAAGGGGTTAATAGCAAATCAATGTTTCCGCCGCGTCACCGGCTCTGTTTTAGATGCAGCCGGGGAAGGTAGGTATCACGTGCGGGCCGCACTTGACGTTCGTAGATCGCGAGACAACGCAGCCGTCTACTGCATATCGAAATTATACGCGTAAGCAAATGCGCCTGCGGGGCGAAGTGTAGCAGAGAGGTGGTTAAGGAAATTGCCGACACTTGGTTGGATGCGCGAGCTTCGCGGCGAGCGAGTCAAGTTTGCACGCTCGTTTCCTGCGTCGCGATGCACCCCTCCCTCATCTTCTCTTCCTCCCATAGCCCCGCTGCTGTCCATTACCGTGCAAAAAGACATCGCGCGGAGGCCAATCCTGCGGTAACTGCAACAACGCGATGCAACTTCTTGTCGCGTGAGTGCACACGCGAAGGTGCGAGAACGAGGTTAATTTAATCGAGTATGTTTTTCCGACGCGGCATTATCCACGCGCTACTTATTACTACGAGGCTGCAATTAACTCGCGCGCGCGTTGACAAATTTATTGGCGGTATAATAAACACGCTTAAAAACAAACCTAATACGGACGTTTGGACGTATAAAATATGCAAAGGAATACATTTCGACTTTAAAACGAAACGCGTCACGAACTCACGAAATAAAAACCCTCCTGCGAGATAAAAAGTAAAAAATCGGTCGAGCATTAATTTATTTATGAATTTATTCATAACGATTGCTTTCGATTAAGTGATCAGCTAGAGAGAAATAGCACTTTAAATTATCTTTTTTTTTAAGGTTGCCATCTGTTCTCTTTTTCTTTAAGATATTCAGGGATGTCCAAAGGAATTTTATATTAATCATGATTTACAATCATCGTACTGAATAATCACAATCGAAAGTGAGAAGAATAATCAATTATCATTAATCAACTTTTTTTTACATTAAATTATAATAAAACTAACAAATAATTAGAAATAATATATCAACCCTACTCTTAATATAATGCACCGGAAAACCATTTTAAAGAGAGAGAGAACAGATTGCCAGAAAGACTGCTTAGGGAGATAGCGAGACGAATGCTAAGCATATTTTTGTCAGCAGCAAATGAAGCGGGAACTCGGGAGATGCAACCTTACGTGCTCGAACGAACAAATCTTACGGCCATCTAAAGAAAAATAGGATCTATGTCGGCAGTCAAAGCATTTTGTGCCAAGACTCAACTTGCCTGCTTTTCGATCTCGCTCCGTTTCCAAAATCACCCATTCGAGAGGAAGCAACGGCATTCGGGATACGCGATCGAAATAATTTAGCACCGATCTCTCTGTTAGAGCCTAATCGCGTATTCTCGATGCACGGAACAGCGCTCGCGCGTGATGCACCGCACGCGCGACACGACCTCGACATCACGCGCGCATTAAACGTGCATCGCGTGTTAACGGGTGTCGCGTGAATGGCGTTCATCACGTCGCCGGTCTTTGTGCCCTGAGGCTCTCGCGACTCGTAACGTTTTCGCGCGAGTTTGCATTTCGTGTTTTCAAAATCAAGAGCGGTCGAAAAGTACCCAAAGTCAGTGCTATACATCATTCCCTTTCCTCTTCAAAAGAGAATCATTTAAACATTTCTAATCATTTCTTAATGAAATTGGATTCGACAAATAAAAATAATTCAGATACTTTCCACCCGCTACCAAAAATTTCATGAAATTCGCAACGATTTGAACAAGCGAAAATTTTGACTAGTGTCCAACCTAAAAGAATTTTTTCTACAGTTACAGTTTTTACTAGTATATTATGTTACAAGTATAAATTTACTCTGGATGAATTATACTCTAAAGGCTCGTTTGTACTAAAACCCGACCATACGTTCGACATACTAGCTTCTTTTGCTTTTGTAACAAATAAAAAGAAAATAGTATACCAGTACGATCCGATTTCAATGGAAACGAGTATTTTATGAAATAGAAGAATATAAGAATTACGAACTTCTGGGTATCTGGGCAATATTTTTTGTTCCAAGAATAAGATTTGTAAGAAAATTATACCTGTGTGACACCATCCTATCTTATCCTTTTAAGGATTGACGGTCAAAATTCTTTTTCTTCCTCCACAAAAAATATCCAATTAGCCATTAAATTTATAAACGCAGATATTAAGTTTACATTGAAAAAAGAAACGCAGAGTTTCTTTTCTCCGGAAGAGAATTAGCAATATAAAAAAACACCATGTATACCTGGATAATAATAAGGGTGTCCGGCGTGCGAAGGGTGCACGAGCGGATGTGGCGCCCGGAAGTCCATTTTGACAGCTGGTCTCTCGCCGCGCGGTGGCAACACGATGAACGCGGACGCGGTTTGCGGGGTAAACTACACCAACAAGGGAACGACAGTGACGGTGAGGATAGTTCCGGCAGCGCGACGATGCCGACGAGTTTCCTTCGCGAGTCGAGGCATCTTCTGCCCCTCGCGAGCAAGGTCGTTCGTTTCTTTTCCGATCTCCGCAATTCACTGATCCACCATACACTTGTACAATCACGTGAAGCTACGCGACGAGGGATTCAAGTCCGACGACGAGGATTCCTTCTCACCATCCGTGCGAGCTCGCCGGAGCACGCGAATCCTAACGGAGTAGACGCGCGCGCGCGCGTGTGGAGCGGAGTAAAATCCTTTCCGGAGCGATACCGATCGGCGGCGGCAGGATATCTCACCGGCCGGCGCACATTCTCGCCGGGTGTGTGCACAGACTACCTACTCTTCCTCGTCTCTTCTCGTCCACGCGTGATTTACGGCCTCGGGCCCGCCGTGGGCGCTCGTTCGTTCTACTGCCGTACGCAAGCGCGCGCGCGCGCACGCACACGCGCGCCGACGGACGCGTCGACGCGCCGCGCCGCGCCGCCGTGAACAGAGACGGCACCGTCGAAGCCGTCGTCCACCTTCCTACGCGGTGTTACTTACGCTCTCGTCCTTACGCGCGACAAGAGAGTCTTCTCTTCCTACCAACGCGTGACTCCGTCACCAAAAGCGACTGACGCGACTCAATGTGAACGCGTCTGTGGGGGATGAGGAGGGGGAGGGGGGGGGGACGATGACGACCGTGGAGCCCGCGCACTAATTACCACTTAATTGACCGAGACCGACGCGGCAGGTCGTGCCATTACAGCTAATTGACTGAACGCTTCGGCGCCGCCGCCATACGGCGAGGATATATATTTTCACGCGCGCGTCTTTCGTCGCGACGTATAGCGAGAACACGCGGAGCGAGGGGGATACGCGCGCGAACGCCGGATGGGTTCCGGATGCCACGATGGTGTGGGAGAGAGAGAGAGAGAGAGCTCTCTTTTGAAACGTTGCTCTCCTCCGTGCGGCGCGTGCGCCCCGTTTGCACGTATACACTGTCTGGCCCGCCTACGCGGCGTACGAGAGAAAATCCATCATTAACGAGAGACCCGCCGTCCCCCGTCCGCTTGTTCCTACCGCTATCACACACATACGAGACGCGCGCGCGCGTTCTCACTCTCCGTGCCTTCCTCTCGCTCGCTCACTCACGTGGCACACAAACGTAACGACCGCCACGACCGACTACCGACGGCGGCTGGCACAGGACTGAAGAACGGTGCGGTGGCGGTGAGACGTCCGTAGCCCTTCGTTCATCTTCGCCCGCTTTCGTCGTGTTCGTCGATCCCTACCACCTGCGGCCGACGGCGCGTCCGCCGCGCTTCGACCAAGATCGAATTGCCGGCGGGACAGAGAGAGTGGGGCAGTTCTTTTTCTTTCTCTCTTTCCACCGTCCCCCCCCCCCGCCCCTCATCCACTGCCCAACTCGTCTCACGATGGCTCGCTTTCGGCAAGAGCGACGAGCCGTCACATGCGTTATTACATGCATCTTCGCGAATCACACCGCGAGAGACAGCGACGACGACGACGACTGACTCTTTTCTCTTGCCTTCGGCCCGTTTATTATTCTCGCTCGGGTCACATAACGTTCGTATCATGTAGAATTCTTTTCTCTCTCTCTCTCTCTCCCTCTTTTATTCTTGAGCTTGAAAGAACCTCTCAATTGGATAGCTTACAAAGAAACATGAGTAAACGTATCTTGCATAATTTAACGATAGTTGCATAATTCAAAAGTAGCAATTGTGCCTGTTTTTCTATTCGTTTTTGCAAATGCACTTGAATACTTATACGGACTTTACACGATTAATGATACTGATCAGTAACATTGAATCAATAATAGATACGTATAATACGCGATAATACTTTTGCAACCTTACACGATCGATGTTATTGATAATGAATGCTGCTTTCCATTTAGATGACATTAGTCTCAACACAATTATCGTTCTTTGTTACTCATGAAATGTCAAAAGATAGAACGTTTGTGTCCATTTATGCCGATGTAGATTAATTTTAATTCCGATTTAACTTATTCTTTTTACCCTTTTTTAATTCTTACAATTCAGAAAGAAACGGTAAAAAGTAAATTAAATCAAGATTAAATTTAATCTACACTGATAGAAGAAATGATCATAAATGGAAGCACCTGATATTTCCGATCAATTTTACGTACATGTAATTAACAAATATATGGAAATATCCCTCTCTTTGACGCATTTACGGACTTTACATGAATATTGCAGTCATTACCAACAAATGTTGACAATATTATTGACGGTAATCGGTACTGTTAAATATCAAAGGAGCAATGATAACCTAATCTCTTGAGTTAAACAATATTTTGTTACATTTAATTTCAAAAGAGCGTTAAAGTATAAATTAATCCATCTCTGTGGTTAATTTCAAAGTAAATATCGTCCAAAAATTAACGTGTTGAGTAAATAATAAAATTAAATGAAATTTAATACATTTTCTTGAAATAAATTGTTTAACTCCATCGTGTTTTAGTCAAATTAATGATATATTGGGTGGGAATAATGGCGACCTATAGAATTGACCGAAAATAACTCAAATTGAATATAACTGACATTATGAACTTAATAGTGCGGATTTCTTGATTTTTGACCATCAGAGTGTCGCTGTAATGCTTTAACATGAAGAAATCCGTCAATATTCTATCTCAATGCACCAATATTAACCACACACGATCGATAATATTAGCAGTATTTGTTGGCACTGACAGCATTATTGATCATACAAGGTCCGTATTTCATACCTTGTACAATGTACCGTCAGCGAATTCTACCTTTTGTAAATGTTGGAAAGTATATACGTAAGTTATTCGCATATCTAAATACACAACTTTCGTTCAATATAAGACTCGATTGAGCATGGAAATGCGCTGCATCGGAACGACGAAATGCATTTCGATGTGATAAGAAGACAGTGTTAAGGCGAACGTGGGCACGTAACCGACGACGATCGCTATATGACGCTGCGGATGAATAAATGATTCTCGACACGAATGTTAGCCCCGTCCCTCTGTGTGTTCCTGTGTGTTCTGAGAACCCACGTCAGCCTTATTTCTTCCTACACCGCGTGCACCAATAACAATACTCGTTTCATACAGACACACACCAGCACGTTCCCCCATTAGCATCTCTCCACGCGAGCTATCGCCACAGACTCTCTTTATAAACATCGATCGTTTGCAAAATAAACCTCTTCGTCGCGAGAAACTAGATAAGCGAAATATAATCGGTACGCCGCGTCGGAGCCTAACTCGTTCTGCTTGAGAGTTCAACGGATCCCCATGCCCACCCACGTTAACGGAAAGCGACCACCTCGCCCCTATACACGAACGGGATACCCCGAAATCTACAGGGCTAAACGTTTCTCACGAAATCCCCTCGGTAGGAAAAAAGAAGAGAACGACCCCGCGCGTTCATTCCAGGCCTCGAGTGCTGTCCCCGACGTCTCGCTCTTTGCCATTCTTTTCATCTTACGCAACCAGCAGCCTCGGCTAAACGCCAGAGACGAGAGGAGTGTTTCGTCTCTCTCTTCCTCTCCCTCTATCTCTACTTTTTCCTCCCCCTTTCTCGTTCTATCTTTTTATCTCGCTCGCTCGTCCTTTAGGGGCCATCTGGCACTGAAGCGGCACGCGCTGTTCAACCAGCACAAGCCGCCCCCTCTTCTACCTATCTCTCAACCACCGCAGTCGCTCTCTCCGTCACATCCACCTCCTCGCATACGCCCCTACCCTCCACCGAGATCTGAAATCCAACCACTCTGCACTCCGTCGAGGTTCCGCTCGCGCCACCGATCCCCCCGTCGTCATCGTCGTCGCCACTTCACCCGGAAACCCGAACGTTAAAGGGATCGAAACGATGTAAGCGCGAGAGACGGATTGAGAGGTGGGCGAGTGGCGCAAGGATGACGGTGAAGGCGAAAGCCTGATGTAGATGGAACGATTACGAAGTCGGCGACTTCCTAAATAATTCGCGCGTGTCGTCACTTTGACATACACGCGGATCTGTGCCGTCTATATCCGTCGTCATTAACGTGTAATTTGACTTCCGCGAAGCAAGGTAACTCGGCGAAATCAGCCAATGACACCCGCGCGTTCAGTGTACCATTATCCGTTAGCTCTTTGACGCTATCTCTAGTCTAGCTGCTATGTGTAATTCTATTGTCACATATGCTATCATATACAGCTATCAAAGTTGACACTTTATCCCAGACGGTTTATTTTATACTTTAACCTTTAAGTAGGTAAGTGGCCGCAGAGCGCCTCGTGTGCAGTTATCTTAAAAACCTCATTCTGGGAAAGGAAGATAAAAAGTATTGTCCAGAAGTCTTAAAGTTCATTATTATTACATTCCTATGTTTTATATAAAGATGCAAATTATATAAATTTAACTCTATATGTACCATTAAAAAATATAACTATAAAAATAAAATTTATTTGAGACGTTCCGAGCATCCCACTTACCTACTTAAAGGTTAATAGTGCAAAATTTTATACATTATATTATGCAGAGAATTATTCGTTTATTTCTTATAAACGTCGCGCAAGAATGTTTATATGACAAGCAGTTTACCGAATATTATATAGATTTTATTATAAAATATATAATTTTATATACACACGATATTTTTTCAAGTTTTAATAGCAATTACAGAAATTTTGATCGGTTCGTGTAAACACAGATTAGTGTTTCACATTCTCATTGCGAAATATCATTCGTGCATTTTCTCAGAAAATATTTACGATCTCTCTTGCGTACCCAATGCGCTTTAATTACGGGGTCAAGGCTGCTGCTGCTGCTACTCGTTTGGACAAAGGTAATTTAGCTCTCCATAAAACGTGGTTTTAACGGACGTCACTCGGAAAGATTAGAGTCCCTGTGTCATCGCTCGGTTATGATGAAAGTTACACAAGTCGCTAAAGTCACAAAACACAATCCGTGAAATCGTCATGGTCAATCGTTGCTAAATAGATAGTCATTTACGCGAGGTCATGCGTGCAACGATCCAGAGGCTGTATATTACAACATTTAGCGTGCGAGAAAGCAAACACTAAACATTTCAACAAGAAAATATTCAAACTAATATTCCTACACTGTCATATCATAGGAGCAATGGTAACTAATTTTGTTATTTTTAACTTTCATCTGTACCAAAATGTAAATCAATCCATTCCTATGTTCTAGTTTCAAAGTAAACATCGCCCATATTAACGTATATGTACTTATTAAACTGAATTTCAGCCAAATTTAATACATCTTCAGTTAAATTGTCTGACTCCTAGTTTTAATCAAAATAGTAACAAGAACAATGGTTCCTATAGATGTGGTTAAAAATAACTTGAATTAGACATAATTTAATTTTATAAATTAAAAAATGTAAGAGAGCATAAAATATTGCATTTCGTCGGAAAGACACGCTGTCGCAGTTAAAATGTTCGTACACGTTTTATTAGTTGGTATCGCTCCATGAAAGAATTCCAACGCAAACGACAATATTTACCAAACATGTCTATTCGTCGTTACGAGATAGCTTGGCACGATTATCTTATCCACGTAATTTACCGTGGCTATTAGCCATGGGAACAATTACCGCCATCGATCTATTTCGATCCCAAGGCCGAAATTACCGATACGCTAATTCTTGTAAACGGGTAATTAACTTCGCGTCGCGGCTTACGGCCTGCCACCGACAAAATACGTTCCCGCAATAATATCCTCCCGTTGCCGCGTGCACGATACACGTATCCGCGATGCGATTAATTTCCCCTTTCGCGGGGAACATACTCGCGGCTATTGTAGCCGGGCAATCCAATAAACTGATGTGGCCATTAAAGTTGATCGTTAAGCCGATAACAACGTATCGTGCTCTTTCAAAGTAGCCACGTATGCGTATATTAAAAGCAGCGCGCCGACTCTGATCCGACCAATATTATATATAATATAAGACTCAATTTTTGCGATGGAAATCATTTTCCTTGCGCTAACAGCGAGTAAATGGGGTCAGGATGGTATTCACGTATAGGTATGTAGCGACAGTGAAATGAGTGTACTTTGCCACGTGTACAGGTATATTCAGAAATATGCACTCGCGAGTCGTAGTTATTCCAATAGAGAACCTGGGGATTTATCGTGCGAAGTAATTTGATACGATATCGAAACATCAGATTGAAACGCGAGTTATTCGGAAACAATTTTACTGTTTTGCAAATATCGTCAAGCGTATGTACACGTTTTGTGCATTTGCGAGCGCCCGCTGCATTAATTGCTTCGCATAGGCTGATAATTAACTATTAACGCATACGCTATGTGTCCATGTCGATTACAGCGATACCTCGTTATCGATTTTGCTGATATTACTGATGTTGGATGCAAGAAAGAGAATAATTAAAAGATCTTCCTCTCTTTCTTCAGTAGCAAAATGCATTCATCTCGTAATATCAATCTAAAATAATTGCCGAGAAAGAACTCAAGCTGAGAACTATCGATCGTTCGGTATCTAGGACTCTAGGCGCAACAAGTTTCCGTTAACACTTGGAAAAATTCTACGTATTTAATGTCTTTAATTTAACGCGCGAATTTATCCATGTCACTGCATGCCAATAATTCTTTACATTATTTTGTAACTGATGCCTGAATTTGAATGGATAAAGAACAAAGCTGCTATTTGATGCTATTTTTCAAACAGAAAATTCACCATTTATGTCAGTACATCTTAAAGTCGATATTATAAATCTTGTATAAAATAAATTAATATTATTCCAAACATTTTAAAAAAGTCACTTAAAAGATCATCGCAATCTTGATGAACGTCTTGTTGTTCTTGAGTAAGAATGGCAGTATCAAAATTCGTTCGAACAGCTCCGACATCACATCTTCCACATTTTCTACATAACCAATCAGCGGATCCTCGATTAAAGTATCGTCCATCAATGATAAACGATCCTCGTTTGGTTGGACGTACGAACTTGAAGCAAGTGGCAAAACGAGCTCCTCCGGAGTCACTGAGTTCTCAGGGAGCATTACACCGTCATTCGCGATAGGCGATTTATTGCAGGTGCAAGTCGTGTGAAACAGTTTCTCGCAAGGAGCAACGCAGCGATGAATGGCGGCGGCAGCTGTCGTGGTAGCTTGCACGAATGTTTCGCGGACAGGACGGTGTTCCATATTCAATGATCAATTAGCCTGTAAGTCGGTGCAATCCTGTATACGGTGTTCACGCAGTGACGAATGTCTCCGATATATCTGTTGCTCAACCGTCGTTGTATTACCGCACGCTTGGTACACCGCGTGTTCAACAGTTCCAGTGCACCAGCCGGTGAACGATATTTATAGCTTCCTCAGGACTTCCTGGGAAGAGTCGGACTACGCGATGTAGATAGGCCGATCAATTGCGATCGAGTGACGACGTGTTCAACGAGTGCGAGTCGGAGTAACCGGCAATCGATATTGAAGAGAACACACGTCTGTCACGGATACGACCTGAAGACGAACTGACAGCGAATAAAGGAAAGGATAAAATGAAGAAAGAAAAAGTACTTGAAGTATTCACATACCTTCTATAGATTTTATTATAGTTGTGTAATGCTCAGCAAGTAATAAGCTGTGAAAATAAACAAAATAAAATAAAAATAAAAAAGATATTAACCTGCATAGTTGGATTTATTTTTTCTCGTTATTTCCTTATTACAACAGCAACGTTATTTTCTGAGAACCTTGACAGCGATATTTTACCGCGCATAACTGACTATCACATGCAACAGCATCGCGCAACGCTTTGACATTTTACTAGGCTCAAGTAGGCGCGCGTGAAATTGTGAAATGAAAGAATTCCTGTCCTAAAAGACACTTGAGAAATCTATGCGTTCTTCGCGAACGTAAATTCTAATTTTAAACCTACGCATCTAAGAAATCGCACAAAGAAAATCCTTTGAGACAGCAATCAACGGTCGGCGAAGGTCAGTTTCTGAAAGACACAAAAATTTCTGAAATTCTCCGTTTTCTTAAACGAATCGTTTCTATTCTATGTCGCTCAAGAGTATGCGGCGCCTTGCAACGATCGACAGAGAGTGCCCTTCACGCCAGGAGAGTCCTCCATGCGCTCGGAACCATGTCATCGCCTACTCCAGATCGAGGAAGAAAAGTAAAAAAGAGCTGGAACCTATGTGGGAACAGTTTACCCATATAGGGCCCACGCGACATCCCACAGAGCGGTAAGTTAGGCTTATGAGGCAGACAGTCCAACAGCCGACTGTCTGTTGGGCAAAATCAATACGTGGCGGCGACAGGGAACTTTCCCCTCGCCCTTTCCTTTCACCCTAGACTACTCTACTATCCTCTTTCATCTCCATCCGCCTCGGTCGACTCTCTTCTGCTTCCCTTTCGGGGTGCCGCTCACTTTTTCTCTCGCTCCTCCACCGGAGCGCGCCAACAAATGCGCGCTCTCGCCACCCACCCCCCGTGCCTTCGCTGCCTCGTCATTCACAACCGCCACCCACTCTCTATAGTAGCACATTGACATTCTCCAGGGGGTTAATAAGCTGTATTATTTTTATCGCGCTCGAACGAGAGTAACCCCACATACGCACGAACGATTTACCCTTAACGATCGTGATAAAAAAAAAAAATAACCATGTTTAACTGCGTACTAAAAATATTATGTTAAAAGAACACCGTTAAATTTATAATGTTAAATTATAACCAATTTGAGTTATTTTTTATCATTTTTATAGGTCGTCACTGCTTCTATTCAATATGTCGTTAATTTTTGCTAAATAAAGTTAAACAATTTAACTCCAAATGTATTAAATTTGAATCAAATTTAATATACATTTAGTTCATTATTCACTAAGTGTACACATTAATATGAATGTTGTTTACATTAAAACTAATTATAGAAATAGATTGATTTATATTTTGACACAGATGGAAGTTAAAAAAAACAAAATGTTATTTAACTGAAAGGACTGGGTTGTCGTTGTTCCTCTGATAATATCTAGAAGTAAAATCGAGATATATTTTTAAATTATACTCTTGTTCTGTGTCATTTCACGAAACATAGTTCCTTATATAAATTTCTGCGAAAACGAAAGCTAAGATATCGATAGCAACGGATAGAAACATTGTTCCGTGAAAAGAATCGTTTGTCGAGCACGTAGACTTTGGCGAAGAAATCGAAGCAAAAGAAGGAACGACCGTCTGAGAAAGCAGAAAGCAGAAAAGGGGAGTTAACCGGAAGGTAGGTTTATTCACGGTGAAACGAGCCATGGAGCCGCCTGCAAGCGCTTCTACTACTTCGTAAGGCAGTCAACGGTGGTTAATTATTAACACGCGCCAAGCCAGAAGCATACTCTGTTAAGAGAACGCGTTGAGAGGTATACCTCGCTACATGAATTCGTGGCATCTACTCGCGAGGCGTCTAAACGTAGGTTTCGCACCACGGATATCCGATTAAATTGCTCGCGGAACCGCGACATCACCCAAATGGAATTCAACCCTTTCAGTCCGGAAACAATGCGCCCTTAGGAATGCTTAATGTTTCACTAGTATTGGACATGCCTATACGTACAAAGTTTCCACGATTTCCATAAAGGATGTTACATTTATATTTGATATAATGCGTGTCTAAATAATATTATAAATCCTTCATGTACTAAACTACACGGAAAAAAAGATATAGTTCACATAACCAGAAATATTTTAGTTATGAGTAGTATAACTATATCATCCTAGTTATCTTTATGTGATAAGAATGCGTATGGTTGATACGATTTATTTACTTTGATGTGTCAACTATCTTAAATGTAGTTACCGTAATTTGGTTATGACAACCAAAATATGATTGGGCGATAATTTACTACGGATAAGTTATCTATCCGTATAGTTGCGTCATCGCAAATAGGTCGATGACACCTTGGGCTGAGATAGTTGGAACTTGTATCGAAATCAGTGGCAACTTCAAATTAAGATTACGATTTATCGTTAGCTTTTTTCCAGGGGTCCGGTACACCTGGGAATTTGAAGTTGCCACTGATTTCGATACAAGTTCCAATTATCTCAGCCCAAGGTGTCATCAACCCATTTGCGATTAAGTAATCTCAATCCAATTTTTTAGTAAATTAATGTTACTAGCGTAAATTTGTTTTATTTTTAAGTAGATTGATGTATTTAAAAAATTTTTATTACATATTTATAGTTATAACTGCTTTATTATTTTCAATTTTATGATTTGATTCTGAATTGTCCATCATTACTTAATTATTTATAATAAGAAAATATCACCGCAAGAAACATTTCTTTATTATAAATAGAAATTGGTAGTAATTTAAACTATTATTATGGTTTGGATCACTTACAATGATCTAAGAGCGATGACAACTAATCTGGAGACACTACCGTGTCTCGTTAGTCTTTACATCACATCAACATAATTTGATTGATCTAAACTAACCAAATAATCTAGTTATCATTATAACATTCGTGGTTGAATGCTCAAGAAATAATTTGGTTGTAGCAACCAGATATCGTCATTACTACAACATAAATCATTCAATCATTGTACTGTGGTTCAAGTAACCACATAAATAGTTGCTACATATTTTAATATTCAATCTCTGGTTGGCACATCATCAGATTTCTATATAGACCAACCAGACTATTTTTTCCGTGTAGAAATTATTTTTTAAAAATATTTCTCAAATCTCTACTAAAATATTTTAAAAAATAACTTAATAAATTAATAAAATTTGAAAGTGTCTATCAAAGAAAAATCTACTAGAAATAAATTAAAGAATAAAATTTTTTTCTTTGACATCGTATTTTAGTAATTAAATAATGCACGTAATACTATTAAAGAAAAATACGTTACAGTAGCACACAAAATAATATCTAGAAGAGAAACCGTAAGATCGATCGGATTGCTCGTTGGCACTGATTCCGCGAAACAACGACGGGCACACGAGCGAAATCGAGCTTTTTGGCCGCGTGCCTGACTAGAACAGCTACGAGTACATGCTGCCGGCTATCGAGGGATAAGAAATGTGAGAGGCAAGTCGTCGATGACATTGATATCGATTCCCGCAGGAAGACGACAGGCAGGCAACACGGTTGAGCGAGTACTCTTCTCTGCCGATTGCTTTCTCCGAGAAAGAGCAAGAAAGAGAAAGAGTAAGGAGGGTCGCAGATGGACGTCGTGCACGCAGACGGACGGGGTGAGAGGGCTGACATCTCGCCCCGTACGTTTACTGTGAAGAGGGTCGATGGGCGAGTGGGCGAGGACGAGTCGAGGAAGAGACGAAGACCGGGACGAGGACGGCAGGCGTGTTGACGAGAAACGATGGGGCTGGCTCCCTAATTCGAATTTAGGTGTTGGGCGGGTTGGCAAGTGGGCGCAATGCGGTGTCACGCTGCGGGCGTTTGCTCTTTCTCCTTCAGCCCCTCCAAGCCTCCGCCAACCCGCCACCCGTCATCCGCCTCCACTCCTCCGCATCTCCTCACCCACAGTCACTTCACCTTCCGCGCTTTAACCCCCTTGCTCCATCCACGAGCGCAAGCTCCTCGCTAAGCCCTCCGCTAAGTCCCATCCGACACCTCGAGCGCCACCCCCGGTACCCTCTAAGCCAGATCGACCGACCTTAATCGACCTCCTGATCTCGACGATCGTATTATACCTGCCTGCGCGAACTTCCTTCCTCCTTTTCTCTCTCAACGAGAGCGCGATATTCGGAGTTACCGACGACTTCTGCATTTTCTTGTTATATTTTCAAGACTTTTTCAGTTGTAGCAAATTACCGTCGTGTTGAACTTCCGTTGCTCGTACGACATTTGAGAGAAAGAGAGAGAGAAATACTTTTAATCAAAAATACATATAAAAAACAAAACAATTTCACAGTTATAAAAGTAAAAAGAAAAAATTCTTAATATTTTAATTAAATCAATATAAAGTATCGCGTTTTTACGGAGAAGACTAGTTAACGTTTAAAACAGAAACGTTGAAAGCTAACTATGGGATTAACGTTCAATTAAATTTTAACGTAGGCAGATAAAATAAATCTAGTTTCTCTAGTTTCCAGTACATTAAATGTCATTATTTAAGTATAAAAATTTAAAGCACATGTTATAAAGGTTATTTTGTATGGCCTATAATTTTTATGATATATGATAATTATAGATATTACGAAAGCGACAACATATGCGATGCCAGGTATACTGTTTGATTACGTACAAGATTCTATTGCAAAAGTCTCGCGGAACGGAAATTCAAAACGAAGAAATCAGTCATTTTACTAACATTAGGTTTACGATAATGATACTAAAGTATCTCGAAAGGGTCACGCACAGAATCCGGATGCGTGAGATTATAATTGTGCTAAAATATTTGGTACGTTAAACAGTAGGATTCTCGACGTGTTTCGCAGTGCTTCCGATACAGTATACAATGCACGCACGCACATACACGCGCGCGATTCCCTCCTTTTATTTCCGACAGAGAAACAAATAAAGCGTAAAGTTAAATAATCTCTTTATTTCATGATAAATTTTTTCGCGGAATTATCTCTTACGGATTTAAAATAATCGCGATATTTGTAAAATGGAAAATCACCAGTTATTTCCTATGGAATCAAAATAATGCGATATTTGTAAAATAGAAAATTCTTTTTTTTTATACAAAGTTTGTCGATAATCGAGCGGATTGAAGAATTTATAAAGAAGGGCGTGATAGCGTTGTGAAACGTTCTGTACGAGAAGGTTACTTGGTTAATATATTTTTTACAAGCTTGTCTTGCGGCCGGATTAAAAAGGCGACTTCAACGGTCTGCTCGAGTGCAAGTTTACGACTCCTAAATGGCAGGTTTGCACGGTGGTCTCACGCGTCCAACGGCGTAAACTCGAGGAGACGTGCCTTCCTCCGTGCTACAGGGGCGTGCACGCCGCCGCGCCACTAAAGTCAGAACGAAAAAGGAAGAGAACAAAACAAAAGTGTTACAGGCTAACAGCAACCAAGCCACAAGGGAACCTTTCGCGGCGAGAAAGCTTTTCTCAGACGAACACGCGCGGTGTCAGCGAATAAAAATGTAACGAAATGTACCACACCTCGAGCGCGATATTCTCGCGTTATAATCTTTTCCGTTCTGAAATTTGATCGTACAGTTAATATGTGTAAACACACAAACGTTTGAATTATTGTTTAAACTTGACGTAATTAATCTGTGTAGCGTATGCATGAAAAAGAAGAAATATCGTAAGATATAATTACGATGCGTATACAAGGTATGTTTGCAGCGGGAGAGATATTGCTTGTAACTCAAGACATGCTTAAGAAGGGTTCATGGAGATATATAAGCAGAAAAAGAAGATACAAACAAGGAAGAAGGGAAAAAATCAGAAGAGGAGCGATGAAAAAGAGCGGAAATTCGCTCGAACGCAAACCATCAGACTATATTCTCGGATAGCTCTTCACAGTCAGTCTCCTTTTGTCTGTCGGATTTTTAAGAGCACCACTCACGTCTCATCCATCCTCCCTCTTCCTTCCACATCCATCGTATCTTCCGCCCCGCCGAGTCTTTGTACAAATGTACATGCGCATGTATCAGTATATACACACATATATATTTGCTACGCTTTAAACGTGAGATCAAAAGACATTGCCTTCTGTTTTAGCGCACTCCGATTGGTGTACACTCTGCACTTCATTAACCACTTCATTTCACTTTAAAATAAAGGTAAAATTTCAACGGACGAGAATTCGCGGAGTACAAGAATTACAATTATCATTAACAAGTTAATTAAATCCAGAGATTAACAGTGTTTAATTATGCGATCGCAATCTTCGCGTTTCAGGAACGTTACGATGGATACTCGTGTGAGAGTTACTTCATTCAGTTTTTATAAGAGAAAGTTTTTAATCAGGGAGAGAGAAAGAGAGGGATAACCATCCAAGTAAAATCTCAAAATTATGAGTATATCCTTAAGCAAAAATAATAGTGACAAGAATATAGATAAAATCGTTATATAAGTCTAATAAATAAGCCAATATTTGAACAAATTTTTCGCGAATATTTAAATATTTAGAAAGCACTACAGTCATAAGGACCTTATAATTTTGTATATTAAAGTTAAAACTAAATATGCGAATAAGAGATTTTTTTTAGAAAACGAGAAGTTTAAAAGGATTAGTAGTTCCACGCAATTTCATAAGAGAATAGTCCCAATTTTTAAAATGTAGCTTAAATAAAAGTCAACTCAGTATTATCTAAGTAACAGAAGTGTTCTTCAACTACCAATGTTAAAGAAAACCTTCTGAGAATTGTTGTTGATCCTTTAATTAAGAAGTAGTAAGTGCATTACTGTGCAAGAGACGAGAAAAGTTTAAAACTCGCTGAATATACCATACTTTAAAAAATGCTTCAAGTACACTAATCGTTTTATTGAGACAGTAAAATAACGTAATAATTTTTGCTTCGTTTTAATCCACAAACATAAAAGTTAAAAAATGTCGATACATACAAAAATATTTTTGTATGCGTCACATATATAATATGAAACTCACTGCACAGTAAGCACATTCATTCGAATTATCACTTACCTTGTTCTTTCTCCGGAATTTTTGCAGGTACCTTCTTATCGGGTGCCTTTGGTGAACAATTCTTTCGCGCTGGCCTGACGGTTAATGTCGGTGGAACCTGTCAGAGATAAGCAAACATAACTGTAGATCCGTTTTTGTTGGCGTATAACAGACTTTATTGTCTATTTATGCGCATGTTATGTCATCGAAGTGTAAACATGTAAACGATATACTCACCACTTTCTCGGACCTTTCACCCGATGGTAATCTGGCTATAGCCGCGTCGGGACTGTCCTCAGGCGGTGGAGGTTGCACAATCCAATTGTATTCTCGTTTCTCAACAGGCAGGCCCCATCTTTCGTACTCGAGACTCTGCGTACGCAAAGTCTCATAGCAATCCAAGCACACAACCGCAAAATCCCCATTTTCTAACAGTAGGCTTTTCTCCGGTTGTCTGTGATACCTCAGAAACGGAAAGTCCTTTACTGGCAGCGCTCGTACTCGTTTCCTGTACGTCACGATGCCGCAAACATAACAGCAATAATCATGAGTGTTATATTGACGCTCGGCGGCGTTTACTTGCTGACCACTAGAGAGAGATTCGTGCTGACGCCATTGTGCCAACAGTGAATGATAACAAAACGTGCAGACCAGGGCGGAGCCGTCCTCACGGAGCTGTTCGGCGTTCGGTGGTGACTGATGACGCAACAGTTCCGGGAAAAATGGCGCATTTCGACCCTGAGGACGGCCATATAAGACTCTTGCTAGAGTTAAATCACTGTGTAAACCGCATAAGAAACAATAAATCGAGCTGCTCGATGTGCCTGGATTGCTTCCGAACGTTCGATCCGAACTAGAACTCGGTGGCGTAGCAATTGACCGGTTAACGTCACCGTTTGGATGTGGACTAGGAATATCATACCTGGAATTTAACAGATATTACAAATGTTACTTTTTTTAATTCTTTTGATATAACATCTAATAAAAATAATTTCTAGAAACAATTATTTTTTTCAATGTAAATTGTTTACAGAATTATGTAACTGTTCATCTTTTGCGGAGATTAAATTATAGATATTTGTACAAATGTGATAGATACAATTATAGATAAAGCCATTTTAATCAACAGACAAAACATTTCTTGCTGTATCATTAACATGCATAATATATGCAAATCGTTTAAGATCAACAGTTAATGTAAATTATGGCGGACTAACCTGCGGCGTTCTAAAGGAACCCGTTCAGCATCCATACTTTCCCACTGTTGTGCAAGATGATTCACACAGTGACTACACGCTAATACTCTTCCATGACTGTCCATGCAAGCGTTTTCAGACGTACGTGCCATTCCTCTCAAGCAAGGAAAATGCATAGCATGTGAATTCATTCCCTCCGGGCTCGTAGATAACCTGATAAGGATAAAATGTAGAATTATCGATATCTCGCTTTAGAACTGTTATAAAGCTGTAATTTTCTCAGTGATATTTATATAGAATTTACCATTCCATGTGAGTACGAGGATACAATCTTTCACAAATATAGCACCTATAATTTTGGCCAAGCGCAACGGTCCCATTTTCTGCAGGACCGTTGCTAGGTGAATTTCGTTGCCCAGGCGTGGGAGCTTTCACGGTGGTACTGCTTCGTTGCTTATTTGTAGCAACCGTTGACTTGTTTAAGTCATATGGCTTAAAGCGAATATCGCTACCAGCTGAATTGGCTGGAGATTTAGGAACAGCAGGCCGTGGCGAAGGACCTATAGCAAAAATGTTTAAGTATTTTAAACACACTGTTGTAAACATATAAACAATAAATAAAAAGTGTAAATAATTGTTCAAGATTAATAAAAATTAACCTTGTTGACGGAAATCTACATTTTGCCCGGCTGGCTGTGCCTCGTTATTTTCTCCGCCAAACACCTGCTGCTTTTGTGGGATAGCTTTGTAACAAATAGAACAAACTTGCACCATTCCCTGAGGACTAATAGGACTAGCTCCTGACGGAGGTCTCAGAGAATAAATAAAAGGGAAGTACACCTCCTTCTCTGGATTAGGACAGCAATACAGAAGTCTGATACTGGATGAAGGGTACTCGAGAGCGCAAGTATAGCAAATAAACGTAGTTGTATCCATTGTGGGTGCTTGCCGCTTGCGAAGCGTATAATTTCTATCACCATGTGGCACTCCTTGCCGCGTATACGCTTTCCACTGTATTAAAAGATGATTCTGGCACGCTGAGCAGGCCTAAAAAAATCAAAATATATAAATTATAAAAATATTGAAGATAATTTATACCAATATAAGTGTACCAAGACAATAAATATGTTGGAAAATATACCTGTACTCGTCCAGCACTGTCCATGGGTCGACTTCTACTCGGCCTAGGATGAAGCATCAGTGATGGAAAGAACGGCGGTGGACTGGAAGAAGGATGCGGCGGAGTTGGCAGTGGCTTCGCAGCGATATGACTGAGAGATCCTCTCTTGAATTCATCCCCGCATACATAACAGACTTCTGTGACCGAGTTTTTGTCCGGCATCGATAGATCCAGGATGTCCGTGCCAACGCTAGATGATGATCCACCGCTGTAGATAGCTGCAGTCGCAACGTCAGACAATTGGTTACGCAGTTCGTTCATTGTCGACGAATGTAATTTACGCGATGTCGCGTAAAATCCGTGAACGCGCAACGATACAACTGGCCATCCTATTTGTCCCGAGAATCGCACACGCCTTCAATATTATCATCGCGCTGCACGTGGCCCACTTAGAAACTGTATTTTTTAGCGAGTTTATCTCCATGTTATATCCAGGCTATATTCGAATACAGAGAGTGTTGATACTTTCTCGCGCTTTCATATATGACGGCGTACACAGTTTCAATAGCTCTATTTCGAACGACCCGGTTATCTGTCGGGGCACCCGCTGACTAATGAATATCAGATCGGTCGGATCGAAATTGTAGAGGTCACTAAAGCTCAATAATCCACGAACGCGAGCGGAGCGCGGGAGGAAAATCGCGTAGAATCACCACTCAGATCGGACGTGCACGTTGAATGAATCGGACGGCTCTTTGCCACGACTTTCGTATAATTCTTATCTACAAAACTGTTAACCTTTACTTTCAAACGTTTACATTAGTGCACGGAAGGACTAAGGCCAGCGTAAATAATGACCCGATTCGTATATTTACCGCGTACACATTCTGAAACGAGATAACGAGGTAATAGGAGTGAAAAACAGCTTTTACTTCTATCAGATAGTATTTGTGCAAGGTGATTTCATCCAAGTTATTTCGTTAAGTGCACACTTTGAATCCGCTTTAAGTATTAAAACGCTTCAGCACGATTGCCATTAAATATTTTTTCGTTCACACTATGTCGTATATATAGTATCGTTGATACTTTATCTATATCTAAGTACACTGCTGTTAAAGATGTCGATTTCTTAATATAGGATGGCCAGTAAATTACGATAAATCGTAATAACCGGTAAAGAACTGTGATGTGTATCTTATCATTTAAAAATATCAGTATCGAAGATTTGAGTATGAGAAAAAGACAAGTATGTTACTATTTAGTAACTAAATACTAATCTCATAATCTATATTTATTACCAATTTTTTTTTCTTTAATTTTCGTTGAAATAATTCCTTGAACGATTATTATACCACAATTTACCGTACCATGAACAGTGCATTCTTTGATTCTCTCAAAGTTAGGAATAAAAGCAGTAAGTTGACCTCAGATAAAGATCCAATTAAACTCCCTCGGTCAATTTAATAATTAGGAAGATCCCAACGCGGTTGCTTTCGCGTCTTACTTTATATATACAATACATGTTTCTTAAAAGAAACATTTCTTGTCGATAATAGTATTATCATTCGAAACACTTATTAAAAGAAGTAAAAATATTTTTAAACAATTACAGAAAACATTTATTTTTGTAATTTTTGTAATTAAAAAAATATCTTTACTCTTTTTAATATGTTGTTTCAGATAAATGATAATGTTTATTTGTAATTTGGAATGTGTAAAACAAAATATAAAAATTACAAATAAACATATAAAAGATACACGTGCTCTTTCTTTCAGTTTCAAATATGGTTTAATAGACGCGACTGATGAATAATGATTAACCTGCAGGCGGTGGTAAGGTGGGTTGTGGCGCAGGTGAGGTTCTAGGTGCATGTCTCAGATCCAATGCCGCCTCATTGGATATTCTAGCGTCTTCGACGGGCTGTCGTGGGCTCTGCAACCTTTGATGAGGTGATTGCAATCTGTGGTGGGGAGATTCCATTGTGAGTCTTGCTTGTTCCAAGTGCCTATGCGTTTCTGCCGTGTTAGAATGCGGCCTTGGCACCTCGACAATCGAATTCGATGGCGGTCTAGTCTGCTCGACTCTCGGCGAGGGCGAGGGTGGTAATCGAGGTGAGACGCCGACCGGTCGACTTTCCTGTCTGAGTTGTGGTGCCTGATCGTTCGTCAAACCTAGGACTTGGGCAGCGTACTCGCCCTGAAGTGCCATTTCTGCTCCTGTGAACGGGCCGCCGTCGCATCTCTTCAACCAATAAATTCGCTGGCTGTGAGGTCTAGCTTCTCGTTCATAGCTCTCCCACTGTTGTAACAGCAAAATGTAACATAGATTGCAAGCCTTGACAGCACCGCTTCTGACGCCATCGCCGCGATAGCCATTTGGCGGCTCATGTGACTCAAGAAACGGAAAGTAGGGCTCATTGGGCGAACCACCTGGACTTGGTTTCACTCGTAACCAATGTTGCTCGCTGTGGCCCACGGCGCCGCAAACGAAGCAGATTCTTGCTCCGCCACCGTCCTCGAGCGGCTGTGCATTTGTGAGCGATTGCCCCTCAAGTCCCGGCTCATTCTTCACATATAATTTGCTTTCCATCATGTCAGGAAACCATTGGATCCCTTTTTAACGCCCTCTTATAACTTCGTGTTTGGCACGCATGTACGATCAGAAATCACAGTGATTGATAGAACTTCTATCTTTTGTGTATATCTGAAATAAAGAATTAGGTTTGTAAGTATAATTATGTATAGTGTGCTTTTAATTTTGATATATAATTCATATATACTCGTATTTATGGTAAGCGATTGATAATTATAGGAAATCATGCATTTCTTTATATATCTGTCAACTTACACAAACGCATATCCAGCACTTTATTATATGTAAATAAGATTATTTGAGTGCAAATGTGACATAATTTTATAGATTATATCACTAAATATCTTATGAAATAATAACAGCAAATTTGCAAGTCATTAATACATTTCGAATTCATACAGCAAGTCTTGTTCCAATAACATCAAAATTTTTAAAAATAACATTAAACAACTGTTGGCTTGAATAGCAAATTATTTAGAGTATGCAAAGATTCGCAGTATAATCGACAAGAATTCTCTGCAAAATGCAAAGAGAATAAGAATTTTTTAACTGGCTTCTGCACATTTAGAAATCATGCGATTGTAATCACTTGTCGTACCACGGTTCACTGAACAATTTGCTGTTTATATTACTTGATAATAAGTTGCATTTACTGTTGCAACAACAAAATTGCAAAACATTTTGAAAGTAAGCTCTATCATTTTCAATTCCTCTGCACGTCTTCTCAGTATCAATACGTCTATAACTCATTACCAAGTAGCATACAAGAACAGAGCAGGAATTCGTGAGCAAGCATCTGGTAAACAGACAGGGAAGTGATGATCAGCAGGCGTATTGAAAAGAACCTTTCGTAAAATTGTAACGGCATTTATCCGCGATACATTTAGACCACCGGCAGGCATGCGGTATATTTTTGGAGCATCGCTACATCGACGTTTACCGAGCCCAACCAGAGATCAACTTCTCGGTACATCGGTAAGCGAGTGCTAAGGAATCGCTGTTGTTCAAGGAGAAGCGTGTATCAGCCGTGTGTTTTCGGCAGCGGGGAAGAGGGGAAGGGAATCGGAATGCGGGCGAAAAGCAAACGTAGGCGTGAAAGCGTCGATTTCCCGATCACGTCGACGAGCTGATCGTCGTCGCGGTCGAGTCGCCGATGACAGCGGGGCGAGCGGAGCGCGGTGCTCTTTGCGAGAATTAACGAAACGTGGTTTGCAACTGGCGTTCGGACACAATGGTGGTGATGAGCTTGCTGCTCGCCTTCGCGAGTCGCGTCGCACGTCCCCGGTGATCGGCGATCGCGCAGCCGACGGCGTTCGTGTCTCGGGACACGGTGTGCGTGTGTGTGTGTGTGTGTGTACGAGAGGAATGCTCCGGAGATGCTTCCGGAACGGCGAAGTGGACGAGCAGGGCGGCGCGGCGCGGTGCGGTGCGTTGCATCGAGTCGCGCCACACCGCGCCGTGCAATTCGGAGGATTCCTCTATCAGCCTCGCTGATTCCGAGAAGGCCGATTCGCGCGAGCCCGCGACTCTGTCGCTACCGAAATTACGCGCAATCGTGGCGGCCGTGGTCGGCACGCACGCCGCGCGGCCTGTACATCGGTCGACCGTACCCAAAGCGTGCGGCACACGACACTCACGTTCTCACAGTTCGGCAGGGCTGGCCACAACATCGCGTCGCTTAATTGATGCTCCTGTCTCCGGTGGCTGCCGCGGCTCGCTCTTGTTCGGATAAAAACGGGACTCCCTTATCGCGAGCCCTAGTCCCTGCCATACGTGCTCGAGCGGCGCACGATGCCGCGGGGTGTCACCTTCATTGTCGCGCTGCCGGCCGTCCCGCTCATATTTACACGCGCTAACGCAGCCGGTACACGACCAATACCGGGACACTTGGACACGTATCTTCACTGTCGCGCGTGACTGCGAGGTAACCGACAGGTTCGATCCTACGGGCGACTAGGAAAGATACATTTCCGATGGCACAGCACCCGCGACTTCGCCCTCACTTCGCCGCCATGTTGCAAAATCGCGATCCGCCGTCCCATCATGCCACGCAGCTCCATCATATGACAGCGCCGCCGGGACGGCCAATCGGAGTGCGCGATGCACGCGCGCCGTCGCGAATTCGCGACTGACCTGCCGCCAACGAAAGATCAACGCAAAATTTAAAATTTACATCGCATCTCGGCTGCGATACACTTTATGCTGTAAATGTATTTCAAGCAATCTTTTATTGGTCAATTTATCAAATTCTTTCTTCTTATTAATCAATGGAGCATTTGCAGCACTTAAGTGGATCATATCCCTACAGTTAGAGCTGTGGTATATAAAAATATTTTAAAATATCAGAAAACATAAAAGGCAAATGAGTGTACGGCGCGTTACTTGGTGCGCACAAAATTTAACATACAATTTTAATAAAAATTCAATATAAATATATTTAGTTATTCAATATAAATTATATTACATTTAGTTAATTCGATATAAATATATTTAGCTTGCTTCAAATTTCGAATTTTTCTAATATTTTTGAATTTTGAAAACTTTTCTCAAGTTTCTTTTTTCATTAAAAAATATTTAAATATAATGTAAATAATAATGGACAACAAATATAATAAATAAAGATCATAGAAGTAAACGCTAGATGTATATACTACATATTGTGACACGCCCAAGTTTAAAAAATATGTTAAATAAGTTAAAAACCCCATAATAAATTATCAATCGCCATAGAATTTATGATCATTAACTTGATAGCTGTTTTTCTTTCATCAAATCCGATTCCTCAAAACGTAAATTTTGGATCAAGAATTCTCGAACGTATCTTTTCGTTTTATCGGCGTATCAACGATTGTCGAATGCATATTATTGACTTACTTAACAATCAGATGATGAGATCGATTAGAAAACTTATATTTTATCCTATCTTCAGAATAAATACGACTATTGATTTTTTAATTTTTTGTATTCGTTGAAAATGATTGACTCAAAGATTATACTTATACAATATATGATATGATCAAATTTATTCTTTCAATAAAAGAACATTTTGTCTGAGTGGAAGGATAAATGTATGATATCGAAACGGTATAAAAATATCACTCGCCATTCTTTTGCTATTATTAGTCGTCCCTCTTTCTGCGATTGGTTATATCGATGGAGTATAAACCGTAGAACTTATTGATTAGTATTGCGAAAGAATTGCATTTCGTGGAAACATGAATATCAACGCTATATCTTAATTTTTATTCGATTTATTTTTATCGGTATTTTTATCTTTATTCCATTTTACAGACAAACAAAAATTCGAAATTGGAACATGAGACATCTAAAAATTTTGTGAAAATTGTCTAAAAGAACGTCTTATTCCCGATTTTAGACTTTATATTGTCTGAAAATTTATCTAATTGTTAATGTGGAATAATTTTTTAACGTCAATATTACGATTGCGAAAACTCGTACGCAATTTTGAAAACTGCAGTGTCGACACACACGAAACTGCCTAAGGCAGATTCCATCTACCTGCTTTTTTTGTTGCAAGACGCGTAAGTCTGAGAAAGAAAAAAAAGAGTAGATGGCTGCAGTCCGTAGTACGAACCCGCTTTCTACGAACGCGCCGACAACCGAACCGGTCGTTCCACCGCGCGATGCTAATTTTTACGCTGACACACAATATCTGCTGAATAGAAGAAACTGGACGTGCGTGAGAAGCGTCGTGACAAACGTGCCTCTTATGAAACACTAAAACGTTTCCCAACGAAATAAAATGTTAAACGGAAAAAAAGATGCGATTTTAAAACATGATTTATCGTTCGGACTTGAGCCTGTAATCATTTAACGTAATACAAATAATTAATATATTATAATTATATAATTACACAAATTATATATTTTTTTTATAATTAATATAATAAGTAAATACACAATATTATATACATGAAATATTAATAATAAATAAAGTAAATGAAAAATTTATACGATATATATAATCGAATAAAATAAGAAATTTTTATAATACAGAAAATTGTATATAGGAAAATTGCTTGTACAAGGATTGATATAGAGGGAAAATAAAAAAGGGGTAGTTTCAATGTTTCACGGTATTTAATCAACAGACTGGAACATCGTATTGAACGCTAAAATTTACGTCTTGTAAGTTATATAATAATTTCATATGTACGCGCGCATTTTTCCACCGTTTCACGCATCGGGTGGAATTTTGATATATATAATACTAAAAAATAATTAGAAATACTTTAAAAATATTCTTTGCAAATGAAAACTTTTAGAAATACATACACACGAACGCATGCACACGCACGCACGCACGCTCTCTCTCTCTCTCTCTCTCTCTCTCATTCTCTCGGATCATTTTCGTATCTACCATACAGATCTAACAGCTACAATATTTTGAATTACGTTTTCTTTATATGTTTCATACAGAGATTTAAAATCACAAGAAATTATTATTCGTAATGTGTAATAATAGTGTTATTGTTGTGTCATTATTATTAGTAATCTTACAGCTATCGAGACACGCAATAATGGTACAAAGTTATTTTGTTTTTCACATTCGCGACTGCAGACGATTATAATATTTTATAGAACGTAATCGCGCAATTATATCGATCATTTTCAAAGCTACTTATCGTCACTTGAGATTACCCCACGCGATATTTTACGGTAGAAATATTTTGTCTTGACGCACACAAAACAGTTGCCTATTGTAGAATTGCATTGAGTTGCATAATCACAATTTTAACTTAACGTTTTTACATACGTATTGACGCTCGTGTTAATGTCTAAAAGAAAGAATAGATCACTCAAAACGATATTCTAATCTTACAGGTACAGTGCAGTTTCACTATCATATCGACGTTTTAAAAATTCGCAAATCTCATGATAATATAGAATACTAAGTTTGCATTTTTTTCAAATAGACTACACTGTAGCTGAAGAAGAGTCTCTCGAAAGACATTAAACATAGTAGCATGTAAATATACACTCTATCATCTCTTCTTATAAATAATTACAAACTAAGTTTGCTTTGCATTGATAAATGACTATAACGATCATTATTTTTTCATTCTTTATCTTTCTCTCTCACACACACACACACACACACACGCACGCACGCACGCACGCACGCACGCACGCACGCACGCTCTCTCTCTCTATCTATCATTTTCATCACTCATACAGTTTATAGAATAATGCTATTAATGAGAACATTAGAAATAATTCATTAAAGATTATTTTTTTACATTTTGTTAATATCAAATTTCTCTCACTGACAAGAAAACAAGAAGAAAAGTCAATGCTTTGGATTTAGTCAGCTCAAAACACACAATTTAAATAAGAATATGTTAGTTTTATTCAGGAATGATCATCCTTTGTGTTTCCTTGGACACAAAATGCCATTGACTTTTTACTCTACAATTTATCCTTTAAGTGCAAAGCACAGACAATTAACTCGTTTCACTTTTATTATGACTTACTCGAAGAGTGACGTATGCGCGTAGTATATTAAAACAGATTTGACATTTGGTGAACTCATGACTTTTACTCACTTGACCCTACTGTTGCGGGTTATCTCATTTCTTATGTACATATATAAACAGATATTATGGTAATAAAGTTTCCTTCTTCATATGGGATACTTCAATAAAAAAAAAAAGAGGTAAAAGATATAATTCGCAGGGAATCATTTTCGATTAACAATTCTGTAATGATTATATTTAATTCTACTTTTTTGCTATATGTGTGATAAAAATAGATCCACAATATATATTTAAATGTAATGTATTGTGTTGTCTTTATCACTACAATCTACTGTTTAGTTAAAGTGATAATGCAATAATACTTCTAAGTCCATCATAAATTGTATGTAAACATCATAATTAATGTAAGTATACCGACACGATTTAAATTTTATTCGATCGAAACATCCGTTAGAAGCAGCTATATTGTAGTGGTTGTTTTGTAAACGATACCGCATATGTGTAACGAATAACGAATGTAGTAAAAATATGCTGGGTCACCGATTCTGATAAAAGTTCTCGACCCGATGTGTGTATGTTAACCTGCAAATGTCATCTAGATCAAAGTAAACATACGACCAAAAAAAAAACATAACTATCTAAGAGGAACACAGAAGCATTGAGAAAGATCATGAAATAACAAGGAAAAAATTGGTCCGATCATCAGTTGGAAATAAAAATTTACTCCAAGTGCTTTTGGATCTTGTATAATATAGATTGTATCTTTGTGTTTGCACATGGCAGCACTGTTTCTTGTTAGATCCATGCTGCTAATAGCACTTTTCGGCCGCTCGATTAAAGGGGACTATTTGTAACACCACAAATATGTAAATACAATAATGTAATCCCATGATTCCCTCGTTGGATTTACCTACGCTATCTTCGTATCTCCTGTGCCTTCTCAACAATATCATCTTTGATCACAGTACCATCATTTCTCAGTTTCAGTATTTTCAAACTATTCACCCTGTTTGTTAATCATTTTAAAAAATTAGCTTAACTATTCTTGAAAAACATATTTCTTTAGTCTAAGAACAAAGAAAAGTTTTCCTTAATAGTTTTAATTAATTTTTACTGAAAGAGAGCAACACCGAGGTGTCAAGATACGCGATTTTGTATGAGAGAATTAATGTTTCATAATTATATATATAATTTCAAAGTTTATAATAAAATAAAAGTAATATCGCAACAATATAATATTGATATTTAACCATTCTTCTATTGGGATAACAATAAAATTTCTGTAAAAAAAGGTGATTATAGTATAATCTTACAAATATAAATATTATTTTTTAAAATTAAACAGGTAAACTAAGAATCAAAACAAAGAAATAACATCAAATAATAATAAAATATACAATTGTACGTAATTAAAATCGTTAAGCAAAATAAAATTTTCAAGGATTGGATGTTGCAGAATACAAATAAACATCAAAAAGACTCGGTCGCTCAACGAATAAATAGAAAAGTGCTTCGCTCCCGTATTTCAGTACACCTTTTCTGCGCGGCAAGTGACAATTCTAAAGAATCTTTCAAACGCGCCGAGTCTGACTCGACGTTCTCAAATATTACTGTTGACCGACGCCTCGGTGTCTAAAATTCTTTTGTCTTTTATCTCGTCTGTCAGCGGCTTACTGAATACAGGCTCGATTGTCTCCGACAGCAGTTTTGGATTGTGCTTGTCAATGTGCGTTAGCTCGATAGGGAGGTATATCGTCCGGCAGTAATCGATGTCGGCTCGGCATAACGGGCAACGCTCGCAGCGACGAGCACAGTCCAAACAAGCCACAGCGTGTCCGCAGGGAAATAGGGCTGTGTCTAAACTTCGGTCCATGCAGATCCGGCAGAGCATAGCGTCTAGTAATCTCGCTAAACATTCTCGAGATTCCTGAAATCGTAGAGATCGTTTGTATCAAGTGCGCACGGCAAATCTTCCGATTAGTATGGCTCATTGGTACGAATTCGTCGCTCACCTTGCATTTAGGATTCTCGCACTCTCCACAGGCATGCCTATCGAGGATCTCATTCTCCTCCGGTAGAGCTATGGTCGCCGCTTCGCAATAAAGCGCACGCCGCGCATTATCATATACCTCTCGGCAGGTTCTGCGTATATCAAACACGTATTTCTTGCCTAGGGTCGAGTCCTCATTGAAAATGGAAATTATTGTCCCCTGGAAGAAAGTAACAACGTTCAGTTATATTATTTGAATTTAAATAAAAGGGAAACGAGTTTTATCAAAAGAAAAAAGGTCTATATAGGAAAACAAGTTGTATGAAAAGAAAAAGAGATAGCACGTAAAAGGAACCAACCAAAAATAAATCAAATATCAAACGAAATTCGTTGCAGGAGGTATACCTTTAAATCACGGATAAATTGTGCGGTGACCGCGCTCCTGACTGTCTCACAGCTGTAGAACGCATGTTTTTCAGTGATTGCTCTGTAAAGTCCACTGGCAGATTGGCTAGAGTCTAATTTAAAGTCCAGTGATGTCTCCTCGCCGTCAAGTGAGAGGTAAACCAAGTGGAACATCCGCCGTTGTGATGTAGCGCTTTGTATGGCTGTATACGGTATGCTGTAACGCAATACATAATACATCGTATAATAAATTGAACCACGATGGAGGTAAAGATAAAGTAAAATCTTGATGCTAATCTTCCTTCTGCATAATGGATGAGGCGAAAGCTTGGAAGGGCTCTATTGATCTTATCGCACATGAGCATTTTCCATGCATTAATATTATTTACTTAAGAATTTTATTAGAGACACAATTTTGTCATTTTATATTAAACACGGATTGATAATGAAGTTCTCTCAGTAATAGCTGTTCCGTTCAACGATTATCTCGGCGGATGGTATAATGTGTAGCACAGCCGGTACGTGCCGTCTCCTATCGTCGAGAAGCAACATTACAGTCGATCCGAGATTTCGCGTTGATAAATATGTAACTTAACGAGACAATATTACTTAGATGAATTGATTAAACAATGTACAAGAGCGCTCACGTTTAAGTTTTCTATTTAATCTGTGTCCAAATTTATTATGATAAAAATGTTTAATATAGTTTACAGTATTACAAAGTTTTAAGCATTTCATCAACTTAGCTATTTTTCTAAAACTTAAAAGAATTTGTCGAGTAACTACTTTGATTGCGTAAATCAATTTTTGTTCATATCTCAAACATATATAGTTAAAATATAAATAATATATATATTGATGCATAATCACTTTTGCGTCTCTTCGTCCTGATTGCGGTAGACCGTAATTCCGTGCGGACCAACGCCGATCATAGACACTCCGTTGTATCCAAATTTACTGTGAAACATTTCCTGTCCGAATGCGTCGAGGTTTGATATCTCTTTCAAGAGCCAATATTCAGCGGTCGACGCTTTCATTCCCTGAAAATTCACATATATATCTCTATTATTCATGTATATTGTACGACGCATATTCATATAGCAATATTCATAGTTATCAAATTGTAAAAAAAGATTGTTGTCAAAATTCTTCTCTCCCTTTTCCCATCCCCTAAAAATAATAAAATCGCATCTCTCTGCAAATGCAACTGTTCAACGAATATTGTGTATTTTCTATTGAACGCAATCATTCATGTTCTATTTCAAATAACAAATTCAGAAACATGAAATTAAAAAAAAAATAGAACAATAGATAAAAAAGATTTATTAAACGCCGGAAACAAGAGAACGTAAAGTTAGATTGACGGTAGTAAAATTTATTAAAAGTAAAAAATTCGCTCGTGTTATGCAAAGCAATCTAATAAGAATACTTTCTGCATTACATATTAATAAAATGATACGTCTTTTTTGCAATATAGTTTATTTCATTCCGTCCAATAAGTATAATAATTATTTAATTTCAATGTGTGTGTGTAACTTCCCGATTCGGAAGTGTGATAGCGTATGATAGTCAAGTTATAATTAATATATCTCTTAACGCACTTTGATTTCCTTGTGTTGCTGCACTATCCGTAGCAGAAAGTCTTGCGGTTTCGGCTCGCATGGCTCCGCGGGTTGTATGTGACAGCATTGAGAGTAGAGCGCGTGCGGCGGTGACAGCGCATCGTAATCACCACCATCGGCTTGCGCTATTAGGGCGACCAGACGAGCCACGGAACCCCAATCGGCGACTTTCAGCTTACTCTCGACCAGCTCGAGACGGGAATGCAGGTAGAACTGGTGCCTGCAATCACAGAAGATAGAAAGAGGATAACGATGAGACGACGCTCGGATCTATTATTGTGGGTAGAGTTATTAATTGCAATTAGTTCAATTTCGCGCCGGGTGTGCAGCGGACCAGCTAATATACACGGTACTTCCCAGCTAAAGTAAGATTGATTACTCCTCCCTTCTCGGAAAGCATTGTTTTAAGTCTCTCCTCCTTCCCCTCCACCCCAGTCGAACAATGTAGTAATACAATAATGCAGAAATGATTAACGATCGAAACACGTTTGCAGTGGCGAAAAATACGTTCGCAATTTAATTGCACGTGGCGTTTAGGTATTATCGCCGGGCGAGAGAGGGTGTTTTCTCGTCTGTGCGTGACGTGAATCCTACGAAATCGCTTTGAGGTGGTGTGTTCGATCGTACGCCGAGCTGGCGTGTCGCGTTATTTCCATTTTCAACGTTTTACACTTTTTCCCTCGACAAGCTACCGCAAGAAGAAGCTTTGACAGAGGATATTTTTACTTTGGTTCGCTGGCTGAATTTCTGGTTGACAACTTAAATGATTCATATCCTGCATTTCCATGGCAGTATGACTCTACATTCACATGCATATTTGAAGAATAGCGGAGTGCGCGACCGGAAGAAGGGGCAGCTCTCCAAAATACCTCCAAGCTCCTTTTGCATACTCCTGAATATCCTTCAGCTGTACAATGCATACATCTCACGATAAACATGTTGCCGTTGGAGAAGTGGAATTACGCGTCGAGAGGAAGTGAATAGCCCGTTCGCGAAGTACCAGAATACGCTAAAGAATCTGCATTAGAATATACCGTGCTACCATTTTTCACGATTCTGCATGTTGCTGCATTTCCTTTTTTCTTTCTTTTTTTTTTTAATTCTCTCTGGCAAATTTACATCGCAGAAATAATGGATAATCAAGGTGTATCAAAAGATTCGATTGTATGATGGCAGATAATTTGACACGATAGGAAAACAATTTAAGCTCATACTTCCACTCGCACGAGCATCGACCTTGATTCAGGTCGTGAGCGATACGACATTTAAAACATCTGCATCAAACGCCAGCTTTATCATTACATCAACGTTATTACCTCGATATTTCAATTGACAAAAAAAAATATATCTGCGACAATTTCCGAGCTGTTGGTTCACTACATTTTTAAGGGGATCTCCTAAAGTCGTCTTTTATCGATCCAAGACTTATATACATACGATTACATATGTGTCATTGACACATCACTACACATTATTATTGCATCAATATCGCACATATACACATTTTTTAACTGATCTTTTATATTATTTATCTAAAATCTAATTCTAAAAATTCGGGGGGGGGATACTGTTTGTTCATGTAATCTCTAGTTCACAAACTAAGATTATTTTATCCGTACAAAGTATCAAACTTGTATACATATAAAGCAAATACTATTATCTACGAGTCGACGCGACGCCAGAAGCCGATAACAAAATTGTAATTTTTTAATTCTTTTATGTCAAAGTTCTTAATATAAAGTCGACCGGTTTGAATTACATTACCGTTTATATTTTAATTTACAAAAAAGGATTTTTTAATTTGTAAAAGTAGCTAGAAAAATACTTATTTATTTAAAAAATAATAGGCAAAATAGATGATTTTAAGATCTTAACAAAGAAAATAATTTCGATTGAGAATAAATCAGATAGATGCGACCGAGGAACGAATCAGCAAAAATCCATATTAGCAAGGATTTAAAGAAAATATCAATTTTGTCGAAGATATCCGAATTTTTACCAAACATGGTTGATATCGAGAAACGTTCTCGTGTTCAGGCTATTTAACCGGAAGACTTTGGATATGACCTCGATACTTTTTCTCTGAGAAAATTATCAAGAGAACATTCTCGGAAAAACGTAAAAGAGGAGTCGTGTCAGACAGCTGCGTAAAAAATTAGGTCGCGATCGAAATCTGCGCCTGAATAGTTGCAGCCCCGACCAGTCTCATCACCGTCGGATCTTGAAATGTATTTCTTCGGTGAATCGCCGTGGAATTCCGTGTAAATTAAACGATTTTCCCCGCCATAAAATTCCACTGATACTTCGCACTCGAACACCTCTTCCCCTCAAAAAGAAAGACGTTATTTACCACGGGTCATTTTCCTGGGTCACGAATGTGCGAACCATGTGCGAACAATCTTGCTCTCGTCGGACAGAACTTCTGTCTTCGTTGGTCTCGAACTTCGGGTAAAATCCGCGGGTTGGTAGAAAGTGTTGGAGAACCCGCAATGACATTTGTCACCGTGTGAGAGATATTGGTTTTGTCTGAAGTTCCCGGAGGAAAGGTCGAAGAGAATGCCGGAACTCCGTCGGTGAACTCATTGTTAACAATTGCGCGCGACGAAAATCGCTGCCGGAAAACCGAACTCTTTCGGCTGATGATTCGCGCGAAAACAAAGGGGAATGCGATTCGAGCCGCTTTCGCAAATTAAGACTCGCGGACTTAACTTTTAATCGAACGACGTCGGCCTCGGCTGAGAGTTTCTCGCGATATTCTAGCAACCGAAATTACTTTCTAAAATTACGAAATCGTTTCGCTCTTCTTCATCCGCGAATATTCGAGATTACCTGAAATTACACAATCTCACGGTTGCGGAGTAGTGACCGTAGCATCTCGATTTTCAGGATAATAAAATTATCAGAATAGCAGTCTAATCGAGTTCACTTAATCTCGATTTGCCTCGTAGAGAAGCTTCGGATAATTAAGCAGAGTTTGCACTTTGCGTCTGCAGTGATATCATCTCTCTCGTTAATCTGAAATGACATTGAATTTAATATTTCTAACGCATATCGTTTATCGTTCTGTTAATTTTCGGGCAGTGATTAATTTCGTTATCTGACCCTTCCTTTCGCTAAAGACTTTTCTATTCTGCTAAAATTGAGACGAATGAAGCACATCGAATTATGAATCAACACTTCTAACATCGCGAACTTAGATACGCGGCAAGAAGATCTGACTAAACGAGGCTAGGTTGAGTGCTTTTAGAAAGCTTTCAAGCCACCTTAAATGCTGCGAAATTCCTCGGTAGAATAAAGCTTTTATTAAGCGCTATTACAGGCTATTTTTGGAAAATTCAGCGCGATACTTTTTATACCCAGTGAAATATTTATTAAACCGCATGCCGAACGGATATCGTGTATCGTGCTATACTGTTTGACAAATATAACTACGTCGCATGAAGAGATATTTGAATTAGCGTGAGTCGAGTAACTCCGGTAATATTAACGACATCGTCATAGAACGTCTGGCTGCAGGTGGCGTATATTTCATTCATGACGTGTATACAGCACTTTCCTATACATAATTCAGAAATGGAAACAAGGTCGGCCCTTCCGTGCAGAGTTTCAAATAGGGCGTTCCACTCGATTGATTGTGTAAGAGGTACTTATAAATCAGTCATACTGGACTAACACGCGAAGTGTTGGTAACTATGTGCATCATAGATCCGTGAACACATCTGCGAAATTCGAGAACAGTGTCGCAACAAATGTTTTATTAAAAAATCGAACAAATACTATTAATTCTTGTTTTTCTTATTAATATATCGTTATCTAAATCCGCAATAGCTCTTACATCGTTACGCTTGATTAATTGTAAGGACAGGAGCACAGATTCTTGCATAACATCTAATAAGACATGAGAAAAACAATCAATTATATAGGTTTTCTATCATTCATATCATACTAGTGGTAAGTGAGAATTTACATAAGTCATAAATTTTAAAAAACTTACATTCAAAATAAACCATATTAGATTGTGACGTCACAATACTTCAGCAGATCAGGAGTGCTAGTTCTTAAGACAAATAACAATACACTATGTAATGATCAATCATAATGTAACTTAAGTTCTTAAATCGTAAAAAAAATGGAACTTGATTATTTCCACGCAGTTACTAATAATTGACTTATTATTACTTATTATGACACACTACTGACTCGCTTACAACTCGTTCCTGATTTCTGCTCTTATTACTAATTACTTATACCGATGGGCTCATTGTAGAAAGCCCATCAGAATCTTTTATTTCACAGAAAAGAAGGAAATAAAGGACTTGGATTAGTTCATTTTCTATACATTATACATTGTATTTTATGCTTTCACTTAAGAAATAAATAGCGAACAAACGAAAGCAACATGTAGAAAATATAAGAACTGTAAAATATAGATTTCTACGATATAATTAAATACAATACTTGGGTACTTTTAAAATAAAAATTATGCGGATAAAAGTGATGCGTATCGTCAATAGCAGCAGAGAGCTGCCCAAAGAGTGTGAAAATTCAAGCTGACGGTTTGCATTTGGGCGAACAGGGTCGTGAAAAGCTCCGAGACCTCCGCAGTCCTGTGTCCACAATATTTCCTACTAAATAATTCAAAGGTTATTTCCAGCCGGTCTCGAGTAATTTTGAAGTAGTCACCGTGGCCGGGACTTCGTTCGTCGGTTTTGGTCCTGGACGACACGAAAGGTGGAAACAGCCGAGGGGGCAGTTGCGAATAAACTGGTGGAATTTCTTAGGGGAACGAGCGTGTCGTAATTCGTTGGAATTGCGGGCGAGTCAGCTGCATGCGGATTAACATTAGTGTGCGGTTGCCACGCTGCATGCGGACTGTCACTGGGTGACATTAGCCAGCCACATTGTAAATGAGTCAACACTAGATCCGACAAGCCGTGAATTTCAAAAGACTCGTTCGCGGCCGTTCAGATTTGCGCATGGAGAGTTTTCACGCGGTAAAGAGGATCGGCTTTGGTAGTGGCTGTAAGACCGGCTACAAAGTGACCGCAAGGCGATCCCTGTGGAACGCCTTTAAATTAGGTTTCAAAATTCCGAGGCACGAGAAAACGGGAACGTCGCAGGATGCACGTGCGCAGTATTAACCACTGCATTAATAATATATACGCAAATTACGAAGTTTCCTGTTGGCCGAGAAGAACTGAATAGTTAAGTGAAAATTAAACATTAAATTTACTGCCTAAATTATCTGATCTTTAAATTATTTTTGTGATAATTAAACATTCAGTTAACTACTTAAATTAACTGATCATTAAATTATTTTTCATTCATTACGCATACAATTTAAATGATTGAATAATGAGACTTTTTAAAAAACTAAAGTAATGAATAAAAAAACCTCATATTAACATAAATTTTTGATATTATACAGAATTCATTCCATAAAACATATGTAATTTATTCTATTTTTTAGATAGATTCGGATGTCAGATTTATATGATAAACTGTAAACAAACTTAAATAAAATTAAACTTTTATAGTTTAAAACTAATTATATCAAAAGAATAAATAAAGCTCTCGAAATGACATACTCTCATGCATTTTACGTTTATGTTACATCATACACACATCCTGCATATTTTTCTGTCATATTTATTCGACTATACTTATTAAAGTATTTTTTGTAATATATACATAACCTGCAGTCTTTATTCAGCCTTTCGACGTGTTTAAAATTCTTTGTGACAATAAGACAAAGATGTGATAATGGAGGAAGGCGTCGAAAAACACGGTGACATAATACGATTTTACTTGTGACGTATTTTAAACATGCAGTGCATACATCATTCCTATTATTGTTTTTTTCCTTTATCTTTTTCTTTAAAATTTAAATTCTAGAGTAAAAATTCAAAGCGTGAATATATAATTCTTTTCAACTCTTCACTTTTGCAGTTCATTTAGCACATGCAGAAAAAGATCGAAAGAAGGGGGAGAGAAAAAAAGAAAGGAAAAAGTATCTTCCTAATTTATAAACTCCTTAAATCGCCCCTCCCCCCCCCCCATTTCTTACGTAAACATTTATCAAAGCGACTTAAAAATAAAAATAGCGACGATGTTTGAGAGTGTCTTCGCGTGTTCATTAACGACTCGACCGAAAACCTCACGGGTGCTCTAATTATGTACGCGCTCTAGAACGCGCACATAGAAACGTGTCTTCGTGTGTATTTATTCTTGTTCGTGCCCGCTGCACAATGCTTTAATTGTACCATACGGTCTTGCCAGCAATTTTCAGGCACACTCGCCACAACAACCACGTACGGTTTTGTATCTAATCGGACCGTGCGTAATTAATTATTCGCCGAGTCGTAATTAACGAGCCAACCCTTGAAATAAGTCGTAATTACTTGTGCTTTTACGGCTCTCTTTCTTGTTTCCACTATTTGATTTTGGCGACACAATTTATATCTTTCACATTTGATCTTTCCTTACAAACACTAAACAAGCACTGACTGTTATTTAACTTACTGATGAAATAAGAAATTGTCAAATGTTAAATTTCGTTACTTAATTGATGTAACATTGTGCGAATAATTATCGTAACGTAACATACATAAAGATAAATATATATATACATATATGTGTGTATAAATAATTTAATATTATGTAGGATTTTCATTTCAGATTTAATTTAAAATATATTTCCTGTGATCGTCGAGTTCTGTTCATTATAATGTTGAATCGATAATTCATTATTATCGTATTTAACCGAAATAACTAAAGTTCATAACTGCACCAATACCGAGGATTCAATTTTGCATTATGTGGCTCTCTTCCTCCTGGCTAAATACGCGGGTACGCAATAGAGTGTGTAGCCGTATAATTCAATTATCTCGTGTCTCTACAATTTTCTGCCATGAAACTAACGCAATCACGATCCTGTTCTCGAAATAATAATGGACTGTTATCGAAAGTATTGAGAATCAATGAATAAGAGCCCGATATCGGGTTCCATTTTATTTTATGAAAATTTGGTGCGGAAGATATTAAATTCTTCGTGCTTATCGGAATTTTAGTCTTTATTTTAACAGCTTTTAATACTTATCGAAGAAGAAAGGCAATAATAAAAACCAATAAAATTATAATAATCCACCTAGATTCCTTCTTCTCTTTTCTCGCGATGGTCACCTCGTGACTACCGCGATAATTGACTACCTGTTCTTCGTTACCTCATCTTAGAATTTTCTCTTTAATCCATCCACGCATTATGATGCGGCAAGCGTGAAATCTAACAGGAAATCGTGTCAGCTCGCGAGTAATTAATCCTCGTCGAAGGTACGCTCGATAATTAAAGTTCAGGAGCAAGTAATCTACGAAGCGTACTCGTGGTCTATGCACTTTCTTCTCGTGTCGACCGACCCGTATATCGCGCCGACCGCTCGCGTACTTCACGGCGTGGATCTGCTTATTATCGAGGATCGAGATTAATGGAAGTCCGTTTCGGCGAAGCTGCTACATATCTTCCCCGAGAGACGTTTAAGAAGCTTTTCCAACCGTGAAAATGCAACTGATCTCAACCGTTGAATTTTCTACCACAGCGTTCCACGACGTGATCGCGTAATGAAATTATACCAAACGGCTGATTCACTGCGCCTGGGACGTTGTCGATTGATTTAAAGTTACTACATGCTATATGACACGCGACACATATGGAGCGCAAAGCCTGGCATTTACAAATATTGTTGACATATCACGAATATTGTACCAGAAATGACATATGACCCATAACATTCAACGATTACGACGAAATGACAAATAACAAATTTAGAATCATTGAATCTAAAAGTGCATACACTGATTTTGGCAAATGGCCTTTAACATCTCATATATTTCACGAATGGTACACGGGAGGAAGGGAGGAGGTTCATACGGATTTATTTTATGTATGCTCGAAATGGAACTTGCCAATCAGATTATGGAATCCGCGTGGGAATACGCAGGAAAACGACGAGTTACGTGACACTGAATAAAACAAATCTTTGACCTGATAAAGTTCGTGATCCGAGTTACAGCAAGGGTGGATGATGGAAACTTGAGAACCGGGAGAGCCCCAAGGGACCGTCTTTTCGTCGATCGCAATTCTATTTGCGTGCGCGCAGCAACCGAGAGGCGAGATATAATTCGTACACGTACTCGTATAATACACAAGGGTAATTACGTTTCTACAAATTCACAAGTATGTTCACGCCTGTTATCTAATGCGTTACATGGAAAGAATGATTTTACTGAAATATTTTACTAAAAATTCAGCTGGGTACAGATTTGACAATAACTTTGTTAGTCTATCAAAATATTTGCATATAAAACCCAAGAAGAGTAATGCTGTACAAAATTTTGATATTTTAATAATCGCAGCTGTGAGTGTCCTATAAAATTATTTCAACAGTCGAACAAAATGTATTTTCACATCTACATTCAACTAAATTTTTAGACACTTCAGCTATTGTTTTCTCTGTGTATATTTCATTGAATTTGTACACATATTGTAATTCTGCCAGTAGAAACAAAGTGGCTATTTAAAAAAAATAAAACAATTCGATTCTATAAGATTTTAGGACGTGACTCTTCCCACTAAAAAAGCCGAGAGACTTTTTTTATCTAAAGAGCGATCTTCTGGAGGCAAACACATAAATATGTATTATATACATATATATTTATATCAATTTAATTTACAAGAAATCTTATACGAACAACTACTTGTTTTTATATAAAAGATCAAAAGCATTTCCACAGAATTATTTTCATCAATAGTTACAAAGCGGGTTTGGATACGTAAAATGGATGTGGCATAAAATATGACATACTTGCGCTGTCAGGAAAGACTTTACATTTAGCCAACAATTTTATACATCAAGCAATTTTACAGTAACACTAGTGATTTTTTCTGTGCCATGTGTTCATTTAGAAAAATGCGTTCACCATGCAATTTAAAGTACACAAGTACACTACTCATAAAAATGTTAAAGTCAGGATACTCTCATATTCTAAATGAATCTATTACGTTACACGCTCGCAAAAAGAGCTCCGTTTTTATACATTTTGCGTAAATCTGGAAGGTAATATTCATTCACTACGGGATAATGAAGCACTGCAAAAAATTAATTGAGACAAATAAACACGAGACTACCACGAGATGCAATCTGCAGAGCGCGCTAATAAACATCCTCCGCCTGTAGTCTCCCCAAGGGAAACCACTCTGGAGGTTTTTCCTCTGTACACGGGTTGTCTCACTAATAGCGTGTACTTTAATAACAAATTCTTTAACGATGATAAAGCCGATTTACTTACAAAAATTTTAAAGAGAAATTATCATAGGGATTTAATAACCTTCATTAAAATATCGTAAATTTATCTATAAATTTTTCCATCTTATTCTTTTGCGAATCGATAAAATATAAACCGGGGAGATCGGGTCTTGTTGGCACAGCTTTCATAATTTCAGCATTAAGTCATTTAAATAACTGACTATTATGATACCACATATTTTTATTTTTTAAAATTTTTGGCCTAAATCGACTATTGATGAAACCTATCAGGAACTCTAGAACTATTGCGGGTGCAAGCAGTACTGTTATTAAAATTTCCGATTTTTAAAATTGAGGTGCTAACTTCACAGAGACTTATTATGATTAGACTATGCTAATATGATAGAAAGAACTTTTTTCTACATTTTGAAGCTAGAATAGCTCTTACTAGACAGACTGTAGTGGAAAGTATGCCTCGGAGGTGCCAGTCTATTATAGACGCAGCTGGTGACTGGACTCCTTATTAATATAATTGTATTTTGAACATAATCCTTCTAAATACAATCAATATAAATTTAAGGTTAATAAGCCATTTTTCTTTGAGATAAGTCTGCCATGCTCTTACTAGACAGACTGTACCTCTTGTGCCAACAAGGTTTGCCATACTGTGAAAATTTTTTGTTATTTCTGCATTCACTCTTTCTCAATCGATGATAAATAGTCGTCTTATAAACGAAAGATCTCCGATATATATCGATATCCATCGCAAAGAGGAATATCTTTTTGTAGCGAGACAGCAATCCTGAGTCGAAAGAGATCTCTTCCAGAAATCCGGTCAGATTTATCTGACGAATTACTTCCGGTGCACTTGACTGAAGACGAGTTAAGTCGGTGGCGAGTATAATTCGGATTGCCGCTAGAATCGCGCTGAAATTTCAAGTAGCAGAATGGATGCTTAAGGGAAGAAGGAGGAGGTAAAGAGAACCATCTACGAGCACTTACTGACGTTCACTCGCAAAGTCCCTCTAGCGGAGGACGTCATCGTTGAATTCTGACCGCCGAAACTATCCGACGAAATTAAGCTTCGAAACTGCAAGGTTTACGAGGATCGCGAAACCTGCCTAGCTTTTACCCGTGAAGAAGCTCAAGTGCTTTTCATGTATCCACCTGTTCTTCCCCGCCGTCGGATCCATTTATCTGCCTATCTGTTTGAAGCGAGACTATAACGAGAGTCTGCATGTTAAAAGCTTATGCGCAATGTCGGTCTTCCGCATCGCGGTTTGACCAGTAAAAAGCTCCGAAACCACATTAACACGTCCGTGCGATGTACGACTTCGTACTACGGCGAACGATGTGGTTTTGAGTTCATTCGACGCTACCGGATTTGGGTATTTCGCGAATTCGATTAGTGAGATAAATAGCAGAGAAAGAGCGCCATAAACAAGAATTGTTCAATATGAAAACTTTAGATATACAATAAAATACGATAAAATTATGAAATTAAAATTTTCATTTGAATTTTTATTCTTCAAATTATTTTATATTTTTATATAATGTCAGTCTCTAGAAACAGCTCATGAGTCCACTTATGAGAAAACAAAACTCTATAAGCGGAAGTGACGCCGATTGTACGGCGAATAGCGAGGCGAATAGTATTCGACTTTCGGCCGCAATCTTACGCTCCTAAACAAGATTTGAATCTGTAATTTGCAAACTTCTCCAAAATTGTACAAAAACGAAGACCATTATTACTTCCGCTTAATTCTGCTGCAGCAATAATATTGAACATCATATATCGACCCATTCGGTTAAAATTATACATAGAGAAACTATTTAGCTGATACCAAATTTACGCAAGGTCATTCGATTTTACCACAAGTTCGATTTTACCACAAGTTTTCATGAAGCTCTGAATTTTGTTCGCAGCTCTTTGTCATAAGAGACGTTAAAATGCAATGAATTCTACAATTAAAACCAGCTGATATCTTGAGAGATTTCCTTGAAATTTGATTATAGGACTAAAACTTTTTATTTAATATATTGCACAGTAATTTATGCAAAAACTTAAAAATATAATATGCATTTCACGAAAACAAATGAATAGAACAAATATTGTAGAAACAGTATAACTGTAACATTAACATTATTAAATGCTAATTAAATATTAATCTAAGCATTATTAAATAATATGAATATTCTTAATATCTTTGATATTACATATACATAATTTAACATACATTGTAAATTATTTCATAAACAAGCTGCGATTATTTTAATATTTTGTAAAACGTTGTTCACATAATTTTACGCCCGAAGTGATTACACAAGCTTCAAATACACACTATCCAGTTTGCTATTTCGATAAAATCAATAGCGCCTACAAGAAAGAAAGTGACGTGCACTGTAAGTTATCCCACGCTCAACAGGTTTTAGTTTCGATTTATACGCCTCCCTTTCCCTTTTTGTCTTCATTTTATCACAACATGGCGCAAGTAAAACTTTTACAGTACCTCCAATATTTGACCCGTCTATCTCGAGTTTATCAACTAAACTTTTGTGTTTACTAATAAACCATACTTATAGAATTTAATGGAAAAAGCGGTGTTTTTGAATATCGATAAACCAACATGTAGCTAAACAAAATATAAAAATGCTACAATAAAAATGCTTACTGCATTCTAAGAGTTATCAAATTGGAGTGCGCACATTGGAATATACATATACCATATTTAATTTATAAACTATCGCGTTAGTATATTTACCTATGAATAAAAAGATCAACACTAATTGATTGTTCATATTATGTCGCGAACGTGACATAACGTTATCGTATTGCGACAGTTTACTCTTTCCTCGAACAATAAGGTCTACCGTTACAGTATCGTTGTGTTACAACGTGATTACATTACAATATCACATCGGAAAATAGACGTCTTTTCGCGCAAATAGATAAATGTAATATAAACGCTATTACACTTATCCAACGCGGGAAAAAAAAACATTTATTTGTAGCATAAAGGACTCATTATACCGTCGCTTATCCTCTATGCAACTTCTCGTTTCGTCCGACTACGTTTACATTACCATGGAATTACAAAGCCGCGTGGCCATTACATTCGAGATGCTTTCACGAGCAATTAAAAAAAATCCCCTTAATTTCAACAGCACGTTCCGGAAAAACTTTGCAGCCACATTTCTCAAGAACCACTTCTCCGCGATGTAACGCAGTTCAAACAGGGTGAGAGTGAGAGAGAAAGGCAGAGAGATAAAAGGGGGAAAAAGAATAAAAAAGCATGCTTCTTCGCGGCGGCTGTAATACTGTCAGATTACAACGCCAGAGATGTCAGACAGCCACGGTAAACGAAATCTCAGGAGCGAACGCCCTATTTTCCGGTATAGTAGTGTGTGCCGCCGTCTACTCTGTTTTCATTTCCCTCCTTTTTAGCCGTCCTCTTCGAACTATGACTGCTCCCGATAAAGGCCGAGATACCGACATCCGCCTCCGTATCTCTTCCTCGCGTTGAAACACGGAATTAGAGATGAGTATTTATGTCAATAATTTTCGAAATTTCCTTTCCTGTCGTTGTCAGACGGGCTCGTTAACTCCAGAGTCAAGAGCCGTTTCGTTGCCTTCAGCACCAATGATGATGGTCGGGGTTTGGCGGTAGGACAATACCAAGTCAATTAAGGGAAGTTAATTTCGACAACACCGCAGACTAATGCGCCGATGCTTCATTACATTACAGTGTTAATAGGATCGGAAAACCAATTATGCAGTAATATGTATAAACAATATAAACACGTCAGTAAACCTTGTCATTATTTAAATTGAAATATCGCATTAATATAAACGCATTAGAAATTAACACATTGGAAATGCGAGAAGATAGACAGATCAGGTTGCTGTAAACGCAAGTGATTTTTAATGATATTTTTTCATCACTTGATTACATATACAAGAATAAAGGAAATATCTAAATAGAGATAAATTCAGAATTGAGAGATTGATATGTGATGAGAGATTTTAAAGAGCATTTCTCATAGAGAAATCAACAAAGAAATAAATTATTTTATACCTCCTAGAAAATTGTAAAACAAATTTCACCGTAATAGAAACACAAACATGATCTGTGTTTATAATTATAAGGCTAGGGTAAATTCCTAATTATGTCACTACTACGTACATCACCGTGTAACTAATCAATCTAAGAACTAATTATGTCTCAGAAGCTTCCTTCGAAGCTAATCCCTCAAAGCTCACTGCGATCGGGCAATTCGCTCTTCAACGCAAGCCAATCGTCTTCTCTTACTTTCATCCTCTTCACCCCCTTTTCACGTGCGGCTTATCCCTTTTCAGAGACATACCGCAAAAAACGAGAAGAAAAGAAAGGTCGCTTCGGATATATCGTTAAAGCAGGATCTCGGTGGAAAAAGGGTTTTCTAAAAAGGACTCTGGGCCAACTCCAAGCGTTTAACTTAACGACGAGCGCGGCGATTGCCATCCTTGAGATCGCTCGCAATTAGGTTCGGGGTATTTAAAAGCGTTTGAGACTTTGGGACAAAGTTCTCTCCTTCCCTCTCTCGCTCGCAATCATGCTAAGGGATGTCCTTAATATCAAAAGTTGGCTCACTCACGACGCGCGCATAAAAGTCCGAAAGGAGCTTTTACGAGCCCCTCTCAGATTGAGATTCCGCTGTAAATCAGATTAGCCTTTTACGAGGCTCACTTCCGCACTATTCCCGTCGATTTTCCGGGAAACGGCGTGGCGCGCGTCCCACTAACAATGCCGCCGCAAAATTGATATTCTTCCATCGCGAAAAGTTGGACGAAGCCGGAGGTGGAAGAGCGAAGGAGCATTCAACTGCCGGTAAAACGCGAACGGCAGTAAATCAAGAGCGTGTCTCCGATGCCATCGATCGCTGTGGTTGCCGGTGTATACTCGATGTAGTTAAATATGTGATAGACGAAGCGTATAAAAAAAGATATTTAAAAGATCTATGAAATGTTGCTATATCGATAATGATCTCTCGATAAGAATCATTGATACCAATGACGATAACCACTTTTCTATACTAGCAGTGTAATGAACGATATTTCTGTAATAACAATATCGAAAATTAAAGCTCGAAAAAAGTGTGATCATAATATTATATTTTATTCGCTATAAAGCATTTTCGCTTTTCGTATAAAATAAATATATTGTAAATCCGGGATAAATATATCACGTTAAAAAGGCAGGATTTTATATGTTTTCATATCGCTTGTACAAAAAAGTAAGATCATGCCAAAACATTTTATCGGACCATCTGTTCCAACACAGCACGTAATCCCTGTGTTTCTGGAACAAACATCTCATTCGACAACAAAACTTTTTTTAAAAATTGCGTTCAAAGAATGGAAATTTCTCTTATTTTTTATTTTATATTTTTTTTTATACCGTAATTTTTAACGCATACTACTTGTAAAATTTTAGCTCAGATTTAGGGTTAAATTTCCAAAGAGACAGTTACGAGGCGAATCTACGATAAACACGCGACGACATGAAGAGATTCAACTCCCTACTCGCGAATTCGATTCACCAAGCTATAAGTTTACAAACCATTACCGAAACTAGTATTTCACCCCTGTCTCATTTCCCAACTCGGGGCACAACTTCAGACTCATCGTGCGCCAAGCGAATAAGCCTCTCCCTTCTCGAGCTTGGCTCGATCCGAACACGCTATCGTTACATTAATAACGAATTGTACTTACATCCCGAGCTGTGGTCGTTTCGAAATTTCCGGCGAATTTCTTTGTCTCACGACGCGATAAAGGCAGCAATGTGAACTAAACTGTGAACGCACCGACGACGAATAAAATATATACTCGCGCGATATGATATTCCCAGTGAAGAATCAGTGGTACCTTTTCGCTTCCGCAAGAATACAGTGAGGAATGTGCCATAACTTTCGCAAAAATATAGTGCAGTAAAAAATATGTCCGAGCTAAAATACGATAGCTGCTATACGCGCGTATTATGCACATATAATACAGGGAGTTGTTAGAAAATAGATGATAAAAAAGATTAAAAATAGAAATTGAAAAAAGCCTAAAAAAGAAGAAAAATCATAATTTTCACATAAGCGTTCGTGAAACTGAATATGCAAAATATTACATAATATTGACAGAATCTATACTTATTTAATCAATTTTGAAGTTGACTTTTCTAGCAAAAATACTCTTTCATAAAATTAAGCTTTTATATTAGACACGACCGAGTAATAAAATATTTTAGAAGTCAAAGAGTTGTAGATAAATAAAAAAAAATTTTATTCTTCATTTAATTTAAATGAGATTTTAATTTCATTTACATATATCGTTTAATATTTTAAACAAAAAATTTATATATTTAAATTAATTTTAAAAGATTAATAAATATGAAAACAGATAGAATTTAAATTAATTTATTTTACAGAAAAATGGAATATTAACTAATCAATGTATCTCGTAAAAATAGAATGTCTCATTCATTTATAATTTCTCATAGATAGATTCAAAAAATATAAAATAGCCAGAAAAAGGAGATAAAGAGAGGCACATATTAAAAGTAATGCACATTAAATAATAAATTCAATAGTTAGGCACTCGAAAGGTAGAATTTTAGAATTTACGAATTCCGCTCTTTACATCCTTCGAATTGCATCACGCGAAATTTCTCCGTTCGCAAGAGTGCACTGTATTCACTTGGATGCGCGACGTTACAGTAACAATGAATTATGCACTTAAATCCGCCTTGCGGCACGTGACGTAGAGATTTGCCGGAATTGTTATAATAGGTAGTTGCGCGGGTGAGCGTTCGCACAGCCCGAAAATTGTTAGTTTATATATTCAACATATACACATACATACATATGTACTCATTCCGTCGACAAGAGATGTACGAGTGGACTTAGTAAGTGTACGTTTTTCTTTTTCGCCCAACCCAAATCACCAACAAAGTTGCCTACACTACGCGAGCGGATTGTGCATTGTGCAAACATCGTTAGAAAAAAGTCTGGAAAGGAATAACAGTTATCATACTACAAATTAAGAACATAACTTCGCATGTCGTTGGAAATAGTCTATAGATTAAATGTAAATGTTTTATATCTCAAAGATGCATTGGCGGATTCAAAAAAAGGAGAAGCCATTGGTTCTCCGCAAGCAAACTCTTTTTTATAAAGTAAAATATATAAAGAAATAGAATATTGAGTTATTATTTAAATTATTACGTTAAAAAACATTTAAATGTATAATTCATAAAACATTTTATTCAAAATTGTATTGATATAAAAGAAAAATAATAATATATAGAATATGTATTTTTATCAAGATTTGTAAATTAAAAAATATTTTTGAAACATTAAAATTGTGATTAAAGTTTTAGAAATATTTGAAAATATGTATAATATTTTACTACCAAAATATTTAAAAAAAAAATGAGATTCCAAGAAGAGGCCATGAACTCCATGTCCAGATCCGTCAGTACAAAGATATCGTATGTTTTTATGGGGCATGGGTATCTACCTGCAGTTGAATACATAGCATTGAATACTCTTGTAAAGTAAGCGCAAAATTATGCCAGTGGACTGTATCTTCACGAGCATTTTCACATAAGTTTCTTTTTCGAATCGTTTTCGATGCGGTAAGAAAGCCCGATATTGCGAAAGAGAATGGCCATCGTCAGCGTGTCGGAAGACATACGCGCGAGTGAAATATTCTTGAATATCTTTCACTACTTCTCGACGGCAAAAAAGTAACACATTCCTGACGGTTGACATGTCGCTTCGTTCACCATCCGAAAAGCCATTCTACACAGAAACGATATGGCGTGATGAACTCCACGCGTTCGAAATTGATCGATACTTCACCCCGAACTCTCGAAAGTTAAACAAAAGCGAGTGTCGAGAAAGAGAGAGAGAGAGAGAGAGAGAGAGAGAGAGAGAGAGAGAGAGAGAGAGAGAGAGA
>NW_017275824.1:1019727-1216748 GCF_001594065.2 Cyphomyrmex costatus
AGAGAGAGAGAGAGAGAATTGATGAAACTCGGGGAAAACGGAGCTTCAGAAGCGAGACGTGGTTGTTATTTGTTTTAACTTCAACGTATCAGACGGGAAATGCACACGCGACGTATCTTCGCAAGATTTGCTTTGAATGACGGAATGGTACTCGAATACGCGAATGCATCTCGACGACACGCGAAGAGAATTTTCCGCGCAATAACGAATAGTCCAACACTCTTCTGCGATTTTATTTTACAATCATTTTGCGCTTGTTAAAAGCTTTATTCAAATGTACGTGAGATGACGTTCTGGCAAATGCGGCGTAATAAATTTAAGCATAAAGCGCCGCTAATTAACGCGAACCATATACGCACTGGCGTTCAGCGAATTTAACTAAAATTTATTTAAAGAATTACCACGTGACGGAGTAATATTTCATTTAATTTCTCGCGGTACGCGCAGCGACACATGCTCGAGTCTTTAACCCACCACCCAGCAAGGTTGATTTACAAACGACTAACTCCCTGAATTATGTCGTCCCTCGCTAATGAACCCGCCATCTCCTGCGAGCTCCGCCACCTCTCGCATACAGCCGGGGACAAATCTCTTCCGAGCAGGATGGTACTCGAAAACGTATCCGCCATCACGCGATGCGTCGTAAACGCATTAACGTGCGACTTAAGATTGACGCTGCGAGCTTTTCGAAAGGCAAGCCGACAGTGAAGAGAGACGCAATCGTAGAAGTTAAGAGCCAACCAGAGAGTTTGAGATGCCGTACATTAGAATGTGACACATAAGAAAAATGTGCAGCTCAGTAAAAAATTTTACTGAGCTGAATTATATATAATACACGTGGAACTGCCAAAGTTGTCATCATTCCATGGCCGTAAAAAAATTTAACTGCGGAAAAAATGCTGAGAGAATGATACAGTTGGAATAGAGTTCGCTGATTGAAATGCAAAGAGATAAAAAATTCGATGAACCAAAAACTTTCTCGTGTAAAAAGTTAAAGGATTTTATTCCCGTAATGGTTAATAAAATGACGTGCATAAAATTTAAATTTTTGTTAAATTAATGTTCTAAAAAATTCACCGCATGTATGTTAGGTGAAATATTCTCTTTTATTCTCTTTCAACATCTCTAAATGTCTGAGGTAAATTCCGCCGATAGGAGAAGCAATGTATCTCATCTTGATAGATTTTGATATGCGACTTCTTGACGGTGAAATATAAAATCATTGAATATATTATCAGCAAAAATATATTTATTTTTTAATATTTTACGACAAATATCCCACACTGCATTGTCACGAAATTTGATTTATATTTTTAAAACGTTCTCTCTCTCTCTCTCTCTCTCTCTCGAATTTCGTCTCCTTGTTGCCACTGCTACGTTCTCGATTCTTTGTTACATTGCCGTGCTATTTCGCCCTTTTAGTGTGCGACACATGCACTCGCATCCTTTCCTCTCTCTCTCACCCTTTCCGCTGCGCGATTATCTGTTCGATTTCCTCGGCCGAAAGTTTTTCCAAGCCGTTCTCTCAATGTTGCGCGCAGCCGCTTTTACTTGAATGCGCGTCCGTTGTACACTTTTATTTTTATTTTATCGAACGTACACTTCAGTGTTATCCGCCCCCCTGGCGTTCAGCCCACCCTTCTTTTTCGAAAATCGGCGGTCGGTGAGTTTTGCCTCGTGCGAAAAGCTCGGCGAAGAGGATCGAGCGATCGGAGCTACTGGACAAAAGGGAGACCAAACTGAAAAAGCCAAACTTCCATACTGCTGTAAAACACTTGCGCAGCGTTTCGTGCAAGATCCATGATTTTGCTCTTCTTTATAACTTGCGTTTCTAACGCTTCAATGGTCACTCGAAAGATTAACGGCAGCGTAAATATAGATGCAGTTATTTCACGTCTTAAGAAGTGCTCTCTCTCTCTCTCTCTCTCTATATATATATATATATATAGCCACAAATGATTGTCGTCTATCCTCGTTTACCGATTGGAAGCGTAATTAATAGCGAATCATTATTCATAGATTTACGTTTCGCGAAACCACAATAGGGCTTCTTGTGAGGAATTAGCATATATTGTGGGAGATTCGTAGATTCGTGAAACTACGCTTATTCATCAAATAATGGCCGGCTATGAATACCACTGTTAGGTATAGTTCGTCCGGTCGACTGTTTCGCTCTTGTCAAACCCGGATTAGTGAACGGAATATCATTGAATATACATATACACATATATATATATGCTACGCTTATATGATATTAATGCTATACAAATATTAATATATTAATGAATAAAATATTTCTGAATTCACTCGTTTATTTAAACATTATCACAACTGTATAAAAAATAACTATGAAATAAAATAATAACGGAGATACGTAAATATAGAAATGCGACTTTCAATTTCCGATGTTTCTTATTCAAATGTTAAGACTTCGATCTTCTTGAATTTTTGCGCACGAATTATTAGCACTATGTCGCAAGTTTGCGATGAGAAAAAAGGTTTGCTCGCGAGCGCGATGAACTCGAATTTCTTCCTTTGTAGCGTTCCCGTTTCTGACGCCGTCGCACGCCGGCGACATTTTTCTTTTCATCAGAGTTAAGCCGTATCCGGGCGAGAGATAAAACTTATAATTTATAACACGTAGCACATGCCGCGCTACTGGCCTTTTTCCACGCGGCGTGGACGGTCGCGAACGCAATTTTAGACGGGGAATAATATTTTTTTTTTGCAAATACATACAGACGATAAAAAACGGCTGTTTCCTGTCCGAGCGTTTTTTGTCGATTGGTTTTTTTATATCCGCACAAGCAAAAGCGCGGGACATATATATTTTATTTTATTCTGTTTATTACTGCTACGGAAATGTTTGTTTAACTTTTAGAAGGTATTTTTTTTCAATGCTACGTTAAAACGTGTAATCGCAAATTTGTAGTATTTTAACAATTTTAGCGCTGTTTGATATTTATTTGATGTTACAGATTTTAATGCACACTCATATATATGAGCATTTCTATGTATTTCCTAAGTATTTTTATATATCATATGTATTTTCATCGAAATATCAAAGTCATACTGATTCTGGTAGTCCCATTGATCATAAAAATTGCGAATGTCATGTCCTATAGTGTCGAAATAAACTTTAAATAAAGAGTAGAGTGCTAGTAAAAAGCATTTGTGATTCGGATGTAAATATTGAAATACAGATGTAAAATTGTAATATATATAGTCTCCTCATACATGCGAATAATGGTCTATATAAATTTAGATAATGTACTAACAGCTAAAATATCAAATTTGCATATCGAATAGTTAAATTTACATACAGGAATGTTAATAACGATTGTAGTTCTCATGTTATTTTTTTATAATTTCTCAATTGACATTTACGTAATTATTTACGAACATATTACGAGCAAATAATAATTAATGGAATAATAACTTTCTCAAAGAAATCCAAAATATCCAATCAAATAATATTTACGGTAAACTCATAAATTGCTGTGTTCTCTTATAAATATTTGAATTAATTAGAACCATGATTTTATCAATTGCTAAAAGAGACGATATTGTTTGTAATCCTTGACTTTCGAGAATATTCTCCTCAAACGCAAATCCTCGGGATCTTCGTGGTGCGAGCGAAATGACGAATGACTTGCGCTTTATAGTATTCTTATGAGAAGTTGTAATTCTGCGGATTAACTATGAGTTCCGACTGCCTCGGATACGGAAACACTTTGTCTTTATCAACGTCGCGACTTCGCGGTCGGAAGAAATGGGCTGCAGCGATCTCTCTCTCTCTCTCTCTCTCTCTCTCTCTCTCTCTCTCTCTCACCGTTGCGACGTATGATAGACGATCCTGCCGGCGACATTTCGCTAATGTAGAGTGCAATGCGAATTAATAAGAACGGAACGATGGAGTTTCGCTCCTCAATCTATCCGTGGCATAAACTCGAAGGTACGAACCCGACAGGCGGCGTTCATTGAAATTTCGCAGCAAATCATTATTACGAAATTAATTGCGCAGTCCGTTAATTTTCGCTGTAATGTCTCAGTCGTAAAATATGGATATAGCAATTTCCAACGCGCTGTATTTTTAATCATCGATCACGCGGCGATGCGATAATGGCGAGGCGTGTCACTTCGCGCCCGTATATCTTCCTAAAATTTACGGGCGAAATGTGACGGGAAAGTCGTGACGTCGTTGCAAACGAAATGTAGATCGCCGATAAATCAAACGCGAGCGCCGAGTATGAAGCGACGGACAGAGGTCCGAATTTCCGATCGGAGAATCGTATTTTTGTTAGCGGACAAAAATGCAGATCGATAAATCACAAGCAAAGTCGATAGCGCCAAATAATTAACGTGATACCGCGTGATTTATATCTTGTGATAAAATATGATGATGAAGTATTCTAAGTAAAAGAAAAATCAATCTCGTTTCGCAACGTTATTGAGTTTTTACGAAATTTTCTGTGCTTTTTAGAAAATAACAGTCGTAGATGAAAATATCGCTGCTAAAAGTAACGAGCTTAACGTGACTCGAAATAAATGAAATATCAATCAAATAAACAAAAATAAATTCGCGAACAGTTAATTCCGGCGACTTGTAAATTATTAACACGTCAGTCACCAGCTTCTCGTCCATGCAGTAATACTGTGAGACAAAAATAATAGAACATGTATTCACGATGTAAAAATAAATGGTTACAACTCGATGTTGCTTGGCTGATCACCATTAGTGTCTGCACCATTCTACAAATAGGTACCTACGTGTTGGTCTCGCAAAACTTTAATGATATTCTCTCGTCTCTTTTACGAAAAGAACCGCATGAATGGCATACGGTGTAACGTAATTAAATCTGACCCACACGTCGGAATTAATTTTGTGGTATCTTATGTGGCAGCCCCGAGACAAACCCTTTTGCTCGAGCTCATGCCGTATTCCACGGATTTTACCACCGAGTATACACACGACCCTATGAGATAATCCGACTGAAATGGAAAATAAGCGCGACGTAGTAATGTCGTAATTTTGTTAGAGATTAATTCGCTTATACGTCTGCGTGTACTGGGAAGGGTCTTCGAAAGATTAATTATGATTCGCCCAAACTAAAAACTCTCACATAATAAAGACAACCTACTCGGGTTATAATAAAATAACCTACATTTTGAGTAATGATCATGATGCAATGTCGTGAAGTTCGCCTGCCAATCGCACCTGAAAGCGCAATATTAACTTGCGAGAAATGAATCCCTCGGTAGATTTCGGATTTAATTCGGTCGACGACACGGTAACGTCAAAGGACACACGTCGGAAAGGGACGTTGAAGCGTTACGGATTAAGAGGCTTCAAGAGGAGCTTGTAAAATCGGCTTTTTCGACGAGGCCGTAATCAGGCTAAGCGTAAAATTTCACTCGCGCGTACTTGTATAAAAGCGTAATTTCTTAATTAAATAAAATTCTGCTTTAATATTTTATCTATTATTAGTATGTACGTATGTATTATCAGTACATTGTGCGCAATAATTAAATAATTTAATTAAACTGGAAAAATCCTACAAATCATTTATTCTAATTGCTCCAAATTCGTATCATAATTTTATTAATCCTCGAACGTTACAGAAATTAAACGTCATTAATTTAAGTCATCAATTTATAACATTAAAGTTGAATATTTTTCAATATTCATCGGTTCACAGCGTTATAGATGTACAGACTGATTTAAAATATGACAATTCACTTTTGTTCTTTTATCGAAGTTTGGAGAGGATATTATTTCTAGTGAAAATATTTCGCAATGGGGTTGTCCAAGCATAACCATCGTGTCTTTTTCACAATGCACGTAGAGGAAGAAGGATTCGTTGCAAATTTAACGAATTACATATTGGACGAGGGAGTTCGTCACGCCAGCTGACGTAATTACAACAGCAGCGTCGCGTTACCGGTGACGAATTAATTCGCATGCCGGATGCATTACTCTTCGCGCGTTTAGCTCCACGCGGGATAATTCGAGCGACCACGATTAAATTGAAATTACGTTTCGATCCGATGAAATCTGCGGGCCGCTACTAATTACGAATACAACCTACCTGACTATATTTAATTACATTGATTCGCTAGAAATTTTCGACACGAGAGCGAGCGATTGTTGCCAGATTGTCGAGAATTTTTCTGCCTTGCAAACCGCAAAAAGCTTTAAGGACTTACAAATGATAGAGAGCATGTCGCCACTTTTCAAAGCTTAATCGTCAAAGGGAAGAATCTACCGATGCGAAATTTGGGTACCTATATATAACTACTTCTCCAAAACATAGACTAGAGTTTTAGATCGGTATTCATAGTTGGTTCTATTTCAATATTTGAAATCTGTTATTCCCTGCTCTCCTATTCCCTATTTCTTTGATTGTGCGAAATCCCTAACGGCTGCCGATATATGGAATTGTCCATTTGGTAGTCATGTATAACACAATTCAATCAGTCTCATGATTGGTCATTTGTGATGACCAATCAGAATACATAACATCGGTTCGCCTCTCTGACTAATTATTCGAGGGGTGCTTTCAATTTAGTGACACAAATCGACAAACAATATTCTATCTTTCTTGGTATATTCAGTGAGACGAAGATGACTTGTATCGACTTGTCTCATCAAATGAAAATCCCATCCCATGGCTCTAATATAAATAAATGAGTTTAGGATTTACACATCCGCAGAAAAATTGCAATTAAAATCTACCTATTCACAAACTACTTTTTCATTAAATTTTTCAGTCAAAAATTTTCATCGTCAAACGTGATCCGTTCGGTGGAAATCTACGATAAGAGAAAATTCCGTGAAAGCTCCCCAAATATTCCCTGCTCTCCACCGATGCGATTCAATTTCGTGATACAGCAATTGTATTGAGGCACAGTCGCGAAATGTCACGTATCGGGGTGGCGTCGATACAAATGCCGCGAATAATGCAAAATAAATCGCACGGCGCCGTGCATAACATTATTTACCGTGTGTCTCATGCGGAGAAGCGCACCGGTGCAGCGTGTCGATCTCGTACTCGCGCTCGAAAACACATATTCGACAACGCGATATCGCCGGATATGCAATCAGTACTCTCACGGCAACGCCAGCCAGCATGCAATTTCGTACGTGCTCGCTGCAGGATCGATGGATCGTGCGGATCGCGCTCAAGGAATCCGACTGATTGCACGAACGAACGTTCGTGCGTTCCTTCTCTTTCTCTTCTCGTCTATTTCCACCTCTTGCCACGTTTCTCTATCCCTCTCTTCCTTCCTTTCTTCCTTTCATTATTATTCTCTTTCTTTCTCCTCGAAAAGGGAAGAGCTTTTTTATGGCAAAAACAATTTTCAATTCGGACGAAAGCCTCCGTATCGTCCTTTCGCTGTTGCATTCGCACGAGTGCACTCGCGCATCGGATTACAGCGGACGCAATTCGCAACTGCCACGGAGAGTTTGCGGCGAATTTCGCTTTGAATACGCGGCGTCGTGCCGCGGTAACGAGCCAATCAGAACTTCAAACAAAACGAGTTCATGCTTTCCAGCCGAACATTCGCGACGTACCTATATTTCCCGGAGGCAGTTTCTCATTTCGCAGTTTACGATGTCGGATGTTGATTTAAAAAATACAACCGGACGGTTTTATACCTTCGTGGGATTTATTACATATATTATCATAAACTACATACAGAAAGCAATATCGTATTTGAATTCATATCGCATTAACGGAATTCGCAATCGTGTAATAGACGTTACGAAGTGAAACTTGGATTGAATTTTAAAACTAGCTTCGTGTATTAAACATTCGAGGATCGATAAAAGACACAAAAGGGTCTGAGGCTGGTGGTATCGAAAGGACTCGAAGACAATGCAAATGTCCTGTAATTAAAGCGACGACGGTAGCAAAGAGGGATTGGTCTAACTACTTCCAGTTACCGATACTGGAAATTTATTTCAAAAAAACAAAGATGGTGGGACAATTGGATTAAGAGCTCTACCAGAATTAAGAGTTTGCTAGAGGAGTCTTATTGTGAGATTATCAATTATCATGATCCCGTTAGGCATCATTGACGTCTAATAGATAATGTCGCACAGTAATCCCCGAAATAAGCTTCTGCTTGAAATCACATCGACGACGACCAATCAATCACGGGGGATCACTTGTCCGTTGAACGTGTAAACTATTCGTCCACCTAAATCTCCCGATTGTCAAGAGACGACGAACATTGCGAGCCCTTTGGGAGATTACGAGATTACATGTAGAGATCCCCCTTTAAATCCTCGTTCATGGACGACCCATAAACGCAAAACTACATTACTACGTCGTTAAACAATCATATGCAGGTACATGAAGGATAAAAGCAGTTTTGATTAACACTAGAATTGCATCGATGATATCCAGCCAATTTGCTTATAATTTTCTCTACCCTTCTTTTTAGTAGGCAATTATCTTGATATTATTTGTACAATAATGATCGTTATTATATTTACATATCATCAATTTTCTATAATAGTATATCTAATCTAATATAACCATTGAAATAATTAACAAAACCAAAATAGTATCATCGACAATTTTAGTGTTAAAACGTTCGGCCAGAAATTAATGATATTTACGTACCGCAGATAATTACTATTTCAAACGTTTTATAACTGTTTACGTATCTAAGTCGTTAAAGATATATTTACGAATTGTTCTTAAAATATCTGAATCTATTCAGTCGCGACAAATATTTGAACAAATAATAGTTCAGCTCGTGCTGATTAATTTTCCTTACCTGGTGGCTTCCTGCAGCAACAGGTGAGGCGGTACCCAAAACTTAACCCTCAGAGCGAATCTTAGAGGCGCTACACCACCGCCAGTCTGCCGCTCTATGGGGTTCCTTAGATTCAACCAGAGTTCTTCGCCCTTCGCATTTTGATACTTCAGACCGAAGTAGTCGCACTCCTTACTGACTCCCAGGCAATCGCAAGCCTGCAAACAAATCAATCGATGTATGATATTCTTCTCTCACGTCATCGCTAGAGCGTGTTTTCGCCATAACTACATCTTTCAAATAAACTGAATCGATCGCACCAAACGCGCTTTTTCACAAATCGGCTTGCTCTCGGGATACGACCCAAATTTTCAAACGACCCACTACATCTCTTCGGTTTAGCGTCTATAATTAATCGTTGATCCGCGACACTTCGATCGATTAATCCGCACGGGATTCTCTGGCGGGCGAATCCGGGAGGCAAACAAATCGCCAGCAATAATTTAGAAAGGTACAGTACGCGTGGGGCACCACCGACCGCGCACAGATATCGCGGAAAAGCGCGCCATGGAGTCATTAAAAGCACCACCGTTCCGCGCCTCTCCTCTGCCGTCTCATTTCCGGCACGGCCGTCTCGTTTCCCCATTCTTGTTGGTAATTTTTCCTCACCGCGGTCGCCGTAATTGCGAACCGGCAAAAAGAATCACGATCGAGATAGCTAACGTATGCAATTAAATCAAGCGTGTTGCTTGTATAGTACACTTGCAATTATTTTGCCTGGAACGTAACGATTACTCGAATCTTTCAGACTGCCGCTTTTCGAAAAGTGAAACTGCAATGCCAGTCGAATGGTAACTTAAAATTATATACAATAAAATATTTGTATTTTTCTTTTATATTTCATTTGGATTTTCTTGAGTATATAACAAGGAATAATAATAAAACCAAGTCGCTTGTTTCGCAAGCTTAAAGATATCAAAATTATTTCATTTCTACGATTCCACAGAGAAAGACTCTATTTTTCCATCCTTTGTATTATTTTACTGTTATGGATCTTTTTATTTAATAAATTGCTTAATGGATTCAATTCAACTAAATTTTTTTCTGATAGCGATTCCCGTTGGCGATTTGAGAAGTAAAAATTTCACGCAAAGTTTTTCAATATTCATTATTAGATATATTGAATTGAGAGACGACTAAAAAGCATTCCGGATAAATTCTTAATAAGCAGCAGTCTTTTCCATTTGTCCATGCATTCTATACTATCGAAGGATTCTATTCATCCGCGGCTCGGTTCATTCTACATTATAAAATCGATATTCACGGTGATATCGGCGATCGCATTTTTATCGTAAATTATACCTTTAGCGCGTCGCTCGACCGGCGTTATTGCCAGCTATTATATCCGTTATTTACGCCGCGCGAATAAATGCCGCAAACGGCGTTGGAAAAATCGTTAAAAACATTACGGAAAGCGACACGTGACGCGCTTGTCTCTGATCTGCAACATCGATCTCACTATTTAAATTGCGCGTTCCTGTCGCAGCAATAGCTCGTCTTCTTGAATAAATCATAGAGTGCAGTTCTAAAAAAAAACTCTCGTTCAAAAAAACTCGTAAAAAATTGCGGAAAATTTGCATGGCTCATCTCTGAAAGTCATAGCTGATAATAATTATCATATTGCTCACATAGTCTGATTGACCTAGATAAGATAATTTCGTGCGTTGCACTTTCGCCCATGGATAGAAGCGTTTTAATTTATTTACCATAACGCGACCGCGTAATTTCTTCTAATAAACGACACACTAATAAATTCATCCAGCGACACGATCGGTAATTGACCGTACGTGGTGCGGTTATGCGTTAAAAATATCTACGCGATATATTAAATCGTAGTAGCTAGGATCAAATTGTGAAATATTAAATTACTGATAAAAAAGAAAAAATGGTCGATATATCGCAAAAATTTGACACAAACGAAACAGCCGGGAGGCTAAGTGGATTTGCACACAGTATCAGCGAACTATAGAGAATAACCAATGTTACAACCAATCGATTATTTCTATATAGTTGAATGTGTGTATAGTATATATACGCAATATTTATATACTATATATGAGTGATAAAATAAACTTCGAACTCTGCATGCAACTTTGACAAAGAAATAGAAAAAAATATTAAACATTTCTGCTTTCATGTTTCATGCTTCTTTAATCTATCTCGTTTCGATTCTGAAAATATTTGTTATACTGAAATTACAGTTACTATGCGCCGAAAATTTCCGTTCACCGCAACATTTAATATAACGCGCCACCAAGTTTCTAAAAAATGTTTTTAAAATATAGCAAGATTGATGGGCCAAAAATAGAGGCTATTATTATTTCTATCATGTTGACAGAGTGCCATTTAAGCCTCTTAATGTCAGCAAGTGATACATGCTTTGACGATACAAATAAACATTTTATTGGTTGTTATTGATGGATGGTCGATTTTATTAGATTAATAATGATATCGACACCCAGCAAGTAGCGAAGGTAAAATATCAATGTTAAAAATCCAGTTGTCGATGAAGAAGCATCAATACTTTCTATATCTAATATTAAGGGCAAAAGTTTCCAGAGAAGTATTACGGGTGTTGCGAATTTTCGTAACGGTTCTCTTTCTCTCTCTCTCTCTCTCTCTCTCTTTCTTTCTTTCTTTCTTTCTTTCTTTCAGAAGACCGGATTTTCAAGATATACCGATGTTACGAGCAAACTCGGTCACGTGCGTTGTGATAAGGGAAATTCACGGAGAATGCTCGCGCTCGTTGTCCCTGCGGTAATTTATCGTACCAGGCCAGCGATGTCAGCCGTGCGGTGGCTTTTTCCGGAAGTAGAAGTGCACAAAAACGAATAGCCGGCTGACGATGAGTGTCATCCGTTTTGGATCCATCCCTCGCGGCGTCGCGACGCGATGTGTCACGATCGCATCAGAATGACACGATGAGGGAATATATTTGTTCTTGTAATTCAGAATACGTCGCATCAATCGTAATTGGCTCCAATTGCATAGAAGGAAAAATTCCTTCACTTCCTCCTTATGCTTCTTTCTTACGTCTGTTTTATGTTAAATATAGAAAATATAAATTTGAAGGATAGAATTATTACACGTTATCTCTTTCTCTCTTCCTCATCTTCAGTTTCTAGCTAAACACTATGTGATAAATAGAACAATTTAATAAAATTTATTATATATTTTCTTGCGTAGCCAGTTAAATTATTAAATACAAAGCGTAGTAATTAATTTTCTAAACAAAATATTTTTAAACAAAATTGATATAAACTGTCTATTCCCACGAATGTTGCACGTTGATATGCCTTTTGATCCCGTGAACGTGACGCATGACGTGCGGTTTCGCTTCTCTTTATACTACGAGACGAAACCACACAATGACGTGATTGGCGACGCCTGAATTGTAGATCCGTAGACAAACACAGTTCGAGAACGAAATTTATTATTCAGCGAGGCCTTATACGTTTACCGAAGTATTTCGGGAAAAATGTTGCAGCCCAGTTTTAGATGAACACCAGAAGATTTATTCAAACGGAACAAAACAGTCTCGTTCCAACCATTGTGCGCTTCAAGAACGATCATCTATTTCTATTTCTCTTCCTCGAGATATCCTTTGAAAGATATCAAACGATTCTCGAGAATTACATGCAGTGCGGCAGAATAACGATATCGGTTCTCATAATTGATCGCTCGTGACTATACTTTATGTCTCTTAATGATCTTTTTTGTCGTCGTTAAGTATATTAAATCGACGTTGACAAAATTCAATTAAGCATCGATAAAAATAGAAAAACTTGATTAATATTTGACTGATTATATATAATTATATATATATAATAAAGAAAAAAAATTTTCAATTTTTTTTAGAAAATGACAGCGACAGTGAGAAAATTGGATGATTACTAAATCATAGCGTATAGTGATTAATGATCGACCGTCAGTCGTCTACAAATAATCAATATATTCTGCGAAATATTGAAGTCTTCATTATTGGATAAGTCAGCAATTGCTCCTCTAGTGTTCCGCGTAAGACCACAAACGGGACGCAAGGCAACTTCCCCTTGTTTGTCCATTCTTGATTGCGTCGTGAATCTATAATAGGTCAGAACGTTTCTCGCCGAACGTGCAATAAAAATTACAAACGCAAAACTTTATCTGTATATTTTTATCGTTCACCGAAGTTGTTTGCATCGTCTACTATTCGATGAAGACTTCAGCGTGTCTATGAGCATTTCTCTCTCTCTCTCTCTCTCTCTCTCTTTCTCGTTGGGAAAAGTTTCCTCACATTATTTCGCCGTTGGCTCTCACCGGGTTCGTATAAATTTTTGCGCCGCGGGTCGACTTTTGTACAGCTTCCAGAAATGATTATGTAAATTCCCGAGAGTGAATTGCACGCTCTATTTGATCATGAGTATTTAATCAAGTACCGATACAAAAGTGCCATGCCAAAAAATATTTTTGCAAAGTAAGTCTATTGGAAAAGGTTTGACTTTTAGAAAAAAAAAACATGAGAACGAGAAAATAAAAAAAATTTGCAGCAATTTGAGTATCTACAATTAAATATCTAAAAAAATGTGGCGAAATCAATGATATTATTTCTATAATATCTAGGAATTGTTTTACGCCAAATATAAAAAAAATCGTAACTAATAAATTTATTATTGTAACGTGAAGAATGCGACTCTCATCGTATTTGTTCTCACAATGTATTTGTTAAAGTATAAAGATAAAGCGATATTATCATCGATAATACTCGCTATCTAATTCAATGTGTTTTACGCATCTGCTTGTGCGCTTTCGCCGTTGCAATTTTTCACTATTTGCCTCGTTCGAGAATAAAACGACATAATAGCCGATCGGTAAATCAGTCCCTAGGTACTTCAAAGACTCCAGCATGTGCAATTTCCATGCGTGCCTATACGAGCTCGTCCGCGCGCGATTATACTGGCAGTCGATTTTTCAACCAATTCGCATATCGCAGTTCCTTTGATCCTGGTTTTATGAACATATAACCTGTATTTTTATGAGCGTCAGTCATCGGATCAAATGTATCGACGCGTTATGCAGAGTGGCTCGATCGTCGCTGCTTGCGAATAGTGGAAGTAATATGAAAATTTCCTAATTTCCGTTTGATCAAATTAATACTGTGTAATCTTTTGATTAAAATATGATCTAATTAATATCTACGTACCGTTTCGCACACGAATATGCAAAGTCAGTAATAATTTTAAAGTTCGCAAAGTACGTACGATACATTTTCCGACTTGCTTCGTATAAGACAATATATTAGAGAATTAATGAAGAATAACGTAATATTGAAATGGATGTGCAGAGAGCATACGCCGCTGCAACTGCTTTTCCTCGCTGGCATGAGAATGACATACGATTTCTCCATTAAACTTTCAAGTAGAAATGAAGCAGAGAAGCATTGGACGATATTTCATTATTCTAATTAGTTACCCAATTACGTCCGATGAATATTTTATTTATGCTAGGATCTACGTGACAAATGTATTATGTTGTCACAGACACAAGCTTGACACTTTACATTTTATTATGTTTTACACTTATTTGGGTTAATATTATACTTGATGATATGCAAAATAACGAGATAAAATAAATGATTAATTACTAAAAGCGTATTTGTATCGCATATTTAATATTTCTCTTTATTTTCTTTAACATTTCTCTGATTTTAATCATCAATTGCGTATATTAAATAGATACAGTATGAATAAAATACAGACTTTACCAGTTGGTATCACATCCTCTGATCAATAATATTAATCGACGATAATTTATTAACGAAATGCGTCCAGTAATTATTGTAAAAAAATGATAAATATTTCAACGAAATACAAATACGCTCGTAAATCCAATTCTGCCGATTATTTCAATCTGTCATAGAGAAGCTGATAGGATATCTTCCATCCTCATATCTATACATATTGCACTATTAGATTGCTCAATTTTACTGGCACATACAGTACGCACGGAGATGTTCGCAATCAAAGTTTGCAAGACGCGAGAGAGGCATCTTTGCCTCCCGTCTTCATCTGCATTCCAGTTTCACGCACGACATGCCATAATAACCCTTCATAAATACGTAAACGTGCACTCGCGCTGTTCTAACTTTCCCGTCGGACTTTCTAGGTTTATAATTATATTTTGCCGTGTGTAATCGCTAGTGAAAACTAATGATTTTTTCCGCGAACGCATCTCGAATAGTGGTGCATCTTGATGCGACACGCATCGCTATTCGTATATGATAAGCGAATGTGCACGCGGCGACTTGTTCACTTTTCATGAATATTCAAGCATCGCGATGCCAGTGGCGGTGGCGGTAGCTCGTTCTGAAAAATCGTCGACATAACTTTCGCAGAGACGTGCTTCTGCGTGCTCTAACGTCCGCGTTATAACTGCCACGGTGATTTAATCGTATTCACGATTAAACGTGCACGATTAAATTTGTGAGTCAAACACGACGATTACATTCGGCTAATTTAACTACTGTCACAGGGCCAATTTTATTCCAATGGGATTATTATATAATTATTGCGTTAATTAAATAGCCGTCAAAAATAGAACGTAAGGGAAATATTTAACGGAGAGGATAATCATCACGTGCACGCGAGAGTGGACATGCGTTATGATTTAAACGAAACAATTTGCATACGTCGCGCCATAATTAATATTATATCTCGCCCATGAGCGAATCATCATGAGTGGATTCGTTAATTCAACAGAGAATTCCAAAGTAAACAAACTTTATTATTGCGGTCCATGCCAACCGTGATGGAATTTGCGTTAGCGAATTAATCCGCGCCTGTTGGCGCTTCAACGCAAGGGAATCGAGAAAAAAGCGAGTCTCGACGTAACAAGCAGAGAAATTTCACCCGCGGATTGCGCCCCGTACATGTAACTTCGGCTGCACCACGTGAATTGCATTGCGTTAAAGCCGTGCGCGGTTTTGGATTACGCGGCTCGCAAAGGTCAACTTCGTTTTTCAGTTTGATTGCAATCGCGGTGGATTCAACGCGCGCGCGCGCGCAGAGATGCAAATTGCAGTTGCACCGGTGGAAGTTACGAGCATGTCGCGAAATTAAATTTCTGCGCGTTAAACTCGTTCGGTATTATAATCTCGTGGCACCGCCCCACACCGTGGGGTTCCAGCCTCTCTCGTGCGTGCTTCTTCCGCGCCATGGGTGTACGTACATGTGTATGCGTGTGTTGCATAATGGCCAAGTTCGACGTTTATGAGTTTCTTACTTTTAATGCGATTTATATAAGCGGCACAATATAGCCCCATACAGCGTAGTGTAATATTCATTATTATGCATAATATGAATATCAACCTCGTTCTAAAAATACAGCAAAGTCAATGTATAACCGTATGTATACATATATCACCACAAAAAATTCAATATGCTTAGTACTAATAAATTATCCATTTATAGATTGATGGAAATCTATGGGCGGATCGTACGTTAAATACACACAGAACGTTACGGCGGTACGTAATTCAAACGTATCTATGCGAGTTCCCTCAGGAGAAGACAAGAATTGCTACGCGCTATTCGGTTGTGTACGTTACGTAAGAGCATTCAGGGTTGATTAACGGATGCGCATATTGCCTAGCGGATATGCAAGTGACGCGACACGGATACGTCAACTACGTGTCGGGTAATAAATTCAACCGAGCCTAGAATGTGTTTTCTGTTAAACAACTGATGCTACCTCCGATAGACATCCAGCGAAATCGACGACAACTTTGAGGCAAAACGGTTAAAAATTCTATATAAAAAATTATATCAATATTCACCTGAGTATTCAGAATCCATTCTTATTTTTTAAAACCGTCTTAAGATGCAAATACGTTCTGTGATCAGCTTATGACATATCCTAAGACTAAGGACAGGAGCACAGATTCTTGCATAACGCATAAAGCGTAAGAAAATCAACCAGAGTCTTTTATTTCATGGAAAAGAAGGAAAGAAAGGATTTTGAATGGTGCATTTTCTTATGCATTATGCAAGACTTTGCGTGCTCTCACCTTTATACAAAATACTAATTTCTATTACCCTCTAATAATGTATACTTTAGAAGAATTAGAATATCGGCAGTACACGTAAAATTGATTTGACAACAGATAAAAAAATACAGGCGAACGAAGTGGAAACAAACGTATGCCAAATTGTGGGAGATTTAATTTGTTCTCGAATGTCTGACTAAAATAGCGGTAATAACACGAGAGAAACAATGATCTCGAGCAAAGTCAAAGTAGCTGAAATAATAGCCACGATAAGAAATGGCCTCGTGGCATTCGACGCGAGCGTTTTCGCCGTGGAAGTTGCTACGCGGGAGATTATTTTTCTACTTTTAAAGTTCACTTCCTCATCCTCCCGAAAGTTTCTCGCTCAGCTAGAGACGCAGAATCGGAGTAATATCCGGGTGATCGAATTTCCCGCGGGTTTCCTGCCTTCTTGATCTCTCCCTCAGAGATATTGCCATTCCGGGAGCATTTCCGCGCGCGTTTCTCACCGATAAATCACCGCAAAATTCTGCACTAGTCACTTCCTGATACTTTCAATATGATGGCCAAAATCACAATGTTGCTTTCTTTATTGTTCTCTTGTGCAGCTTGCGAAAGACTGTATCGTATTATGACAGATTAGAGACTCGGAAATAATATCAATTAATGAATACAAAGTTTATTATTACAGAATAAACCATTCAATTTTTTCAACAATTCGCTGTGCATTTTCATAAAACTTTTAATATTCTCAACCTCTCTCAAACTGCTTTAATTGTTGTTTCAAAGAGAGTAGAAGAGAATGGATTGGTTAAAAGCTTTCACGTCGCTAAAATACACAAGTGCGACACGTCTCGTGCACTATGCATTTCGACTAATTATAGTAATGGAAGTCCTACTGTTCCCGCGTGCTCGTTAATGTTCGTTTGATTTTCGAAAGACGAAAATGGAATATTCTGCCACCATGCATAAATGACCGCGCACGTGACGTTAAAATAGCATTTGTAATTGATAATTTGTACCAACTCTCGCAGACAGCAGCCAGCACACTCACTGGAATTAATAGCACTGTACTAAATTGACCGCACATTCGGTATATTATATATATATGATATATATATACCATTTACATCTTTTGGAGATATACAAAATAATGATTTAGACCCAATCACAACTCATGGATAACTCTTAAGTGAGGTTTCTAGAATTACAATTCCTAGAATTTCAATCGGAAAGAGATGAGAAATAAGTTGAACCTCGGTCAAGAGTTAACCGTGAGTTGTGAAACTGGACCTTAAAGCCTTACATCAATTTATTGCGTAAAACGATCGTAAAGCATCGTTTATCAAAATAATTAAAATCAGCTTGCACAATTAAGTTATTTGTTCGATACAGTTCCTACTATAAAATCTACATCTTGAAATTTATTTAATACTTATGACATACGAAAATAGCAGCTCATATCAAAATAACTTGGAAAAATTGCAGTTGATACAAGGATGAGAGAATATCCAGTTCACCGCCAGGAAAAGTGGAGAAATGAGAAAGAAAGTATTTCGTAGGAGAAAGAGTGAATTTCTATCTCGACTTTCTTGCTATATTTCTCGCTCGAAAGTCTCGCATCGAAAGAATATCGGCTGGAAATAGAGGAAATACAATAGCTATCATATGACGGTTGCGTTGTCCTGATGGACGATAGATATAAAAACAGAACTTTATATAAATACTCTCGCGTGTCAGCAATTTGTAAGTCGTTTCGCAAAATAGAAAAGGTATAAGTTGAAATATTTATTATACATACATTTAAAAAAATATTTGGATAAAGGAAGACACTTCGAAGTAGCAACGACAATTAAAAGTTGCAAAAAAAAATGATAAATGGAAAAACATATTAAAAAAGCTAACTGTAATAAAGTTGTCTCTACAAAAAGATAAAAATATTAGAAATGTTCTATTTACAACATGTCTTAATTTGTCCCTACTATTTTCTCACAAGTATACGTCTAAATAGACAAGCAGCCCGATAGCAAAATGCATTTCCAAAAGTTAATTTCAAATACATTTAAAAATGGAAAAATTGTCATGTAATTTAAATGGCAACAATTAATCAAAAAACTTATCCATTACTTAAGAGATGTCGACACATCTTTATGTCGAAGTGCGAAGGAATTGGAGGACCAGCGAGGTGCAACCGAAGACCTCTTACAAAGTCAGTATTGTTTACCGCACCGTGCTTGTAAGAGGAATTCTAGCTGTTGTTGGTTCTCAGGAGCGTCATTACGAGGAACAAAGTCTCGGACTTAAACACTATTATAAATCAACAGGTATAAATCGGAGCTTGGCAACAAAAAAGAATAAATAATTTATAGTAATGATATCAGAAAAGAAAGAGATAACTTAATAAAGTGCTTAATTAACATGTAGACACAATTTGACTATCGATTGTAAAAAGAACTAATGCATCTGAATCCGTGGACAATCTGCGACAATAAAAAGTCACGGTCGAACAATTTCCGCGAGTCAAAAAGGAAGACAATATAACGAACGACGTCCGAAAGTGAGGAACTCAGCGTACCCAACGAGCGCCCAGTTTCAAAGCGGCGCACTTTAACTGGGATATCCAGAAGGAATTCACCGAAGCTGCTTACTGCCGGCAAACTTTTCTCGCGCAGCCACATTTTTCTACGCCACCGTCCCTGCCACGTGCACGCGCGCCCGTTGCACACTCCTTACTTTTTCGTTTCTACCTCCTTTCGCGCTCACTGCTTTTCTCTCGACCCTCTCTTGACACATCCCACTTCGACTCGCTTTTACCATCCTCTCTCGTTCCTGCCAGTTTCCTTTTGTCCTGGTCGATGTTTTCGTACGAGAGCCATTTATTTGTCTGCCGTTCGTTAACCCCGACAACACCTCGATAGCCCCGAGTCAATACCAACCAAACGGCAATGCCCTTAAGTGCAACGCACGGCGTAAATCAGTAAAGTAAGAACTCTCTTTGTTTACGCGACGATCGTACGGTGTGGTCTCTGAGTCAGCACCTCGGATGCGACTACCGATCCGAGATATCGCTATACTTTGTGGCTCGATATATTCTGGATTTTCTTTTTTAGAAAGCAAACTGAAGATGTTTCAAAGTCTTTTTTTTAAGAGTCGTCCCTGTTCCTTCTTTGCCCTTATTTTATTTTATATCAACTTAACAATCATTGTAAAAAGTTAATGTAAAATTATTCTTGCGTGTAAGATCTTATCGCAGTTCAAGCGATATGATAATAGTGACGAACTGTTACAATGTTGCAAGCGCGCATACTATAATAATACTTTAAAATAAATTGATAAAGCGCGTGTCGCCTATCCGTGGAAATACGTGCAATAAAAATTATCGTACGCTTTACATCTCTCTAGACGTATGGATGCGCGTGTTCGTGCTGTTCGCAATTGTCGGCTGCACTTTCAGAACAAAATGTCAATTAGAAGCACCGGACGCTATATTTTCCACCCATAATTAACCATCCATGTACGTGTCTACGATATCTAGTCGCGAATCAGTGTAGCTTGCAAAATGTGTCAAACATTTTCACAATGTTAATTAAGCGTCTGTCAAGGCTACCTTAGCATGACGTAAATTTAAATTCTTCTTTGTGGCAAGCGCGTAATTGGGCGCAACATTTAATTTATCGGTTCAAAACCGTAAGACGAAAAATTTCTTCGACGCGTTCATTTAAATCAATCAATTGCTTTTTATAATAAATGGAGCGAAGAATGCTGAATACACCGAAATAATTAGCATTTTAATTGTATACTGCATTAAAACTTATATATGTGTATTAAAATCTATGCAGATAAATTACACGTTTCTTCAAACGATAAGCTTTAATTAATAATAATTTCATGAAAATAATTTTCAAATGTTGCTATTTCGAACGATGAAGAATATCAATGCCAAATAAACAAATATGATTTTACATGGTGCGGTACGAATATCAATTATTCTTCCTCTAATCAATATCTATATATTTTATTATGAAATTTCAACCGTAATCAATATCATATTCCATATTTATTTCAAAATGATATGCGTACATCCGCGGCAAAATTACAATTTTCTTAAAAAATTGGACGCTATTATTACTTGCAACGACAAATCAACAGTCGTATTAGACTCGATATAATACACTTCATGATTCAGACTACGTATTGCTATTTCGATATACCACAGAATATGGCGCAGTGAACCGAAACCAATAAATATAAAGCCTCACTGTACAAGATATTCTATTTCCACGTTGAATTTTCCAGTCATAACAAATAAAAAATCAATAGGTAGCTACAAAACAAAAAGATAACTTACTACTAGAATAATAAAATCAATTGTAATATTATAATAAGAATAAGGAAATAATAAAAATAATTATTCAATGTGGAAAGAAATAAAAAAGTTAAAACATTCAATCAAAACTAATAAAGAAATTATGGAATAATAAAACTAATTGTACAACAGAAAAGAACGAGAAAATTAATAGAGAAATATTTTGACATCTCATAATGATATAACTCCAAGTGTAGGAATAATAGTCCAAGACTATCGATCTTCATAATCCTGAACGAGTATTGGCTTCCAATTAGCAAAATGTCAGCTAGGATCAGTAATGCCTGAATAATTGGCCTTCGCGTATCTTCATCATGCGCGGATATCTTTTGAATTGGAATGCTTTGTCGCCGCGTTAATTAAGATAGGGCTTAGAACATCTCGTTCTCTGAGATGGCGAAGATAAAGATTCCCGTTCGCGAAGAACCGCCTCTCGTTGCTAATAGCGCACTGCGCGCAAATTCAGTAACGCCTGACTATCGATCTCATCCGCGTGCAGCAATTACGTGACTCTCTCGAAGATAGCTGTGACCGATGAATCCTCGTCGTCGAACACTTTAAACGTTCTAGAATGAATCGAGTCTACCACCCGGTAGCTCGTCACGTCGATTATTTCTGCAAGCGGCGGAGGTAATCTTTAAAGGAACCGCTGACCTCTTTCACTCGAGACACTTCATTAGCTTATATCGCCTAACGTCGGGGTTACTCACGGTCGAGGAAAAAAGCAGCGCGCGCGCGCGAGAGAGAGAGAGAGAGAGAGAGAGAGAGAGAGAGAGGAAAAGAGGGAGGGACAAAGGGAGAGATGATAAAAAAAAAGCCATCCGCCTCGTCTCGCGGAAAAGCACCGTAAATTCTTCCGCAAGAATTCTCTTCCTTCACGTGGAATCTCGAAGGACCGTGGCCTTTCGTTGGCTCCCGACGATTTCCTTTCTTCCTCGTCTTCTCGACCACGAGCAAGTGCGGAGGACGACGCTTTAATGACTGTCGCGTAATTGAGGTTTTCCAGGTACAGTGACACGGTCGGCGGCTACATCGGCACGTTCCGCAACTTTTTCGACGTTCGTTTGTTCCCGCTCGTCTACTTCCTTTTCCCGAAAAGGATGAGAAGATCGTTAGGGACCAGTGTAGCGCGCGATGATAAAAACAGGCCGGATATCCTCTCTCGCTTTTCTACCTCTGCATTTCTCGAACCTCGGCATTTACTTATCCGTCTGCCCTCGCCTCTGCCTATCTCTCCCTGAGAGAACGATGTTTATTATCCCTCAAGATATATTATTTCTCGCAATCCATTTACTAATAGCGTTTTACATGTAAAATATCATAATAATTTGTAAAAATATTTTTAACTGATATATGGTTTCATTAGCAATTCACACTGCTATTTGTGATTATATCGATATAAAAGCATTTTAACTTTTTGAAAATGAGAACGTTTTGGACGAAGTAACTTATAAAAATCTTGCTTTCTAAATGTTTATATGTATAGGGTTTTTTAGTTTCGCTAAATTTGATTCTGGTTCAGATTTTTTATTTTTGATTTCAAATTCGCATAAAACATTATCCAATGTTATGAAAATGGGGGTATGTTAAGTTAGCACCCCAACTAGAGTACTCAGGAGTTCTGATTAGAGTTCCCATTTCCTTTTGACGAGACGAAGAGTTCCCTATAGTTAATAACAAGAGTTCCGCTCAATAAACATTTTTTTTACATTTTTTAAAAATAGGGTGCTAACTTTTTATCGAATTTCGAGGTGGAATAGTTCTGAGCGGCTTAATAACTTCAATTTGCGATTGCCTAAAGTTCCTGATATGTAAAAAAAATTTTCGAATATTAACAAAAAAATTAAAAATTTTTGAAAAATTAATTTTTAGATACAATAGTTCTGATGATAATTCCTGCTTCTTTTTGATGATACGAAGAGTTCTCTATGATTTTTAATGACATATGCGCTTAATAATCATTTTTTAATAATTTTTTAAAAATGGGGTGCTAACTTTTTAACGAAATTCAAGGTCGCATAGTTCTGATCAGCTTAACAGAACTATTTTGTGAATACCTAGAGTTCTTGATACATAAAAAACATTTTTGAAGAATAATAAAGTTAAAAAAAAATAGTGGAAATCTTCGAAAATTTTTTTGAGAGTACCAAGTAGTTCTGAGTAGCTCGGATTTCTTATAGTTCGGAGTTCTGGACAGTTTTCGGCGAGTTCTGTCGAAAAGTATCAGGGCTCAAAGCGATTGGACCAATGGTTTCCGAGATATACTCTAAAAATTGTTGATCTTCTGACAAATGTCGCTGTATCTTGCAAACCGTTGGTCCAATCGCTTTTTCACCTTACAGTTTTCGATAGAACTCGTCGAGTACTATAAGAAACGCTACTCAGAACTACTCGGTACTCTCAAAAAAATTTTCAAAGATTTCCACTATTTTTTTTAAACTTTATTATTCTTGAAAAATGTTTTTTATATATCAAGAACTCTAGGTATTCACAAAATACTTCTGTTAAACTGATCAGAACTATGCGACCTTGAATTTCGTTAAAAAGTTAGCATCCCATTTTTTAAAAATTATTAAAAAATGATTATTAAGCGCATATGTCATTAAAAATCATAGAGAACTCTTCGTATCGTCAAAAAGAAGCAGGAATTATCATCAGAACTATTGTATCTAAAAATTAATTTTTCAAAAATTTTTAATTTTTTTTTATTATTCGAAAATTTTTTTTACATATCAGGAACTCTAGGCAATCGCAAATTGAAGCTATTAAGCCGCTCAGAACTATTCCACCTCGAAATTCGATAAAAAGTTAGCACCCCATTTTTAAAAAATGTAAAAAAATGTTTATTGAGCGGAACTCTTGTTATTAACTATAGGGAACTCTTCGTCTCGTCAAAAAGAAGTGGGAACTCTAATCAGAACTCCTGAGTACTATAGTTGGGGTGCTAACTTAACATACCCTAAAAATTGTGAACGAATAGTTTATAAATTAAAAGGAGTCGCCGATCCACAAAAGAAGAATGAGATATCGCTCTCTATTTCCTAAAACGTTATTTTACCAGAATGCAAAGGGCAATTGAATGAATCAATTTTATGGAACGTTTCAAACGGTTATCTTATTTAAAAAATGGCAGTGTACGTCAGAGTGTGTTACGGCTGGAAAATACGCTTTTCCGATAGAAAAGTAAACATACCAGGAAGCAAAATAATTCTATATTTACACAATTCTGGATTAAATATAATTTACTAATATCTCTCCGCGTGAAAAGCGACAGAATCGCATGACAAACAGCCTGGTATATCGATGCATCGAATGTTGAAAAAGTTGCGGGAGACGTGCACTTGTTTTCAATTCAATATCGATTTTTGATCAATCCTTTTTAGGAGGCACTATTGCAATTTTCATCTTATGTAAAAGTTCTACACCTGCATAACGTAATTTAACGCGGTAATTCAATTGCGAGAAAACGCGTCAAATGCAATAACACCATGCACTTAAAGATTAATGAAAGTGGCGAACATGCAAGATGCACTCCGAACAACAGGGACGCCTGTACACACACGCAGACACTCGCGACGGTTGTCACAGTTAATTCACGGACCTTAGGTATATTGCTCGACCGTGATCTATCGGGTGACGGAGACGGCGCGGCGGCGGGGTCGGGCGCAGCCTTGCGTCGAGACGAAACAAATTCTGCTTGAATTCCTAAGCAGATTATCTCCCGCGAGGGAATTTCCTCGGGGCGTTTCGCGACGCGCGACGTTGCCCCGCATTCGGATCACGGAACGTGGGAGATTTGTCGCGCGCCGCGAAACAAATCGTTTCCTCCAATGGCCGAATCTTTTCCCGCAGGAGAAAAAGATAGCCGGAAGTGAGGCTCTTCACAGGCGACGCACGTCCCGCCTTGCAACAATCGCGTTCGTGCTATAATTTGTCCGTTGCACAACGTTTCTTTCGTGCTGAGTATTAATTTGTACGTTGGGAATAAGGAGAACATATGAGAGATAAGACACTTGCCTGACAATGAGTTCACACAGTTTTTAACTTTCTAAAATCTTCGGAATGGAATCTGATGCTAAAAAGTGATCAAAAATGACAATTGAGCCAATGTTGAAAAAGAGTGGCACAATTGTTAATTTTGAAGAGCGAAATTTAATCTCTAAAATTAAATTTCACTCTAGAGATTTTTAAGAAAAGATTTCAGCATATATTAGCGAGCCGACAAATAAATTACTTATTTCGTGCAAGAATGGTATAAATTGAATTTCGAAAATCTGATTTAAAAAATGAATACAAAGTATCAGTTTACATTTAAATTCTTCTCGTGATTAATGTAATATCAAACGACTCAAGTGTGAAGGGTGGATTATTTTAACATTTATAAGACAAGAAAGCCACTATAGTAACGATAAAACAGTATCATATGTTAAAACAAGAAATGCAATGAAATATGAATTGTAACAAATCTCACTCAGAAAAGCTGTAAGATTTAAAAAATGGATCCGTGTCCTCTAAAGATTAAGTAAATGCAATTCCGTCTTCTTATGATTACAACCCCAATAAATTCATCCTTGCGAATTAACAAATTCGCAGATACTAAAGATGCAGAAAAAAGTTCTGTGCATTGGATTCGATTCACCGAATAATATTTGCATATACAGCTATTCAACAGATAATTTTTATTCCTCTGTAAGAAAATTGCTATAGAAAAATCGACTTTATCTTTCACCCAAAGGGAGTTGATAATAGAACCTGTAAAATGTTCGCTCAGTCGAGAAAACGGCATTTCGCTTGCCGTAGGGGCGCGCGATGTTAATGTCCTAGTATATCAGCCGCAAAGATATCGCGGGAGTATCACGCGGGGTGGAAAAACGGGTGAAAAACGGAGAGAAATAAGCGGGAAAGGGTGAGGGCAAAGGGTCGCGGCGGCATTCGCGGTTTATGCGAAAAAGTCTCAGATGCCCCATCGGAAATATGATAGCGCTTTCCACTTCCCTATCCCCTTTCGTTTCACGACTCGACTGTGGATATCGACTTCGCATTTAGTGCATCGATACGATTCGTTTCGACGTGCAGTTGTCCATATTCCGTGCGCGGAATTTCCACGCCTCCCGCACGTCCACCTCATTTTTATCATCGCAAACATATTTTCCTCTTTCATTTAAGACCTATTCGAGTGGAACGATTCCTCCTAGAAAGAAAAAAAACGCACTTGGAAAAGTTGATTTTGTTGAAGTATCTTAAAATTTAGCTAAATATGGATCTGAAAATAATTTTTAGATCGTCAAAATAATAATAAATCTCAAGCGTGTCTAACAAAACTATTTTAGACCTATATATAGATACTACAAATAGTAAAAATAGATACTATAAACGTGGAAAAAAATACATATTAAAATATTATTTTTAGATTATAATTATAATACGTATAAAATCGCTATATAATGTTATAATAACTTAATTCGATCTTTCCATTCAGATGATAATTATAGGAATTTAAGAATTAATAATTTAATATAATGTAATATAATAATTATTATACATAAATCTGCTAATACAGAGTAAAAAGTTGGAGGGAAAGTAGAGTTCGCTTAAACGTTCTCGTCATCGTGAGATAACGCCACGCATCATTAACCACTTACTCGATTGTAAATAATAAACACGTTATGACGGCCGTTGAGCATTAATAACTCGCAAATCGTGTCGTATTATCGTATACGCAAGTAAACGACGTAACCGTATAGACAGGCTTTCAAACGAGCATTATAATTAATTACATAATGAATTATCGATCTTGTGCGGTTATCCTTTTTCCATACGCGATAAGACGCGAATATCGATTACATCTATGATTCCATCATGATTTTTCCGCTATATTTTAGCCAGGAAAGCCGACAAATCGGATGAGTCAACAAACTTTAATAATTAAAAAAAGAAACTATTTTTTGAATGCACACACGCAGGCGTCGGATGAAGCCGAGCGCGCCACAAAAATAAATGTTGCGCTAGAAATATGCATATTAATGTCGGACTGGAGCTTAAATCACGATTACATTAAATCTCCATTTATTCGAGACGCGCGCGCGAGTGGTCGTTATGCGATGCGAATCGTGTCGGAGCGGTAATGGTCGATGCAGTCCTTCAGATTTTTCAACTAAAAATTTCTTTTCTTTTGCTACGAGTTAGCTAAAACGTAAATGACTTCACCAATTTTTTCTATAAGAAAAAATTTTAGATCGTGCATATTGTTGCGAGAGGATGAAAATCGCGAGCGGTAAGCGGAAGATTTTATTAGCTAGTGAAAGAAAAATTAGCCATCAGGGGTTAGATAGAATTGTTAAAAATTGATTTCTTTATTTTTTTGGAATATATTATAATTAAATTTTTTACTTTTTTTTAAATTATTATAATTTATAAAAGATATAATCTCTAAAAATTTTTTTATAATTCTTGTTGCAGTTTAAATGTTTACATTAAGCAATTAATTTTCTTTTGTGCGTCGTCTGTTACATATATTTATTTTAAAAAGAGGTAAAAAGAAGAGGAAAGTTAAATCTAAATTGATTGATACAAACATTTACATATTGCAATAAAAGTAATGAAAATTTCAGAAAATATATATTTTATAAATTAAAGTAATTTAAGTAATTAAAAATAATTACGAACCAGTCATTTGTCAACAGACATTTATACAAAATTATAACAATTGTAAGCAAGAAATATGTAGCAAGTAGTTCAATGGCAAATGGAAACAGTTAAACTGTGGAAACGCTTTTGCTTTGATCTCTTTTGTACTCGCCGAACTAAATTCACGATTTTCACGCAACAACAAAATTACCGATTAATTAGACTTCGCACCGGTTTTATACACGCTCGGGAATACTAATTATGGCGTGCCCGTAATTTTCGTTGCAGTTTGTCATGCGGGATAGTTGTTGCACATAGCGACAATGCAGGAACGACATATATATTCGATACACCTCGTAATGTGCGAGTTTCCGACCACAAACATCCGCAAATTCGCTGACTCACGAGGGCAATTTATTCAGATATTCGTCTGATCAACCGTAACAAATATCTAGAATAAACGGAGTATTATTGAAGTTCCTTCGCTGGACAAACTTTGTTTGGCCCTAGAGGTACAGCAGACAAATGAACGAATACCGCGAGCCGGTGTTATTACTTACTACGTCATCCGGGATTATCTTTTTATTTGCTAAACATGGTTAGCGTACGCATTCCATTTCCGCAATGATAATATCGTTACGCGCAAATACGAACAAAGTCCACAATCCGCGGAGTATTTGCCATAACCCGAAAAGCTAGTATCGATAGAACAATCGACTGATTAAATCGCGTAATTGGGATTTAAAAATTCAGCAAATCTATTATGTGTTTCGAGAAAAGCGACACAATGTGTAATATATCATTTAAGGGACACACAAATCGATCAATTTCCACGATGTGTAGAAGTCGCACATAAAAAAAATTTTTCATTTCCTCCTCTGCGCTTGTATTTCGTTTTTTTTTCTTGTTTCTCTCTCTCTCTCTCTCTCTCTCCATTCCATGCGGTCTTTCACATATCGACACACTTGCGAGTTTCCGCACGAGTGAGTAAACCGGGACGGAACGAGACGAAACGGCGAGCGATATTTCATCTCCCGAAAAGTTTCTTAAGTACGATACGCTCGAATTTATGCCGCCGACTAGGTGCAAAAACGGAGCGGAAAAAAGTATCGGCGAAAAGTTTCTTCCCCGGAAATGGAGCCTTTCTCCTCGCGTCGTGTCTCTAATTAATGAAAAGCAAGTATAGCGTTTATGTCGTTCGAACGGACTTTTCCAAGAATACGTCGTAATTGGCTTGATTTTCTATATCCGCGCTTTATTTGACAAGAGCAGACGATAATTCTGTCTTGTGGCAAATAGTTAAAAATAATTTTTGAGAGACAATTTCGTCCCTTTTAAGATGCGTTCAAAGAGACGCTATTTTGTGTCATTTTATCCATGTTTTATGTCTAATAAACGATGAAAATAGAATGACACAAAGAATTCTATCTTTATAGTTCATTAGACATAGAACAAAGATAAAATGATGCAAATAATACTAATAGCGTCTCTTCACCTTTAGAAGTTAAAATTTAGTACTGCACTGTGAGAAAAGTGATTAGTATTTGTGATTAATTGATTATAATTACATGGTAAAATAATTATAGAATCAGGAGCTCCATTTTAAAGTTATTATTGCTATAATATTAATAATAAGCATATGGTTTCCTAAAATATAAAAAAATTGTATCGTAAATTATGATAATTTCAAATATTAATATAGTAAGATATGAAAAAAGATATCATAAATAAAACATATTTTTTTTATTCAGTACATACAATTGCAATCATAATAAATATAACTATTTCCTTAAATTCACATACTATTTATATGGTAATAGTAAGTAAATAATAACTAAAACATATATGTTTGAAAAAAGTAAAAATTTTTAACCAGTGTGTATGTGTGTGATTATTATTAACAGCACAATTAAGTATATTTGCATAATAAAAATAACTATAAATATAAAGTTCTTTAAAAAAAATAACTATAAATTACAATTAAATTATGGTAATTGCAACAATTTTTTTCTCTCAGTGTAGATGAGATTATTTAAATGTTATGTTAAAAAAACTGAGATATCGTATTAGAGAAACAATTCGTATTAGCGAATATTAAATCGCGTATATAATATTATGACGAGAAACAAGTTATACATGTCACATATTTGCCATCCAAGATGGACGAAACGTACGTAAAACGACAATTTGATCGTGGTCATAAATATGTTTCAAGCAGACGAGAGTCTTTTGTGCTAGTTATTATATGTCGAGGCTGAGCGAGCGCAATAAACGCGAAACGCGGACACAAAGACCGAAAGAATTCCACTAAATTCCCACAACTTTGCTCGCGTTACATCTTAAAACGATACGGCGCTTTCACGATCGTTGACGCGCCGCTGCACTTTTATTACATATCCTCATCTTGAGACGCAACTCTTGTATCAGCAGTCTTTTTCTCTTTTCGGACCGATCAAGTTAAGCCCACTGCAAGCTTTTCGTCTCTCGAAAAATTGTCCATAGCGCAAATTTATGAAACTATCAACAAAAAAATGGTCCCTCTTTTGCGTGCTTCTTCAATTTCCTTAATCATCCATACGCTATCTTGCTTATTTGATGATATAATATCTGCTGCTTTGCTTCAAATCAATGCAGACACAAAATATAATGAGTAAATAATTTATTTTAAATTATTTATTCAGAAGAAAAAGTAGATAGAATAATCATATATCTAGATAAAAATATATAATAAAGATCGTATTAAAAATAATTTTTGTTTACATAGAATTGTTATAAATTATTGATTTGTGAAAAGAAGAATTTTTCAATCACTAGCTTGGAAAATTGCATAGATTCGAAAAGTTAAAAAGTAACAATGGGCAGCAAAAGAATCGTAATTTTTTCAAAGCGTTTAAAAGAGTGGAGCGTTGCGTAAGAGAAATATTTTTACGTCTATGCGAGCAAAGTACGGAACAACTGCGTTTTATATCGTAATGCTTTCTGACGAAACTGTATCGAGCACCTATATTTTGACGCTTTTCCGATACTAGTTTCATGAACCACCCACCTATACACGTTCTCAGCCTTTCAATCCCTACGATTCTACTCCGCGATCGTTATTCGCAATATTTATTGCAAACAGTTGCATTTGCGTGCACAATTTTGAATAGTTGATAATTTAGTGTTTTGATTGTACACGTTAAAAAATTATACTCCATAATATCTGTCCTATTTCAATTAAGTTGCACAGTTTGTCGATTTCCGTTATATTATGTCGTTTAGAGAATATATGTAAAATTGAAGAATCTCGTGCCTTGATAAACTATTATGCTAAATTATTTACAATAGAGACCGAATAAACTTATCTCACTTTTGATTTATGTCTCGGCTTTACTCGTATTTCACCTTCCACGCGCTCAATCTTCATAGAAAAGTTAATTTAGAGAAAATATTTCATTACATTAGTAAAGAAATATATATATCACAGGATTGATTGTGACAGAATGGCATATATCTACCTTTTCTTAAAATATGAAATTTTAGATAAACTCTCTAGCGACATTTGCATATTTGTCCGAATAAAAGTCTCTCGTTGAAGCTGTCTTTCTAAAAGCTTAGTAACGTAAGAGGTTTGATTATGGAATCGATAGTCTGAAATTGAACAGCGGACCAATGGATTCGTATCGCGCTCGGGCGCTTTTAACGAACAAATTCTACGAAACGATCCGATTCACTCGACGAACCATTCAAGGATACTTTCTATGAGGTGATCTCACGAGATCGAGGACATCCGAGGCGCTTTACCGACTGCACCTAACGATTTCGACCTTCTTTACTCGGTATAAATCGATTTCCGCATTTCCATACCGCGGCAGCCTTTAAGCGTATCTTTCCAGACTTGGCAAGGATATGCTTTTATCAGAGATTCCTTGAGAAGCCGACCTCGCTCTGGCAACTTCCAAAGGAATATGGAAAAGGCACCTCCTTCACGTCACCACGCCACAAAAGACGACGCCGTGGAACTCCCCCTCCCCTCCACCGCCACTACCAATACTAACTAGCCCGTTAACATACCTATCCGATTTACTCCAACGTGAATCCAGATTAAAACAAGCGAAGTGATTCTGCTACTTATTGGAGTGCTATCGTATTCAAATTTCTATATAGGAATCGAAATTCTTCTCCTTTTATCTAAATTCCGCCATTTAACACGATCTACTAAACTATCATACTCAAATCTCATATCTACTTAAATGGCGCAACATTTTTAATGCAAACTGTAATATGTTTAAGGAAAAATCTGCATCACAAGAGAAATGTATAACATTATGCTCGAATCATACAGGTCTTATTGTAGAGTTTGAGGTTGTTCACTAAATATATATATTGATACATGTATATATATTGATACATATATATTATGTTCATATATTTATTGAAAAACCTCGAACTCTACAATAAGACCTACGATTCAAGCATAATGACATTTCTCTTGTAATCACGCGCATCAATATATGTATACATATATTGATATATATGGAATTAATCCGCAATTTCTTTTAAACAATACTGATTGTCAAACAATAGGCTAACGTGTCTAATATAAAAAGTGGTCTTAAATTAAATATCCACTGCAGTTCTATCATTTCATGAAAGATAAAGCACGTCGCAAGATTCCATTGAAATTGGATTTTGTCGCATCTACTATATTTATTCCGATTCTCATATATCACGTCTCTTCAGTTTCACGGTGCATCAAACTCCCAATTCGCGTATCCTCGTCGCGACGCACCAATTGCTCGCACTTGTGTGAAACGGATTACTCTCACCGCTGTCCTTAATTATCCGGTAATTTAGGTGCGATTCCGAGAGTCGTCAAGGAGACAGATCGCAGGCAGCAATTTGCGTACAGTAATGGATAAGCGTCATCCGGGATTTGCAGCTCTCCATTTTGAATTTTAGACCACGTCGCAACATTTAACGTTCTCATGGAAGACACCTATCGTGCTGAAAGAGCCGACATAAGTCGACGATGCTGTATAGCATGCTGTGTAGTTCTTCGCACCATCTCGCCCGAAGCATTCACCATTTCCGCGTAATTAATGAAATTTATTTGCCGCCTTGCTAGAGACCGTCTTATGCTTACAGACAATTGCATTCATTTACATTCACATTACAAAAATACTTGTGCGCCAAAAATGCCATCGATTATACAATTATTTTTGTACTTTATTAGAGAAATAAAAAGGACAATAAATTATAATAATAATTGAGTTATAATAACAATCAAAAATTAAATTAGAAAAAATTATACAAATGTTAAAATTAAATTATATGTGCGTGTGTGTGTGTATTTACAAAAAATATTAGACCTGTTTTATATTGTTTCCTATTTTTTGCAGCTTCTAAGTTACTCAACAATATCTGCTAATATTCTATGGAGCAAAGAACATGTTTCTTATATTCCGTATTCGTATTCGGTTGCAAAAGTAATCGAGTCACTTGTACGGAATTCTCTCACGTACGAACAATCGGAAGATTGAGATAAAATATTTAAGGCGAGATACACGGTAGAGACAGAAAGACAAGCGAATGAGTCACGATCGACCTGTCGTGCATTTTTATAGCTCGTAAAGCGCGGACGAACGAGGAAATGTTGCCAGATAACCGGCGTTGTCTTTCGCGCAACGTATCACGCCGACACACGACGAGCATTACGACAGGCCAACGGCGAAATCGTTGGTAACTGCTGTGTCGATCGTTACAGCACTTTCATGTGATCGCATGGAAGATAATGGGACATTTCTATCGATAAACATTGTGCACGCCGGCGCTCGCGTCGGAAAACGAAAGGCACAAAGTTAATAATGTGTCAAACCTTCACGTTTCTTTTTTAATATTGTCCTTCGTTACACTTTCGATATATACTTCATTTCGTGATAAGAGTCATTAATCATGCACGTATCGTTATTTTAATTATCTAAAGTTTCCCTGTTTGCAAAGAAAGTTTTCTTAAAAAAAAAGCCAATCATAATAAATCAGAGGAGTTTCGATACATTATCAGCTCGTTTCTTCCTCACAAACAGAAAAAGAAATGATAATAGTAATAGAAAGAGAGAGAGAAAGAGTTGTACATTTCTTTTCTCAATTATCGACTAGAATCACGTATATCGCATCGGAAATTCGGAAACACAGCCAAATTACGTTTGTATTGATTAATCCATGATCTGACGATATAAGGTACGGTCAAAGTTTTATTACATACTATAGCTACTACTTTAAAGCATTACCAATCAGAAGAAGGAATTTTACGAATTGATAATCAAAGAATGCTTTAAAGCATTTGTAGTGTCACGTTTTGAGCATATAAATTTAATTTATTGTGTAAGTTAAATAGAAAAAAAAAAATTGAAGGCAATAAAATTATATGAAAAATATTCTGTGCGGTAATATCGGTATGCATTTTTTGAATTTTTGTACGATATACGTTTCTAACAAATTTCTTCTTGCGACATTGCTGCAACATCTGCACTACCTTGAACGCGTTTACTTTCAATACTGCTCGTCGTTTTTCTCTGTTACTCGCTAATTCGAAGTTACGATCACAGTGCGAAACTACAGACTAGTCGCAAGGACGAGAGTCGAAAGAGCGTTATTCTTGCTGAAATATAGTCTGAATTACTTCACGGCTACTTTTTTTGATAATACCATTGTTAGGCGATCAAACTCCGTGTGATCGAGATAATAAGACATACAAAGGAGAATTTTTAATTGTTTAAGGGCATAGTCTAATTTTTCGATAATTAAAAACTTAAAAGATTTATTTGAAGGAAAATGTCATCAAAGTAATAATTCTCTCTTATTCCGTGTGATCGAGATGAAGCGTAGAAAGGATATACTTTTTCTAAAAATCGCTAAAGACATTGCGTAATTTTTTTATCATTATAATTACAAAAAATTAATTAACTTGAGATACCACAAGAGTATTATAATTATATTATCTCAAACTGATTGCGTGCAAAAAATTAAACAATTATCGTATTTCAATATTTTTCTTACATTCAAGATATAACATCTCGATACTTAAGTACCTTCTTCCTTATGAATCGCGGTGATACTTTTTTGAGGCTCGGCTTATGCTTAAGATGAAGAACTTGGATTGCTGCTTTGCTGACGGTAATGGATTACAAAGCAACATCATCGACGGACGGATGGAACGGTAATCGATTTTATACGAACGTACATAAGTTATTTTGGGAGACAGTAAGAGGATCGGCCGCGTATTTGCATAATCCGTCGAAAGGTATCAGAGCTGGAAGGTGGAAGGTCGTAGGCCGATAAGGCAACATTGCCCTCTCTAGCCTTGACGCCAAGGGCACAAGTTCGCGTTCGGATAGGCTCAGATCTCATGAATTATGCTAATGAGCGATCTGACGAATTTACACTGCTGAATGTAAGCGGATCCAGTCGCGTGCGTGCGTTCGTGCGTGCGAATGTGCTGCGTTGCACTCTGCCACCGTTGCTGCTCCTGATCGTGTCTCGGTCGCGCGCGAAAGCAGGCGTGTAACGTACGAGATTAATGTGCGCGTGTCGAGCAGGTTTCGGCCGGATATTAATTATCCCGTTCTAATCAGCTCCAGCAATTACGCACCCGCGCGTGAACTGTGCGTATGCCGTACACAGCTATGCCGATGACTCCCCCTCCCCCTCCCCCGGTCAAACCCCGAGTGTATCTGACCCCGAGGTGTATTCTCGTTGTGTCGACGTTGCACCGTTAAACTTAATTTAACAACTGACAAAATTTATTTTATCCGTTAATAGAAGCGCACGTTCTCTCTTTTTATTTTTCACCTCGTAGAATTCTAATTCCTTTCAAAATGTGTTTTCTTCCGTCATCTGAAAAGTACAGACGTGTATTCTCATTCTGTCAGACTCGTGAAATGTTCGATATTTATTACAATATTAGACTTTGATTTTATTATAACTTTCGACAATGTGTCCAATCAATAGGCTTGAGAGGAAAACACTTAGCGATTTTTCATCGAGAATTTTCAGCACGGCGATCCTTTTAGCACGATGGCCTGCGAGCAATTTTATGGTGCTTTAGTATACCGCGACAGACAGAGCAAGCTCGTTAAAAGTTTACATCAGACTCCGATGTTATTTTCATAGCTCATGGAATTAATCAAACGAGACATACCTATAGAATTTAAATTGATAACTCGGTTGGATGTGATTTGCTCGGTGTATAGGTGTTGCACTATTCATATAGTTTTTTGAACATTTTTGACAAAACCTGCTGAATGTGATTTTATCTTGATATTATTTTCAACTTCGCATTTTTATTTCTCTGCAGTTATTTTGAGATTCGAGAAATATTTTGCTTACCGTTTTACCTTCACGAGAGAGAGAGAGAGAGAGAGAGAGAGAGGCAAATTATCAATAAAAAAAAGAAAGAAACAAGCAACATAATTATATGTGCATATTTTTTTTTCATTTGAGTATCATGAATTTCATTATTTCGTTCGAGTTAGAAACTGGTGCGAATCTAAAATAAACGACAGTATCAAAGAAGTGAAAAGTTCTTTTTTTTAATATTTACATCGCAAGTATATTTGTATTATGTATAATATTATTAAAGTAATAAATTAACACGCGAGGGAAAATGTCAAGAAAAACTAATATTGACGCACTTCTTAAAGCCGTGTACTCTCAGCCGAAAGGGCGGTGAACAGAAAAAAGACATCAAGGTTCAAGGATTGAGTCATTTCGAGTTACTTATAGCATCTATTATATCGTAAAAAAGTTGTTCCATGGGTCATCAGGGTATCGTAATACTTATTTTATACAAACAACAGTCCAACCCCTCGACTACAATAGTTCTCGTGAATACCGTTATAGTCGTCCTAATATTTTTTTTTTCATTTGAGTATCATGAATTTCATTATTTCGTTCGAGTTAGAAACTGGTGCAAATCATATTTTTTTTTCATTTGAGTATCATGAATTTCATTATTTCGTTCGAGTTAGAAACTGGTGCGAATCTAAAATAAACGACAGTATCAAAGAAGTGAAAAGTTCTTTTTTTTAATATTTACATCGCAAGTATATTTGTATTATGTATAATATTATTAAAGTAATAAATTAACACGCGAGGGAAAATGTCAAGAAAAACTAATATTGACGCACTTCTTAAAGCCGTGTACTCTCAGCCGAAAGGGCGGTGAACAGAAAAAAGACATCAAGGTTCAAGGATTGAGTCATTTCGAGTTACTTATAGCATCTATTATATCGTAAAAAAGTTGTTCCATGGGTCATCAGGGTATCGTAATACTTATTTTATACAAACAACAGTCCAACCCCTCGACTACAATAGTTCTCGTGAATACCGTTATAGTCGTCCTGTTTCGCGTGATGTTTTACGACGTATATGACATATAAAAACAATCTGTAAAAAAGTAACATCTATCATGTTTTTAGTTATAGACGAACAAAATTTTGGAAACCGATTTTATTGTGATTACTTTTTTGCGTCAATTTGCGAGTCTATTCAATCATGTGTGTCACCTCTCACAATAATTGATAATAAAACATTTGACGCGTTAAATTTTTATTTTAAATGAAAGAAGTGTTGTATTGAAATATTTAAGTTAGTAACGCTGCCGCCCTCTGTTCGGAGAGACAGCACTTTAGTGTAGTTTTGACTGTCTAGTATTATATATATATATATATGTTATGTTATGTTATGTTATGATCGCTCAGCAAAGTTTAAAAACGTGTATAACGGGGCACGAGGAAATAAATATAAAAAAATTTTACAGTCCAACTTCGAGAATTGATTATTTAACGAACCATATGTGCTCAGCAGAAATTCTTTATCTAAAGGATATAACAAGAAGAGTATATAAATATTATATATATTACATTGGAATGTATCTGAACAGTTAGATATGTCGAATTTCTTTTTCGTTATAAATACTAAAGCCTCGTGTAAATATCGGTAACATTTTTCATTCCGAATTAAAGAAAATTACATGTATACTGCATTATAAAATACATTTAAATAATTACGTGTTAAATCTCTTTCACTTTGCAAACACAAAAGCCTCATGTAAATGTCGGTAGCAGGTGAAATGTCACGGATTACTATGTCGATGACCATGTATTATATTAATCTTTGAAGGTACCTGCACTAGTAATGTAATAATGGAGTTAATCACCGGAAAGAGAGAAAGAGATAAGAGACTACTCTATTAACTACTCTGCTCATTAATCGCACACAACACATGGAAGTGACATACTGTCGCGTAACAACCACAAGCACATGACAGCTGGTTATTATGAGTTATTAATAAAGTAGTTTGATCTAGTAAATCGTGTTTATGACGTACTGCATACAAATAACAAGGACATTAGGGCACAAAGAACATTCCTGTTATTAATTACTGGTGTATGTGACGCAAGCTGCATGCGGTGTCGTATATAACTCTGCGGTTTGAAAAAGAGGATGGAAATTTCGGAAATTTCTTATCAAATTATTCTCGCTCACTGATGAGATTTTATGATTCAACTTGCCTCCTGCAGAATGTATAAAAATGACGTCGACTATATTTATGTGATCATAATATGTAGATCGTAAATGTAAAATTCACGAGAAAAGTTCGGGTGCTATTTTACGACTTACGTCAATGATCAAGAGATTAATGGATGATACTAAGAGCTCATTTTTCTCGTAATAGCTCTGACGTTTAATTTATGCCAGACGAGATAATCGCGCTATTAAAACCCGGAGAATTACGTTATCATCTGAGAACAATTGAGTATCGGACTGGAGGAATCCCATTGAAGACCTCGTTAATCCGTTCGACAAACAGGGATTTTCTTGTCGCATGAGAGACTCGTCAAGTAATAAAGGCTCCTTTTAGCGAAATATGAAAAATTTTCGCTGTTCCATCGAGTATTCTCATACAGAAAAGTGCACTTTAAGAGGATGCAACGGTATAAGGATCGGCATACATAAAAAGAAATTTAGTACATTCATATATATATTTTATTAAATTAAATAAAATATATATTTGTGCGTTTGCAAAAGTAAAAAAATAGACCAAACCTAGCTGCGGAAAACTCTAGTACAAAAGCTGTTTGTAATGAAACATTGATGGTGCTGGCTAATGAAGTGCATAGTAAACTCAATTGCACAAACAACGTACGCTTTGATTGAGGGATTTGAGAGAGAGAGAGAGAAAGAGAGATAAAGAGGTATCATTGATTTATGCTGACACGAGAATGTCAAAGCTGTTAGAGAGCTCATCTCCGACTGTAAAGTATCGTGCAATATAAAATACATAGGAAGTAACTGTTGCAACATTTATAATATTCGAATACATGCATTACGTACGTTATTGAATTTGAGAGAAAAAGTGTTCGCCGTATACTATTTATTTTTCATCCGCAGAGGAAATCGTGCAAAAGGAGCAACCATCTACTGGTGTAATTTCGGAAGGATTATCTCGTTCTTACATCGATGCGAGCTGCGGTTCGAGAGGAAAACAGAGGATTCACGTACACCAGTAGAAATTATGAGGGAGTCATGTCAGAATGATTTATCGACTGTGAAACATCCGTGGCGGGTAGACTAGACACGTGTCACGCGGAGTAAGGCGGACTTGTAATATTAGGGTGAAGTTTGCGACCCCTTTGGAGCCATGCGTACATTTCGACACGTAACACATAGGCGAACGAGATACATAGTTCAACCGATGTATACACGACGGAACAGGTTGGAAGAGAGAGGAGGTTGAGAATATGCACATTGCAAAAGCCATATTGCATTTGTACATAGACGATGAATTCTCGCCTACATGAACGCACATAAAGCTCACGCGTGTGTTTGGGTAGCGTGGCAGATCGCTATACAAGTTACAGCGAATGCATCTGCATGACGAATAATTAATGAGTTTCGGGAAAACTAATTTTCATTTCGGATATAATTAACGCCGCGTTTGCCCGCGCGAGCGCACACGAGTCCTTCAAAACTAAGTAAGTCCTTCTTTTCGCAATCTCTTCATTAACTATTCACACCTTGACTGTTTGACTCAATATTTAATATACATAACATTACAGTATTAAGTTATTTCTTTTAGAAAATATTGTTGGAGAATATAAAATTATCATGTAAATTATTTTTTTATGGGCCGATCAGTATTACTATAAAAATAATTGAGTATAGCGAACGGAAGAAAGAGTACGATTTATTTCGAAATTCGATCAAGACTACAACAAAAGTCGCTGGCGAGAATTCTGCTGGATTGCATGATCAAAGGATTACACAATAAAGCCAGGCAGTTCAGCGTTTAAAACAGTAAGATGGTGATTCGCTCCAACGACTTTACGAAATTTACGAAACGAAGGATAGAGATCCATTTCGTTTCACCATTCTGCAGGAGACGCTATTTAAAGCGCCAGTTTTAGCAACGTCTTGAGAATTTTGATTAAGCCGGGAAGAATGAGATACGCTCGCGCCACGATAAGGAGATAAAGAATTGCTGTTTCCGGCGTGAGAATAATACCGCGCCGGAAATTCGCAACACTCACGAGCGCCCCGCTTAAAGAACGTCTACGTGCAGTCGCATAGAAATGCAACTGCATTTCAATTCGGACGACATTACACGAGTGGAACTTTACCGGCTCTCTCCAAGTATCGAGCTAAAATACGTAATTACTAGCGTGATTCCTTGATACGCTCACTTGGAAATTTATTCGAATTACGAAAACTTAGCACAATTAAGTGTTAAACAGAGTTGAATTTCTGTGCGAATTACGATTTGTCTTATTTTCGGCTTATAGCATTAATTGTGTCTGATAATACAATAGTAACGAATAATGGAATCTTATTACAAATAGCGAAAATTCTATTATATAAGTTGATTAATATTATCGGACATGTCAAGCGAGATACATTTACGATATATATGTCACGTGCCATGTTTTATTCGGAAAATGTCAAATCACTGAAAATGAAGGTCGATAAAAGCAACGACGTATAAAAAATACATAGAATGTAACTAAATGTAAAAATATGGTATTCGAGTGTAAATGGATCTTTTGTTATCGTGTCATTACCATAAGACTGATCAAGATATGCATTTTTCAGTTGTTTCAGCCGCTTATTCGTAGACTGAATTTTTTATATTTTAGTGAAACGAATAAAACAATATATAGACTAAATAATATATAGGCCAAATAACAATATGATGTACTAATCGTATATGAGATTACAAGAATATATTTTCAAAAATTTTGAAAATTATGCATTATTATGATGTTTGCATCTGCAATATTTATACAGAATCAAGAAGCACTTGTGAAATGCACGATATAGACATCAACATTTACAGATGGTCAAAGATGCAATCGCCTCAATTAACATCTGTTTACCTCATAAACAACAAACGACAACTCAGCTACAACATTGAACAATATATTCCAATTTCGATTAAATCAGTGTTGAAATTAGCAACGAGAAAATACAAAAGATAGACATTTATAAATTTGCACATAATATTAGGTTTACAACTTAATTCTCGGCCATTTTTTCCAAGTTTTGATGTAAAATTATAGAAGAACAAACATTAATCAAATAATCTCTAACATTTTTGATGAATAGTCTAGTGTATTGGAAGAGGAATACTCTTTCTGTAAAAGTTTTTGCTTAGACTATGAGGTTACTGGAAATTTCACTTCACAGTTAGATTTTTTTTTGGGTGTACGATTTCAAGAAAAACTATAATCGCAACATTACACCTGCATCTAAACCGCATGCAAATGAAGTAGCGATTTGTATATCATGAAAATAGATCAACAAACATTTGCAATTGATTATAGTACATCAGTAATTCGCCTTCTTTTTTAATTAATTCGTATTTTATCGTATGTTATCAGTGTATTTTCGGCATTTGCTACAAATATATATAGAGATAAGCGCTAGATTACGCAATTACGCAAGTTACATAAAGAGATAAATATTTGATAAAAGAACTGTATAGGACAAGGTTATCTGTAGCGACACTCAACTACTGGGCGCATTTCACAAAATTAATACAGAATAATTAAAATGTTGGATATCATATGGCAAACAACATATTTAAAGATTTAAATGGGATAAAAACGCAAAAGCTCCTTTGTTAACAAAAATTCCGCGGAATAGTGATTCGAGTGATTTCCGACGGAAATGTTAAACGGACTGCAAAGGCACGTAGTTCGTTGGAATTTCGTTATCTGAACTTTGTACGTGGAAGATCAGTCCGGATAATTTTCGAACGGATTTCATGGATTGCATCGGATAAAAAGGATCCGTCAATGATGCGCACGTGATTTCCTCTCGATTCGTCAAGTCCGGCAGGCAGAACGATACATGCATATAAAAACTATCTCTATTAAAATCATGTTATTCAAAAAGACTGCGTATTCTTCAAGTATGATCTTTCCTAAATTATACATTAAAAACTGTATGGGAAAGAAAGTTAATTCTGAACTATACATATATAGGGCCACATATTTTTCCTATTAGCGGATATGGAATCTCTCGTATATAAAAGATTTCTTTTATACTTTCAGACGAGAAAAACAAGGAATAAGAATAATTACTTAGAATATACGCATGCCGCGAGGTGAAAGAATGCTTCGCATGATTTACCGTTCACGTCAAAATCACGACTCACACAAATCATTAAATATCCAATCTTGGTACGTTTTTTCTCCAACACAATACTTTTTCCACAAGTCTCACAAATTATTCTGATTATTTCACTGGCGGTTTTACCACAATAAAAATAGTGAAACATACAATGGTGAATATGCGCTTTTCCAGTATTCATTTTCAATTAAACTAAAAATATAGTTACTTGTCTAACTGCGAATTGTTATATAGCTTTCAAAGTGCAGGTAGATCAATTTTACTAATGGAAAAATAATTGGGCATGAAAATTTATACACACCGTTATTAACACTATCTAAAGTTTATCGCGGAAACTTATTTATACCTAATATATTTGCTGCTGCATTTTTCTCTTGTATTTTTCAGCATTAACTGCGCATAGAATCAAATTTAATTTGCTTTTCTAAAAGAAGATTATTAATAACATCGATAAAAATTACAAAATAAATGATAGAAGTTCCATAAACTCCACATTCACAGATTAATTCGCTGTACCTTCAACAGTATTTGATTCACATGCAAACTCAATTCATCAATCAATTCAATAAAAAAAATGTATCTTTTGACGGATCTTTTACTCGCTGCGAATATTTTGTCATGGTTCGGAAATCGACAATCCATGATTAAGTACCTCGTTATTGGTAAAAACTCAATGAATAGTATTGCTGATTCACTCCTCTACGTGTCGTTTCCCGATCGCTCGTAGGTCCCATTCGTTCGCGTTTGTTATTCAACCCACAAACGGCGAAAATCTCTTGCATGAGCGGCGACAGAGTGCCGGTCTGTTTATCAACAACTGTTGTATTTTTCCCAACGGCCGTGCACGGACGTTCGACGACGAAACCGACCGCGTAATTGGCGTTACGGTCCGGTCGCATCGTGGATTCAAAAGAGAGGAAACTCGTGGGGAAATAAAACCTATGTTGCCGTTCCTTTTGCATCACCGGCAGCCGTTACGAGTAGTACCGATGGCGATTGCATGCTTGGTAAGAGAGGAGAGAGAGAGAGAGAGAGAGCCGTTATCGTGTAGCAAATTTTTATTTTCCCTTTTTTCGGCAACGTCGGTAGAACTCAGTGAAGCGAATAACCAACGAGAATAAAAATTTGACGACTAACCGAGTAGTTTTCCCTATTTAAAACGTTGTAGAGAGAAGATAATAGTATTTTGCACGTGCCGTTTGCAACGAGCGTGGAACATATAGTTGAGAGAATCCACAGGTAATTTTCAGAATAACTAAACGTATAAAAACACGTCCATTACTTAATCTAACTGGATATGTGGGAAAATTGAGAAATCCGTTTCGGACATTTATATGCAAAGACTGCATAGTCTTGATTAGAGATCTTCCAATCAGAGACAAGACACAAAAGTGTGTCGCCATGTTTTAGCAAAATCCTGCGAGTGAGAAAAGATATGTGCTCTGATCAATGCAAATTACCAGAAAAATATCGGACTAATAAAAACATTCATATCTCTATCTAGCAACGACAAACTTTAAACGCCGCGAATATAATTTTTCTGAATCATTACCACATCACAAGTAACAATCCGCGAGTTTCAGCCGCTCAAATGCATTGTTATTGTAGTTCATATCACCTGAAAGATACAATTCAATTCCACTTTTGAGTCTTCTACAAAAAAAATGACGTTTTAAACTTCCCCAAATCATGTGGCAACACGTTCGTTTGTGTTCATTTTCATCGCTAATCGCGCGATATCAATGATGCGAAAAGGAAGAAAGTAAAGACTTACCGGACTTACTTCTCACATGACTCTTCTAATTCCGCGCGATTATAAATCACGATTTATCATGGATCGAAGTTATATCGCATTAGATTAACTTCTTTCGGGAGTAAACTTCTTTTCGTCATCTCAGACTAAATCCCTCGTAAAACGTGAAAAATCGGGAAGTGTCACGATACGGAAAAATGGAGAAGGGATAAGCGGAAAAAGATGGAGAAGGATCGAGAAATCCCTGTAGGGACTTTGCACTTTGAGGATCTACCCTTTTACTCCGCTTATTCTTTTCCTACAAAATATCATTACCCTTTTACTCGATGTTTATAGAAAAGATATGCGCGAGAAAAATAGCTTCTATCGCATTTAATTTACGGAAGATCAAATTTTATGAATACAAATTTTATGTATCATAAATCATAACGTGAGCTCTCTTGTCAAATCAATATTGCACGAGATACTCGTTGTTTTGTTATCGCTTTGTTATTGTAATATAAAAAAAATATAGTCGGGAAAATTGACGAATTAATATGGGGTATGAAATAAAAGAATATTATTTTATTTAAACAATATGAAAAAACCCCAGATTCAAAAGAGACTATTTTTTTTTACTATTTTTGCAGTATTTTTGCAGTATTTTTGCAACCCGCACGTGTCGTTATTAATATTGTATTCGTCAAAAATGAATTTTTCGCGAATGTAATATATTTGCCAGCAACGCGAATAGCTACGATGAAAAAACGTTATGCAAATTTTCTGGAGAATTGCGCGACAGAACTTGGGACGCATGGGGTATTCCGGACAGAATAAGATTCAAAGCCCTCCTAAAATGGTTTACCCGGCACGGTTCAAAAGCACTGACGGGTAACAACGACAACGAAATTAAACTGCACGTCGGACACAAAAGCATGCAGCTTCGAAATGAAGCGCCCCGCTGTCGAGATGCGAGCGCGAAGACGTCGCGTCGGCCGAGAACAAAATCCGAACCATATGGCGCCGTCAAACCCGAATATCCCTGTAATATTGTATTTTCGTGACGAGAAAAGTGTTAACGTTAATATTATACTGTCGTGTTTCAACCGCGGGTACTTTGGTCGCGTTTGCACCGTGCAATTAATCACGTTTACAGTAACGTATATAAATTGTCGCTTAACGAATCCAATCAAATTTCGCTTTAACACACGACCGTCGCGCATACCTATCGTCGACGTGGATCGCGTTATTATTTCCTCGTAACGGTCAAAAAACGCGAAATAGCAAAATTTTTAACGATTAAATATCAATTTATCGAATGTCGTCAGTAACGAGTAACGAGTTTAGCTCACGCGCTAATAGACCGAAACTACAATTTAGCGCATTTATTTACTAGCTGGGTCGAGCAAGTAATTTTAAATCGCAAATTTAAATCGAATGTTACAATGGAGATTTCTCCTGCACAATGGGAATATCATTTTCCCTTTTCAATAACAAAAAATAATGACATCGAAAATGTGGCATTGTCTCGCGAAACGGATCTTGCGGGAGAGAGGAAAGGGCCGTGAATTAAAATACATTGGAAAAAAGCAGCAGCGGAAGGAAGGACCGTGTCGCTTTTCCGGGCTTCGACAGAAAAGCGCACGTTCCCGAATTTACATTAGCAGGACAGACATGTCTATCGATTCCCAATCGAAAGCCGATCGGAAAAAAAGAAAAACGGGAGCAGGCAAGGGGCTGCGGCGGCAGAATAGATCGGCGGTGCGCGACAGCAATCTGGTTAATTGAAATCCAGGTGTTCCCTGCCGGTTCGATCTTGCTGCTTGAAATACAACGGTAGTCTGTAACGGATTGGGCGCGGCTTCCTCCAGCTAATTCAAATTATTAATTACCAAGATTGATCCATATCCATCCTCTTCATCCTCTCCTCTCACGCGTCCTCGTAAATCCCGTCGTGTTCGCTCAGATTTCGTGCAATCGGCAATAAAATACGCTGCACGACGAAATAATTGATGCATCGATATATCCAAATATTCCAAATGGGATGCGATCGTGCCCGCCTGATATTCTCCCAGAGGATATTGTGAAGCGCAACGTACACACAAATTATGTGATTAATTATGAAATTAATCGTACGATTAATCCAAATGAGAGGAGATTCGACAGTGAAAATATATAACTTCGTACGCAATTATCGTTTCTCATGCTCACAAAATACGTTAATGCGTGTTTATTCACATTAGAAGAGAAATATAGAAGCAGCGTAGTAATTAGTTACAAACGAGCCATGATTAGTCCTATGCCACGGTTTACGATGCATCGACACATACGGCTATATACTATTTAATTATTGCTATTCTGCAATCCCCGCTATTTGTACGCAGTGGTCCAATGCGATAATTATTGTATCGAGCTTTACAGCAAGAACGTATAATTTGAATTCACTCCAACTGTGCTGAAAGGAGTTTTAATAATGTCAATGAGAAAAGAGGGATTTCCTCATATCCCTTCGATCTCGTGGCAAGAAAAACAGGTCGCGCAAAATGAAAAATCCTCTGATAGCGAGCCTATCGCGACCTCATGTCGCTGTCACGTCTCAGCATATCTACCGCGCAGAATCGATTAACGTAATTGAATTGGGTGAGAGAAAACAGGAAAGTCGCCAGAATGCACTCTTGAGCACGTAGCTACTAGTTTTCGCCCGATGGGAAAGAGAAAGAGAAGGAAAAGAGGCAGAGAGAGAGAGAGAGAGAGAGGAAATGCCAGTCCACTGCGATGACATACGTATGTTTTATAGGAATGTCCCGATCTCCAAAAAATCGATCTTCTTAATAGTGTTTTTAAATTCAATCAATAAAGACTTAATTTTTCTAATTAAAAGGGCTATTTTAGATCGATCTCTATGTAAAAGAAATCCTTTTTTTTAATTTTCTAACAAAGAAGCTATTTCGAAATCTTGCAAAAAATCAATTTTTGGTGAAGAATTCCAAAGAGCGCATATCCCTAAAGCCCTGTGTCTACAGAGCTAAAATTCAGTTTTTGGATCCAGGAACGTGTATTCAATCAACATGTAGGTTTAATGAAAACATGGCGAATGGATTGATTAAACATTTTTCGGTCCAAGAATTTGGATCGAGTCCTAGCGTGTATACAGGGCTTAATATTTTTGTTAACATTGAAACGCAAACGTTTGTGATCAAAATATACCGTGAGTGAAATAGTGTCAAACAATAATAAATTGAAGCAGCAAGGTGCCGTTTTTCATTAGTGTGAAACGAGATGAGATCGCCCGAAACAAAGTTCGCGTTCCAGTCGAGAAATTGAAAAATCTGCTGCAATCCGACGATAAGCGTTCAATGGCTGTGAGTTTCTACTGCATGCACGAGATCGCGCATGCTTGTCTACGGAAATACGATCACACTCACGCGAATGATCAATAGTCGTTTTTGAAAACGCGTGTGCCTTTCGAAGCATGGAATATGATGAACGTACGTGTGAAACGAATACAGCAAACGTAATCTACTTCCATTTTCCAAAGAGTAGTAATGAAAATGTGTCGCATGAAAGATCAAATCGGATTTCCCTGAAAAGCAAACATTCACTAAATGATCGATCTGTAAATTTTTAAATGATCCAAAACGGAGCCAGGTTTTCGAGACAAAACTACTTTTCGATGTGTATTTTATATTCACAAATATGGTTATAATTAGATATTAATATTTAATATCGAGCATTAACATTAAATATTAAATATTGATTAAAAAGTATTAAAAGCGGCTCTCTCTCCGAAAGAGATCACTGCGACAGTTCATTAAGTATGCAAGCGAAACAATTAATATACCCCAATATTTTTAATTTCCCCAAACTGTATTTGATTATTTCGTTAGGTTCATTAAATACAAGTAACGGTGGAAAAATGAAAACGGCTTACTCCTCTTCATCATTACTTGGACGGGTGGTCCAAGAAGGTTGCATTTTCACAACTATTTTGCGAAGTTGGTGCCGCGTGATAAATAAAGTTTCTCTCTTATTACCAAATACCTCAAGTCGAGAATCGGCTTATTAATACAACTGAGTTGAATGGAGAACTCCGGAAGTTTACGAAATACGAGCGGTTCTGAGCATAACGCGACGAGTAAATCCTGTTAGTGCAATACAATATTAAGTAAATTCTGTCTTTATCGCGAGATAATTACTAATTAGAATATGTCAAGAGGAGCCAAATCTTCCTTACAAAAACTCGCTAAATCATTCAGTTCATAAAGGTTGATTTAACTCGGTTGTCAAAAAATGTTGATATAACATTTATGTAAAGCAGCTATGTGCATAGGAAAAATACGATGTAACGTATACTAAGAGAGTTATAGGCACAAAAACATCATAGATAAAAGACAGAATGGAATCAAAAAGAAAACTTGCATCGCTAAAATAAAATAAAAATTAAATATTAAGAACGCATCAAATATTGCATTATATTGTGATTACACAATAAATATTCAAAGACTTGATTAAAATCGAGATAATTTACGAATCGAATATTTACACGAATTTATAATTGCAATTTGCCATTAATGTTACTAAACAGCAAATTCAAACAATGATTTTATTTGTCATTAAAAGTTAATTTTTAATTACTTCAAAGTACAATCAATGCTTGATAATGAAGTATGTTGAAAATGGAATAAATTCAAAACTGCGAAAATGCCAACACAGAATTAAAATGATATCATTAATACTGAAATACAACCACGATTATATTTCGGTATTTCTCTCTGCTCAGTCGAGTCAGAACGAAAGGCTCTTTAAAAAGAGCGGGAGAGAACAGGAATTTAGTTAAAATTAACTAGCATTTAAAATGGATAAGCGTCGCGACGATTTATTCATCGAGTTCCGTCGAGCGTGACGGAAAAATTATGCTGCTCGCACAGCTGGTTGACGTTTAATGCTAAGTGAACACAAGTTCAACAAATATCATGAAGAAAATAAAACGCAAAGGATTAATTTATGGATTCTCCGTAGAGTGAGATGCGACAAATATTGATCTATTTTGAAATGTTCGACAACTACACAGAAATTTGCTCGAGTTAAATGCCACAGTGCCAAGAAATGCGCTCGCGATACGAATGATTTACATCACTTACTAACAGTGAGCTTTAATTTCGGTCCATTCTAGATGGTGGTCGCAGAAAAGTGCAAAATTCTCGCGGTCATCACATCGAAAAACAAACTAACGGCATGCGCTACCCCATTAATGTGTAACGAAGTTTACTCGCGTCGAGAGATTTTGCGAGTTACTCGGCCGGAATATTTACGAGACAGTGAACAGAATTAATTATCCGCGGACAATTCCTGAAGCCTCGGTACGGCAGTGAATTTGTTGACCGAAAAAAAGAGGGAGAAGACTAGAAATTGTTCGCTTCGAACGGACGAAACGCAATTTCGTTTCCGCAAATGCGCAATGAAGTTACCAAGTATTCCAACGGGGGACGTTCGAGCGGGTCTGATTTTATTTTCACCGAGGTTTCCTCGCGTTTGCACTTCCGTTTAATCGACAGAACTTCAATTTTCTAATTTTTTGCCTCTTTCGTTCATGGAAACCACCGAAATGCGTGTTAAAAGAACACTCGACAATTATTTAGCGCAAGCTAAAATTTCATTAAAGTTTCTATAATACCGTAACATTTGCTATCATAACAACAATGAAATATCTTCTTTACACGAAAAATCCGCTACATAATGCGATTTGCCCGTGTATCTTCCGTTTTTCTCTATTCCTTATTCTATTAAATATGGTTTGTCGAGTGGAGCAAAAAGTGGGCGATAAGAAAAACCGAAGTTGCAAGTCACAAGTTGGAAACTGAAGCAACTTCATTCCCGCAAACGCTTTGGCCGAGACCTGGTCTACGACAAATGAAGTTTTACGTGGACTTCCGGTATTATGAATCACAAAAGCTGGGAACGCTTCTAAATTAAGAACAAAGAAAGTTTGCGGGCAGGTCGTCGAAATGTTTACGCGTACCTAGGAAAATTTATTGTCCCTCATCACACATTCTGTCATAGAAAAACACTCGTATTGTCATAAAAGATTTGCATTGTAAGTTTGTGTTTAACAGTCAAGATATAATATTATACAATGTCTTACATATGTAATCCCTTACATATATAGGTAAATTATATTGTACAAAATATTACGATAGTATATTCTAAATATTAATATAATATTTTAAAATATTCATATAAAAATATCACATTTTATTTATAGTTTTATTTATAAGTTATAAAATTAGTATTATATAATATGGTTATTTTTTTACATATCAAGAGATTGCAACTTACATTATCAAGAAAAATGACGAAAAACTAGAATATCGAAAACTGACAAAGTAGATTAAAATAGATATAATTAATAAGTAGATTAATAATTATTAACATATTTTTAAATGAAATAAATTAATTAAAATATGAGCATTCGTTGGTAATTACATACACGATGTGCACTTTATTACGTCGTAAGAGACGAATAAAAATTGAATCAAACGATCTGCTCGAAAACCAAGTTAACATCCTACGTAAAAATTATAATTTATTTCAACGGATGTTTCTAAAATAAGAAGTTTGTACTGTATAATTTTACTTTACAATAACCTATTTCGAAATTGTCATTTGTACGAATGACAATTTCGAAATAGGTTATTGTAAAGTAAAATTATACAGTACAAACTTCTTATTTTAGAAATATCCGGTGAAATAAATGACACGTGTAATTATTTATTCGAGTTACTAGCAGTTATATATACGTGTACCAATGTAAAATTCACTTTGTTTTTGATAAGTCATAAATTATGTTCCTCACCTACTCTGATCTGACCTACTCCAGAGGAACCGCGCATGCACCTCGATGGTAATTATCGGCTGCCTAATTGACATCTCGTACGATAAATTGGACGACCGGAGTCAACCCGAATCGAAATTCGATAATGCTCTTCCCGATGGTCGACATATAATTTCATTTCGGTCAGCGATCCCTCGATCATCGCGAATTATTCCGATATCCCAACCGTCATTAATTTCATTCGTTATCATGATGAACAGTCATGAATTGTTCGTGATCGTCGAATAATAACTTAATTGATGTCTTATTACGTGATCACTTATAGATCAACGAAACTTTATTTTTATAATGGCAAATTTTAATTATAAATACCACACATCGAATATTATTTCTTATTGAAACTGCATGAATCAAAAGATTCTGATTATATATAATAAATCAGAATTTTCATTGTCTTAATTAGAATTAGAATAAGTTTAACCCGAAAATTCTAATTTGTGCATTTTCAACTAGAATTTCAATTAATGGAACCAGATTTTTAATTTTTCAGCGTAAGTGTCCTAAGGCTGATTCAATTATAAGACTTTCACTTTAGCATAATTTGCATACATTAATATTCTAATAACATTTATTATTTAAAACTTCTATGATTTTTGTAAGCATTTACATTCCACCAATTTGTAAAAATTAATCTTGCAATTAAAAGAAAGAACGCTGTTTTTTGATAAAATCAAATGCGACCCACATCAGTTTGTAGATTGAATGTTCACGGCGTAATGACCGATGTATGTCATTTCCTTCGTTGACGCGTTGCAGATATTAATTATCGGTTACCGCTTACAAGCTATCCTTGCGTGATAATGACTAGTTGCGCAAGCTGCCGCGTACAGAATACAAACGCACTTGAGATGCATCGTTCGTTAAGCAATTATCACGGACGTTAGACCGGCCGGATAACAGCGAACCAGATGTCAAGTTCAGACTAATCGTTCAATTAATGTGTCTTGAACATGGTCACGGTCTCTCGCTTGGCTACACTCGGCCTATATTACGTTTTTTCCACGCAATTGATGTCGACAAGATTGCATATGTCGTGTCGAACGTGGAAGTAATTCGGGAGGATCGTATCGTCCGTGTAATATGGTGTAATATCACTAATATATCACTGTATCCTATGTGTAATAGTTCTTCGTTGATAACGTTTTCACGTACTCGGTATACATCGTAAAACATTAAAGGCTCCAAAAAGGCCTCGAAATTAGATTGAAGTTCGAAGAAGCTTATTTTTCCACACTGTAACGAGCTTTCTTTAAGACCAGAATTGTTTCCGTTTCTTTTGTTTCCTATCCTCTTTGTCGTACAAATTGAATTGTGCAACTCTGTAGAAGATTTTACGAGCTTATCGACAATCAATTTGCAACACGTACAGAAAAAGAGCTGACATATCCCAACTATCCTATTTCTTTCGCTACTTTGTATCATCTTTTAATTCGATCAAATTGATTTTTAAAAATGTATCGTTCCATTACTATAGAGTAGCATTTTTCAACACTGCATGGTAGTATGTCACAAATTACAAAGGGTCTCCAAATGTGCTCCGAAAATTTTAAGGAAGGTAAAAAGAAACGAAAAAAATTTAGAAACAAATAAAAAAAGTGAGTGAAGCGCGAAGTAAAAATATTTTAAAAACTGTGCAAATTACTCAAATTATAATGTATTATATTTACTCTCATTATAATCAAAGCGATATTATCCCCCCTCTCCATTGCAATAAAATTACTTTCAAAACAATAAATAAAAAAGTAAAAACTTCTGAAAGTCGTATTGGTGGTATCTGATAAAAGATTTTCTATATGTTAAGCACAGAAATGTATGCACCTAATAATGTATTTCGACAAATTTGGTTCGTCATTTAATGTGTCGCGAATTGAAAAAGGTTTAACAAAACGCTAATGTATAAGTTGCACTCCTCCTTGTTTAATTTGTGTGATAATTTAATTATACACAATTTACCAAAGTATAAGAAAAATAGAATTTCGATTGTTATTTCATATAACAATTCATTATACGTAACAATCCAATACACGATGTTAATTGTTAATTAAAAAGATGAGAATTAATCAGCAAATTTGACACACTGTTTTAAATTTATACGCACTTCACAATAGTGCCAATTGTTCAGCGAATAAACGAGGCGAACAAAAGGGCGCAAAAATTTCGCGGAGAAAGAGACGCAAGATATCATTTATTCCGCACTTTTATTATAGTTTGCGGCCGTTTGAACTGATTCGAGCCATTATGCTTAGCCGCGGCGCAATTGCTTCGAGCTCGTAAATAATCCCGATGAGATGGCACGCTCATAACAATGTGAGAAATGCGGTAATTTGAGCGTAAAGCAAGCGCGGGAAAACACGTTTCTCTTTCGTCTATCATCGCGTAATTCTTATTATCATCATGCGACGGCAAGTTTCATCGCGCGAAACTTCGGGAACGAAAGTAATCGTCCCTGCTATTGTACCGGCGTCTTAAGCCCCAAGTATCGCACCTTAAGGATCTGCTACCGCCGGAGTTTCTCCGTTTCCTCGAGTACGATTCTTCTCCGGTCGAGTAATCCTGTTAACCTCTTCCGTCTAGGATCTCTTGGCTGGACGTGCAAAAAAAAAAAGGAAATACAGGACCCGTAACGACTTGTTCGATAGATAAGTTCTATCGAACACTTTTCTGCTCTGTTATTTTACTTTCCTCTCGCGATTCTAAATTACTGGTATCCATCTTTGCCATCTTCGTAATTTGTACGGTGGATGTGATACAAAACATTAAAAATGAGATTTTTAATATCGTAGTATTTACGAAATTCGATATCTTATTATTTGCATATCTGTACTTGTATATAAATATTCATAAAGGGGAGTTGGAAATGCGTTACATATATTGCACTATCAAAGTTGAAGAGATACGTACATTCCGTTGTATGTAAAAATAAAAATTATCGAATAATTTATGTATATTCGTTTTGTATAAATACTCACATAAAAATATAAGTTCTTATGAAAGCGAAATAAAAAAAAAAGACAGTTAAATCTCGCTAGAATACATATCGCTCTTTTTAACCGCGAGATATGAGTACTTTTTATGATAATATATTTGCCATATACATAAATTTACGGAGATATAATTCCTCTGAACTTTTTCAATGTTCACGTAAGTGAAACGACGTTGCAGCGGAAATTATGAAACTAAAGTGGAAACATATGTAGTTTTCTGACGATGTACGAGACGTTAAGTACGTACGTGGCCAGTTTTCATCTTGTCACATTCCCCGCGATATCAAAGACGTCATATTCGTTGACGTACAAAAGGCAGTCACCTTAAACGCGTACCTTGTCGCGTATCGCGCTGAGAAATGTTATACCCGTGCCGAGAAAATTGAACGTGTCGCGAGGGTTATAAGTAGTTACGTTCGAGCTCGCAAATGCTCTTTCTTCAGTGCCAAATTGAACGTTTCATAGGACAGGTCCGTCCCGAGCTTGTCCGAGAGCTCCGCGTTTTTCTCCCGTTTAACTTTAACGTCGCGTAAAAGTTAAGTCTCATACATACAAATCGAGTTCTACGCCAAGCATACACCATGCGACACTCGCGCATATATATATAATCTGATATTTCGCCGCTCTGTACACCACCCTGTCAACTTTACATTTTTACGTAATTCATATATTTAGCACACCGCATCATATTTAATATCTATCCCGCATAGTGTCGACTTCATATACCTTCATTCCGTTGCGGTGGCTTGACTTACGAATCATTCTACAGCCACATATTCCAAGTTAAAGATGTATCATCATTGTTCAAATGTAGTTGGTCATTCGTTTTAAGTACGTGTGTTTATACACTCAATTAGTAAAATTGAAGCATCACTTATCCTGCCCCTCAAAAATAGGCAAACTTCAAAAGAGTATAACTTCGTCAAAAATGATCGTAAAAAAATTTGTAAAAAAGCGCATATGTCATTAAAAATCATAGAGAACTCTTCGTATCGTCAAAAAGAAGCAGGAATTATCATCAGAACTATTGTATCTAAAAATTAATTCTTCAAAAATTTTTAATTTTTTTTTTATTATTCGAAAATTTTTTTTACATATCAGGAACTCTAGGCAATCGCAAATGGAAGCTATTAAGCCGCTCAGAACTATTCCACCTCGAAATTCGATAAAAAGTTAGCACCCCATTTTTAAAAAATGTAAAAAAAATGTTTATTGAGCGGAACTCTTGTTATTAACTATAGGGAACTCTTCGTCTCGTCAAAAAGAAGTGGGAACTCTAATCAGAACTCCTGAGTACTATAGTTGGGGTGCTAACTTAACATACCGATCCAGTTGAATTTTTAGATATTTCAGCAAAATCGTTATTTCCGTGTAAAATGTAAAAAGCGTTCTGACATTTACGTTTTGTCACCAACTGATGTAAATTCCATTGAAATTCTATCATGATTTCCGTGCAATGATTACTGTTGCAACAAAGAACTGTAAAGAAAAAAAATTATCAAAAACGTGAAAATTATGTCTCGTTGAATTATGATTGATGTAACATTATTGAAGTAGTGAATAATTAATCGAGAATGTCTCGAGATAGTAAAATTAAATTTTTGCGCGATGAATAATGGATGAGAGCAGTTTAATAAGTTTAATAAATATATATGAGAATTTCGGGCTTGTACGAATGCAGAAATATTGTATATCGGATATGTTTGGATTATAATAGCATACACGTAATTAGGAGCAGCTTAAAATAGCTTTGCCGCAAATTTATATACGTACGTACATACATTGACATCAGTAATGAAGAAGCTTCTATACCTACATAAGTAGGTTTCATTATATATAAAACATATCGATGTGATGTCGCTAAATGTGAACACAATTATTGGAACAATAAAAATGGTGATCGTAGACGGGGTGAGATCGACAATGACCGCCAATTTTGTCGCAGTGCGTCCAAAATCACACGTGATTACGATAATTTGATGTCATCTACGTGGTGGGTGCATTGATTAATGCTATGCTCTCGTACTACTCGGTATGCGTAATTAATTTCATCAAAATCCGCAATCGAAAGTCGATTGAAGTAACAGATGGTGCTTATAATAGACAACTAATTTTAACAATTCAAGGTTAGTTATTCATAGAATATAATTCATTATAAATTCATTTTTACATAAGTAATACTAATATTGCTGAATATATCAACATAAAAATTAAATTGGATATTTGTATGTGTCACGTGAAATATAAAAACCGTTTTGACATTCCGTTACGTGACGGATGCATTATATTTTCTCGTATAAATTCTTACACAAAACTGCACAATAAAATAGTATTTCAATGCAAAGGACTTCGCACAAAACATACACAGAAAATGGGTCCCGGCTAATTTGACTAAATTTATAATATATTGTAGTTCTGATCGTCCTGATCAAATCTCCATGGACACGAAGTAAAAAAATGAACAGTTTTTTAGTTATTGTACATCAAATTCTGCTAAAACAGCTAATTTCATATGCTTACTTGAAGATACATTTTCGTACCTATTACTGACTCTTCTCTCTGTGTGTGTGCGTGCGTGCGTGTGTGTGTGTGTTTGCATGTGCGCATACAGTATGTTTCATATTTTAAAGGGACCACTGAAATATCTCGCAAACACTGCGTTAAATCGAAAAATAGATGGCTGGATAACCGTCCGATCTTGCCTTTGTTGGCTGGATCATTTTCCGATCTTCCTCCAAATACGAAAGAGGTATAAATTCGATTAGGTACTTTCCGTCCGCACAGTACATCTTGCGTAATGTTTATACCGACGGAACCGAGGGAGATTAATAACTTAATGTAATCACTTAATGTAATGTGGGACGAAGTCCCTGAAATCATTATAAAATTCATAATGAAATTCCGATATATATAATCCGATAATTACATATGCAAGTACAATAAATAATTGTGTAATATTAGATAAAATCGTTCATTTTACCAAATGATCGCACATATAGTGAGGAAAATTATTCGTCATCAAATAAAATTATATAAAATTAAATGAAATCATGTAATCCGTGAAATAATATTATAATATATTTCAGATAGTGATTACCGCCTCGGACGTAACTTTCAAGCTTAATAACTCGAAAAATACTTAATGAAAAAATAGTTTATTACATTGTCTTGAAAATCTCTCGAGGTAAGCTATAAAAATATATAATGAAAAATGGATGTTCCATTCAAAAAATTCAAAGTGATTTTGCCCTGACCTTCACAACCACGCAACCAAAGATCAAACCAATGATCTTATGATTCCCTCGAAGTGAAAGAAAAGTTTGAAACCGCACATGTACGCACGCACGCGCACACACACAGAGAGAGAGAGAGAGAGAGAGAGAAAGTCAGTAATAGGTACAAAAATGTAATAGGTATAAAAAACCTTTAAATAAGCATATGGAATTAGCTGTTTTAGCAGAGTTTAATGTACAATAACTTAAAATCTGTTCATTTTTTTTTACTTCGTGCTCAGGAAACTTTTGATCAGGACGATCAGAACTACAACATATTATATTTAGCCAAATTAGCCGAGACCCATTTTCCGTATGTTTCGTGTGAGGCCCTTTCTTCCACTGCAAATAAACTTAGTTTTACATCCAATGCAATAGAAACATTCTCGATAAATCCAAAAATACGCAACTCGATATGCGCATAGCGGTGTAATTGAATGCTGATTGGATGAAAATCGATATTGAAACGCAGAATAACGATAATCCGATACAAACAACGGAAATATTCTTTTAAAGGAAAGAAAAATACCAACGCGCGTGTATACTTAAACAGAGTTCCAATAAACTACATGTTTTAATAAATTATAAAAAAATGTATATTTACCATTTATCAGAAGATTCGCAGTATAATTATTACTGTAGGTTTTTCTAGAATAATAGAATTCTCGTTTAATAAACATTCTTTTCACGCCAACTGATTCTCTATAAAACTATATATAAAAAATACTCGTACATGTTATAATACCTAATTAAATCATAAAATATTTTGGATCAAAATCTTTTTGATTCGGCCTGTCATTTTTTAAAGATTGATCTAATCGATGGTTTTGCTAAAATAAAAAAAAAAAGAGCTTTTGTAAAGTTCCTGTTTACTTGACCTAAATAATCGGTCGACAATAGAGATCGATTTCCACGCTGCATCGCTTTTATTGGTCACAGATTTTCAACGTGATCATCGTGGGTCTTCTCTAACTAGAATAATCTCTTTTGAAAGGCTTAAGCCAATTTCTCTAACACAGTCATATTCAGTTCACAGACAGCGTGCCATATCCGGAGAGATTTTCATTCATTTCTAGAAAATAGGAGAGGTTAGCTTTAGCTCTTCTTGTAGAAAGCTCTTTCTTAAAAATTGCACACTATGTTCTCGAGCAAAATACAGTATTATTCTCGATTGCCTCTGAACGGATACATAAAGGGCTTTCAAGTGGTTGTAACTGAGGCTTGTAACCTGATACAGCTGAAAAATCAGCCGGATATCAGTGGCAGTTCCGACTTGACTAAAACAAATCGTCTGTCCATCACCCGTCAGGAAAATAGAGCACTCGACGAATGCGGAGGCGAGCTCGGGGCATCCATGGCGATGGGAAAAACGGGTTACGCGGACAATCACCGGGCAATGAGACGTCGGAAAAATCGAGCACGGAACGCGACGCGGTAACCGAAAGAAACACGGTTCTCATCTCGCGATCGATACTCGACGGTATCATCCGGTGCGCTCTCTCTTTCTCTCTCTCTCTCTCTCTCTCTCTCTCTCTCTCTCTCTCTCTCTCTCTCTCTCTCTCTCTCTCTTTCGCTATCGGTCGCGTGCCATTCTTGTGAAAAGTCGAACAACACGAGCGACAGAAATGCGCGATCGAGAAAACGTAGGCGACTGCAAAAAGGGTTAGCGGTATAGGAAGGGAAATAGCGTGCAATGGAAAATTGTGATCGGACGATGCGACGCAGTGCACTCGAAACTACGAGGGTGCTCACTCGTTCGTTTTAATGAAAGCAGTCGAATGGAAATTTCGATTGCATTCCACTTCGGCAATTGCAATTATTGCACCGAACGTTAATTAGCTGGGCACCATTTTAATAACGTTTTTAATTAACCACAGTCGCGCGACAAAGCACAGTCGTGTATATGCGATATACTTAAGCCAAAAGCAAAATCAACATAACAAAACTACAAGTGCTTGCTCTGTATTGCTCTCTACTAATACATTTATTGCCAATTAATATCCGATGAATTATGCAAAAAACTTTTTTCAAATTTTAAATTCGATTGATTGTGGCATACGCATGCACTTTCTACGAAGTTTTCAATTTTTCTCATATAAATTTATACAACTAAAACTAAATAACGACATAATAAAAATTTAAATAAAGTGACTTTGAATTTTTCCAAATTGTCACTTAAATATCCACCAGTTCGAAATAATTTCTATAGAATGAGAGAGACCGCTTTGTAATAATGACATCGGATTTATACGCGTCCAGTAACATCGACGAATTAATCTCTCACGAGCAAAATGATTCGTCGGTCGGAGCAGCGGAGCGGTCGGTATTAACGTATCTGACTAATGAGTTTATTTAACTGCGCGGCGACAATCGTGCGGGTGTGTAATTCACGGGATACACCAAGTTTGAAGAGTGATTGCAATCACGTGACACACCCTGTGGTGCATGCATATCCGTTTGTTTCCTGGCATCGTAATCGCGAGCAGGTAATTTCCTGCCGCCACTGTCGCACGTCGTTCGCATTTCATAAGACGTATGTGTGCTGCGGATGTATAGTTTCGAATGTGTAACACGAACGGAAGTTTCATGAAATTTATCGAACTAATTCCAGAGTACGAGAGTTAAATATGTTATACAAGTATATTGCGCTCTTGCGACACTGTCAACAACAGCTTCTTCCAAATATTAAATGCATTGTGAAATGTAAGTGAGAAACTCTGACTGAGAGATCTTTTCTTCCTAGTAAATTACTTTATATAGTAATGTAACATGACACAATAAAAGTTTCTCACAATTTATATCTTTTAATTTTTCCACGTATATGTAGGCATGCAATTGTATGCGCCTACAATTTTTAATTCTTTTCGACGATAAGCAAAAATATGATTAACACCGCGATAGTGTTAACGGTAGCGACCTTATCCTCAGGAATCTTCCAGTTTCAATTCGCAAATTCGTTATATTTGTAATTAAATTGTAATTTTTTCGCAATTTCGCGTTTCAAGGGTCTGATGTGCCGCATCTGCACGAGAATGACTTGCGGCACGGTAAGTAAATCGGAAATGTAGGAACACGTCGGATGGAAAATTTTGTTTTCCTCCTTATCCGCGAGCGTCCATTTCGCGTAATGCTCTCCCGCGGGAATAGGAAAAGAGCAGCGCGGAAAGAAGATGGAGGCAAGAGGGTAATTGTAACCTACTTCTGTTCCTTTTGTCGTACCGTTGTAACTGCGGTATTCTGCGCTTTCTCGTGCGACAGGCATTTTCCACTCGCCGTTTCACCAGCCGGTCACACACGCCCGCCCGCCAGGACCGCAAGGGATTCTGCTTGACTTACCAGTCTCGATTCAATTAACGATAAGTTATCCGAGATGGTAACCCGATGGAGAACCGAGTCCTTTTGCGCGCACACAGCAGGGACTGTGTGAGAAAGAGCTAAAATGCACGAAACGGCGATGCGTGATGCGCATAGATGCATAACGGATGAAGCTCTTTGGTGCTTATCCGATTAACCCGACTTGACGAATATAGAACACGATCAAACTGCAACTGTATTCTATTATCGTAGAATGTTCGTTCTCTTGGATCTCAGATTCTACCATGCATATGAACGCATTTTCTCTTAATTCGACAATGTTATACGCATTGCGTAACGAGCTCTTTCCCGAAGCATTTCAAGGCTACTGTCTTTAACTTAACATCTAAGGTAACGAGATAAACAGGAAACAAATATCAGACTCTCTGCGTAAGAGAGCGCTTGTCCTTTACTTCTATCAGAAAAGAAAACAGAACGAGACGCGAAATAACATTTTCTTCTTCGCAAAGATCTGATGGAATACAGAACACCGAGAGAAAAAAGAGAGAATGTCGCGTTAACGTATTATCATATTTTCGTCATAGCGATATCAGACAGCGAGTTGTCTTTAAAAAAGGCATTTTTCCATCGGTTACTCTTTAATATTTCAAATGTTAAAACAATGAGAACAAAGAGCTTGCAAATGAGACGGAAATTGTCGGAAATTTCAAAAAATTCCAGACGCCATCGAAACGTAAAACCGAGATCTCGGTAAAAAAAGTAACATTAGCATATCCTTATAGCGTATCGGATAATTGAAATCAACGCCGAGTTGTTGAAATAGCGATAAAAAATGGATAAAATTTCAAAAATCTGTCTTTAGCATTTTTCTTCAATAAATTAAAGTTAAAAATAGTTGGACATTCAAAATAATATTAATGTTTTGTGTACATAGTATACAAATATTGTCCTGTTTTCTACAATTAAATCGTTGTAGTGGCGGTTACGAAAAGAAAAAGAGGTAAATTAAAGCAGGGCGTGTTCAATTCAATATATTCAATTTATATTTCCGACGAAAGGAGAAAGAGCGTTATTTTTATTCGTTCCACCATCCTTGACTTCGTGATATAAAAGCGTTCCAGATATGTCTCGAAATACACTTTATAAAAAGACCTCGTTGAAATGAGAATCGTCAAGTTCTTACCAGTTCGCCATCTCAATAATCTGTGACGTACAATTTTACGCAACACATTTCGTTTGTGTAAATTATCGATCTATTAGGTAATAATTGGTCGTCTAAATAAGAGGCGGATATAATACTGTCTGTTAGATGTCAATAATGTAAAGTCTAGCTTCGTCCAAGAATCAATGATACCCGACTGTCAATGACGATAAGCCGTAATGTAACAGAGCAAGTGACATTTCGTCAATATTGGTATTAACATGACTAATGTAATGGCGAAATGTTACCTATCAAATTACTTTGGATATAACTGTCAATTTTCAAGGAAGTACACCAGTTAATAAATCTAGAACAAGTGTAAAATCCAAAAGAATATTTTGTTTTTTACAATAAATAAAGATAATCATTTTTCGCATTGTATATATTTTAGTAATAATAATTAAACTTGTGTGTAAAAGTTAATGGAAAGAGTCGAAAGAATCGGTGCTTTTCTTGTAAAGAAATAATTTGAAAGTACCATCGCAACGATGTTTACAGTTGTAATATGATGAAGGCAATGTAAATGGTGGGGCATGCAATTTTTGAAAGAGATAGAAAAAGATCCTCCTCGGGGACCGGCGAAGCTATTAAAGCGGCCGTATTCAATGGTTGTAGTTACTTCGCAATATTAGGGAGAGAGAGAGAGAGAGAGAAAGAGAAGCATACCGCAAAAAGCTGCAACCTATTTCCATTTTCTTTGTCGCACGAATAGAGTCGACGATACGTTTCTCTCGTTCGAGAACCATTTTCCGACTATCCTGTCCGACGATTGCTCGCATGTGGGGATGTGAAACTCTCCTTTTACGTCTTCGTACTGCGGATACATGCTCGCATAAAGCTTACGGCTAGTGCTGATTTCGTGGTCGTTTCCCCGACACTCGAGGAAGGGGACAAGTTTCGGTTTGAAATTGCACCGGTAGGAGTTGCTCGTTCCCCTGCAGCGGATTCATTTCGGCCTGAAAGTTTCAGGAACGATGCGAACGAGAAGAGAGAATATTTCGCGAACAAAGTGCAATGCGGCCGAAAGAAACAAAAATAAGATAACTCAAAAAAGAGAACGAAAAGTTTCGTTTTCTAAGCGTTTAATCGAAAAGAGAGAAATTAATCTTGATCCTTTGACGCTGTTCATAACGCAGATTGAAATCAGGAAGGAATTACTTTCTAAAAAAGTTTAAACTTTGAAAATTTGATCTACTAAGAAAGATTCTCGGACAGTATTTCGTGTGGCTTCTGGCACATTTTGGCAAAAAATAGAATTGATTTCCTGTCCATTTCATACTTCTTTTATTTTCTTACTTTTCTCGTAAAGATTTCCAAAGCAAATAGAAAATACTAAAGTAACTAGAGTTTGTGAGTAAAGTTTCTGAAGATGCTATGACGCGTTGTTGTGTCAAAATTCTATTATAAGAACTCAATGTAAACACAAGACTTCTCTCTCAGAGGACTCGCACGAAATTAGAAGCAGCAAACTTTAATTAACATGCGATAACATAAACTTTGCACTTCGAAACAGCACTACCGTAAGCCCTTATCACAACTTTACGATTTTCTTAAATAAAACAAAAGGTTATAGAGAAACTGTTATCTGTTTATTATAAATTAAACGTCCTTAATAATTATAGATTAAAATTCACCTGATATTATGTATTAATAAATTTGTTTTTTTGTTGTTTTTTTTCCATCTTGTTGCATTATTTCCTTTTCACGTAATCGTCATGTTTTTTATTATAAATTGATAATCTCATAATTAAGGTATATATTCCGTAATTTTTTCTAATTGCTATCTTAAAGTATCTATATCAATTTTGATTATAAATAATAAAGAAATAGGAAATTAATTTAATATTTGGAAAAAAGCCGGTAATTTTTCACAATTTGCTAGTGCTCGAAGAAGAGTGACAGCTGCGCGTTTCATTTCTCTAATCCTATTTTCCAGAGCTGACGATAACGGATCGACACTTCATTCCCGGAGTACGATGGGACCAATCACAGACCGTTCTCACTTCGCTGGTTAATTTAATACCGTATTTCCTCGCCCGTTTACTACGACGCTCGTCAAGGGGTAACACATTCTCGTGTAAGTCATTTGCCAAGATTTAATTGCAATAATAAAATTTACTTCTTAATGGATCAAAAAACTGAAATTGTTGAAGAGAATTTAATTATCACAAAAAGAATCGCATTTTCATGAAAAAACACAAACACAAGTAACAGTACCTACACCATAAAACACACAAAAATTAAATGATTTACGTCTGACATTAATCATAACAATTACAAAAATAATGTACGTTTAAATGATAAATATTTTTAAAGAATCTAAAGTCTAGATTTTATTCTTCACATATAATTGGTAGGAATATTGCAACTTGTCTCATTTTCAATTTTATATTAATTACAGTAAATCTGCATCGTGGGTGTCGTTCAAATTATTCGCAATTACAACGTTACTAATTAAGAAGCCTTTTTGCCGGTGAAATACAACATCAGAAACGTTTAGGTGCTCTGTAAGGGCAAATTTTGGCTTGAACCTTTAACAGTCCCCTTCAAGGCAACCCGCACTACTCCGTTCACTATGCTTGAGGTAACGACCATCACGGAATGTGCCCAATTTAACAGGTCGCTGTATTTCGGCAAAGGTATACATGCACACATGCATGTAGGTACATACGTACATATGGTATGTATATACGCGTAGGTATGTATCTATAAATGAAGCGGGGGAGAAGCTAAATTGGGGCGAGAAATTCCACTCAATTTCGAGGGAGCATTTCATCCCTCGATTGCCTAAATCTTAGCACGAAATTGAGGACGAAGTAATTAATGATGAAATTACGAAGTATGAAACCAATTCCTATCGCAATAGCAACCGCGCGATTGAGTCATGTACTTTATTAAATAGCTACCTATAAATATATAAAATCATCTAGCACATCAAAATCCTTTCTGTACAAATTTTCTACAAGTAATTTATCTTTAAAGAGTAAAATTCAGTTTTCTTGAAAATATCGTAAAAGTAATAAAATTTGTGCCGTAAGCGAAATATTACTTACGAGCAAGATATTGAAGAGAGTTTTCATTAAACTCATGTAATACGGTTTTTAACAAAAATCACTTTTCTGTGGGAATCACTTTTAGCATCGTCTAGTTGCACAGCTTCGTCGTTCCGAAAAAGAATTTCAAGTTCTTCTCTCGCGTTCTCAATTCAACGGAAAAAAGGGTAACCGAACCGAAGCTAAGTCACCGAGGCGAAGCAACAGTTTCTACAAACGGACTGGAGTGCGAGCCAAACTTTAATATGCCAATTAAAAAGAGCGGAAATCACATGTTTTCAATCTCAAACCGATACTTTCTTGACTTCGCTCACGATGCTCGAATAATTTTCTAATGTAATAACGACCACTTTTATTATATAAAAACTATCGATTTAACAATACAAATATTTCGATGTTAACGTCACTTCTGGACATGAAATTTGAATTTTGGTTATTGGGAAAGCTGTCTCTTCTTGTGGTAAATGCGGGGTGATGAAAAATTTGGGAGAAGGACGTACGCGAAACTCATTAAATTTATTAGACCGATATTTATGCGGCGTATTAAGTTCTCCGCCGCGCGATTTACGGTCCTCGATATAACACACGGTCGAACGGATGTAATTTCGGAATATTAAATTTTCCCTGTCGGCGGATACGCATACGCCACTAACACGTGTATAACGTCAGATTTTCCCGAGGAATACGTCAGATGCTTCGAGCGAACAATAAAAGCAGATTAACGAAGCGTATTGTCGGTCGATGAGGGGAATGCTCTTAATCTCTTCAAGGTGCACTCGACAGAGAAAACCGATTTGACTTCGATCAATAACGTTTCAACGTATGTTGTCAATTAATTTATCAAAACTATAGAATAGTTTGAAGGAGATTATACAGATTCTTGATATAAAATTATCAAGAAGTGTTACAATTTGCGTAATAAACATAAATAATTATTAAAAGACATGTATAATAATGTATAATAGTATGGAGATAAATGCAAGACTAATTATTTTTCAACAAGTGATTTTAATCTAAAAATAATTTTGTATTTATTCCATCCAATTAAATCGGAATAATTGTACTATTTCGTGACGTATTGTATTATGATTATAATTGCACGCCAATTTCGTCGGTCTCCGTTATACATATACATTTCCCAGTGAAAATTTTCTAGCACGACGCTTCCAGCACGAAAAGCTATTTTCCAGCAAAGTATCACGATGACTATAGGCGATTGTCCGTCCGGTGCAAGCTGCTCCTCAAACGGGCCATCCAATAAATCCATTCTATCTTGGGCGAGCACATTTTTCGTTGCGCCGCAGATTTCCCGGCGCGCGGCGCTGGATAAGAACCGTCTCGCTTTATCTCCTCTTCTCGCGAACGATGAAAAATTAAGAAACTTCTATTCGTTTCCTCGTCGTTGTTAATATCCTGGCCTGATTTTTATTAAAACTCAAATTATAAAGTTGTTTTAAATTTTAAATTTAGACACGTCTATCGCAGAGAAAAGCTTGTTACGCGAACATCTCCTTTATCGATAGACTCGTTTCGTCTTGCACAGCCGTTCTTTTCTCTACGCCGCCGTTTCATCATAACGCACGAAAATAGAAAAACTGCGTTTCTCCTTTTTTTTCATGAGAAAATCTAGGTAAATTAACGCCTCGGTTACCTATATTGCACCTTTTCTTCCGCGTGTCCAGCTGCCGGATCCACAAGAAAGCGTGCTCGAGCTTAAGAGCCGGAAACGAAATCAAGAAAACGGTACGTCGAGAATTCACACCGAGGGCTCTTTTGTCTCCCGCTATTGTCGTACGGATCCTTTTTTTTTTTTTATTCAGACCGCCGTGCCATGACACCGCTATCCTCGGTCCAGGCACCCTCCGGCACGAAAAGAATTTCCTTCTCGTCTCATAAATGCTTTGAAGCCGTCGTCGCTTCGCCTTTCTATGCCTCACGATTAATCCGGGCGTGCTTTCTCCCCGTCGCGTCGGTTCTTACGCCATCGAAATATGGTATTTTCGGTGCAGAGCGGATGATGCGGCCTGTCATAAATTTCACCTTAAGTAGACTTTCTGAAATACTGACACGAAACGAATGGGAGAGATATATCCTCATGCATTTTTTAAACATTTCCCTTTTTTATCATCGACTAAGAACGACAGTTCTGAAAAATAACGTTAATTCGATTACCGTAAAATTTACATTTGACCTGAATTTCGTACATTTAACATCAGAATTGCGTTCCAAGTTTTCATCCCGCTTACTAGAGTTTCACATAGTAAGACAAATGCGATTGACTTATATCAGTATCACAATAAATAGGGTAAGTATTAAAAATGGTGTTGCTTTTAGACTGACTATGAAATTTACTTTTAACACACTGAAAAATATTTTACGAAAACTTAACACATATTTCTTTGAATATTAAGTGAGCGTTTTTACTTACATAAAATAAATATTTACTCAATGAAAAAAATGATGAAACTATTAATTTAAATTAATAGTTTTTGCATTTATATATATCGTTATATTCAAATAAAGTTTTGTTTTAACTCACACAAATGTCGGTATAAAATTATCCATTCGATAATTACTTGTAACATTATGATTGACTATACTGCAATCAGATTCGTAATTCCGGTCGTACTTTTCTTATTATCTAGGACTCTAATTCTGATTATCTAAACCTTTAAATCCTGAAAACCAATTCCTACTACTAGAAAATGAAAAATCTCGAAAACACTGTCCGTTCGCGCTCCGCATCTACTTTTACATTCGTTAAAATTCAACGTCCTTCGATTCACTATCGAATCGATTCTCTTTCGTACCTTTTTGAGAAAAAGATTATGGTAATAAATATTTTCACGAGTATTCGACGACATTGTTCCATTTCTCTTACAGTTTAAGTCAAAGGTGAAAAATATTTTAAATTGTTCTCTTCGAGAAAGAGTAATGTTCCAAATGGCAAAATGCCTTACGTCGACGTAACGCCCATCGTGAATGTAAGAAGCAATCGATTTATCTATTTTATTCCATAATCGCATTTTCGTAAGTTTACAATGGTACAATTGTTCAGCAAAATGTACGTTCATTATTTTACAGTATTTTTGAACGACAAATATTATATAAGTAGCATAAAATAAATTTTTTTGTGATAAAAAACTTACGTACAATGAGATTACACACACGTAATAATTTCTAAAGCAGGTAGTTTAATCTTTATAATATAAATTTGCGCAGACAGATAATACGGACTAATTAATATATGGTATAATAATAATAATAATAGTATTGCACGTGAAGCAACGCGAATAATAATTTTTATTTTATTAATTCCCCAACGTAAAAGTGTGTTCATTTTAATAAACTATATCTCTACGGAAAAATTAACGTGATACAGTGATAAAAATAAATAAGATAAATAAGTTCAAGATTGAACAGATAAATCAAAAAGAAAAGAGTGAATAAAGTTCAATGCAAGGATAAGTGCATAAAGTTTCATGATACGGTAAGAAAGCGCGACAATCCAGACAGCTCACGGAAAATCCCAGTAACTAATGTGGAGCAACGGTACGGCGTGCCAAGAAGAAACTATATGCAACTGGCACGCGCAGTAAACCTTGTATCGCGACAAGCATTTCTGAAATTTTCCGCGTGGTCGCAAAAATAAACGAATCACAGCCGGTAAGAATGAATTCTCAAAAAATACATTACAAATAATTTTATCCCGGTGAGAAATTATCGTACTGTGAGCACGTACAAAAAATTGATCTCTATAATTTTGAGCTTATTGTTAATAAAAATGATTTTTTTAAAAATGATGTTAATTTTGTTAAACTCTTTGTGCTGAGAGACCATTCGTTAGAAATAGAAAATGCAACAAATCAATATAAATTGTTGCAGTACGATATAGTATATCACGAGACGAAGAAAAATAACTGGACACCCTTCGTTATCCACAATGCTGGGTTTTATTAATTTAACACCCGAGTGCACATACAAAAAATACAGTTTTATCTTCATTTGAGAAACAATGAGTCTGCACAAAAAAACAGAAGGTAATTAACAATTCCGTCGCAATCATGAAAAAATTGAAAAATACCATTTAAAAGGGATGACAATTGCAGTCGACTCTGGATAAAATGGTAAAATAAATATACACGTATAAAGAGAAAAAAAATCAACGAAGAAGAAAAAATGCAGTATATTAATCGTAAAGAAAATTATTTAGCGATAAATAGGTTACTTAGAACTCCGTAACGATTTGCATCATTGCCACGTGTAATAAAGATGAACAACTTTGACGAATAACTGGGACGATCGATACCCGGTATTGCAAAAAATATTGAATAAAAGATGAGATCGTTTAAAATTCGTATAGAGTGCATTATGATAAAAAGTTAAAGAGACATTATTGCGTTAATTGCAGGAAACAAAGGTAACTGCCGACAAGGAAAGTAGAAACCGAGTGACGATCATGCACTGTATCGGGGTTATTTTTGCACGGTTACGAAATACAAGAGCCCACGAGCGAAATCGTTAGAGGCGGTAGAGCGCGAGTTAACGGTTCGCGGGGTGCGCACTGCATCACGCACGCCCGGGTTTTCTCTACTTCACGAATGCAACGAGCTGGCAATCCCTTCCGATTGGCTGCATTTGCGCGGCTGCCGAACGGTTGCATTCGTCACTGCGCGAGCACGCGGACCCGTATCTCGCGAAAGAGGCTTTTCGAATTTGCACCGACAGTGCGCGTCACTCCAGAGCGGTCGTCCATAAATAATACTCCATACGCCATGTCATCGCACTCCCTACGTGCCAACACATGCGGTAGGGAAGTCGTTACCGTTTATTATTACACGACGTTTAATTGGCATCGTCTACGTCGGTTGTTACTTCCCTCCATCTTCGCGTCAAACATTTCTCTGATAGATGCGCCCATTACTAAATGCGTTTTTAATTTTCTATTCCGGCAATATTAAAGGCACAATCGATTTTCTAATTGTAAAAATTCTGATAAATCATATAAAAATTAAGTAAAAAAAAAATATCGGACTTCTGTTATGGCAAAAACTCATTGTTAAAACTTTTACAAGTGTGTAAGAATTTTTTTCAAATTTTTACGTACAGTTCGAAACAATAATTTGCAATAGAGTTCAAAAGATCCAAATTGCGGCTGAAAGTTTCACATGCCAACGCGGACGACTAAATTTGGATATGCTAAAACTGTAGAATTTATCTAAAATCTGAAATTATAGTTAAAATATAATGTACAGATAACATAAATTTATCTAAAATAGTTAACATATCAAAAAGGTATAGATTAGTTAAATTACTAAAAAGTAAACGTTCGTATTTGTTTTTCTCTTTCGCGGCAGATTTTGCAAATTTCCGATCTTCCTGTTTTATTAGGCGCGGAGATCTATTGGTGATATTATGCATTACATCGGATGGCTTTCGCATGCAGGGTGTGTACGCCGTTGATAAAGCACCGCGAATGGTACAGGGACTGGTCGTCGTGATTATCGGTGAACAAAACCGTTTGTTAACCGTGCCGACCACCGAATTTGGACAAGCGCCAACGGATATCAATAGTAATGCCAGACACGAATGAACTTTCTTCCTCGTGTGCGCAAACAATGAATATTTGCGTGCGCGTGTTTGAAAATTGAATTAGCCGATGGCGAGAGAGAGGTTGGCCGGATGTATATTATACGAATATGCTCGATAATCGCGCGTAGACACGTTGAGGCATGTAGCGATGACAAAGCTGCGACAACTAACGACTATGTAACTTCGTACGTTGATTAAAACGGAATATACTGTGTTATCGCATCTGCGCTTAAATTACGTCGAGAAGCGTACGCGGTTACATGAGAAAAGCTAACAGCTGAGATTACAATTGAACAGCTGTTAGAAAAGTTAAAATTAATGAACCAAACGCTTTTGTGCTAACTAAAGTTCGATTTAAAAGTGATAATGTACTTCGCATCGCGAAAGTACTCCTAGTAGTTGAGCATCAGATTAAAATTCCGTTCAAAGAAGATCGACTTAAAGTCAAACTAACAAAGTTTTATTATTTACTTGGAACTTTATCGGAAAAAAAGAATTTTTTTTTTTTTTTGATCGCGCACATTTCAGAGACTATATCGAGATGCATTTACTTTATTATTTAATAAGATTAAATGATAAAGCGGTCTTTTTGTCAGGGTAAATTTCAATTGAGCGGATACGAATCGTTTGAGGAAAGAATTTTAAAGAGGAACAAATATGTTATATCGTATAATAGAGATAAGCTCCGATGTTAATGATGCAGGTCAGAGTTTCAATACCAGAATGCCACAATAAGCTGGCTACATATTTAAACGCGAGCTAAAGTGTTTCGTGCCGGCACGGGGAGAACGGCGCTCAATAATGGAAGTTCGACCTGCAGTTTCGCCGTTGCGGCGAATGAATTGCATATTTGCACTGTAATACTATGTAATACCGCCGGATACCAAGTTTGTTCGAAAACTGTCGCGTTATATCCTGGTCACGTAGAGCCTTGAGAGTTTTGCCCCTTCCGCTCCTTTCCAGCCGCCGGAGCCAAGCTATCGCACGTCATCTACCCTACTTCGCGAAATCCACGAATTTTCGAAGCTGTGCTCGACGCCACGGCAAATTGCTGAGAGCGTGCGGAAGCTTCCGAAATTGCACGCACGTCGATAAGTCGTTGACAAACACCAATTTTGCATGAATAAGCATCGTGATTTATTTTTGGATTATCCCGGCGCGGCGTCGAACAAGCATATACTTTTATGTCGCGCACGTTGAACGCTAATCACTATCTAATTAGTAACAATGTATAATTGTCAATTTATGCTGAAATAAATTCATTGGCACGTATCGATTTTGCAGATTCTATTCTGTGAGTTCGCATGCATTATCCGATAAATAAACAAAGATTATGAATACTATAGGAAATTTCCGCTTAATACCACGCATTCCGTATCAATATAGTATAGTAATATTTCTTATTGCGTAAAAATGTACAATAGACAAATCTATTTAATTGTAACAAGATCAATGTGATCGATAAACCAATGGCTAGAGACGAGTCGTCTAATGATTGACATGCGATACAAGAGCAAGATCAGCTGTAATGAAGCCAATGCCAGTGACCGGCTACGATGAAGGCAATGACAGTGATCGACGTTAATAGAGGGGCAGCAGGACGATAATCGATAAGTCGGAGCTGAATGACATAATCACGTTACAGCTTTATGCGAGCTTTCGCCTTGGTACGATCGTCATAACGGGTGCGGGAAAGTGAAGTTTACGTGGTGCGCGAGAAGCGCATTAATCCAGCGCGATTCAAAACTACTTCGTCTGTCCGATTCGTCCACGCGCAGCTTTAAAACGAGTTTGTAATCCACCTGCAACGCGTAGGCCGGGCTTAACCGTCGGTCGTTCGTTTCTCGGTTCTTGTAACGCCCGCATCTCTCGCCTGCATACGACGCAACGCGGACAATCCAACACCAGGGATTGTTCTTTTCCCAACAAGACAAAGCAGGATGTTTTATTCCTATAGCGTCACTGTTGCCCTCCCGAGAGCGCAACTTCGGTTTTGTCCATCACGTGTAAAGCTAGAAATATACAGCAGAAAAACGTAAGAAAAAGTAAGCAATAAGCAGCAAGCGAATCAACTAATCGACCAATTACACCCTGCTTAATTCCTCGCAGCAACGAGTGACAATTAACGCTTTGATTCCCGCTGCATGGTCAAGTAAGATCAGGTCGCTTCGTGACTCTTGCAGCGGCTTAATTGAAATAATGTGTCAACTTGTCCCAACTTGCTCGCCCACGATTCTTCGCGATTTGTTCTTCGACGGGTGTACTATACACGCGCGAAAGCGAAAGCGCCTTCGTTGCGAGATATCGTTCGAGGCCCGGACTCGAGTGTGCAACGTGCGCCTGATGAAATTCAGTTTGTATGACGCTTAGAGAGGAAAGGCCGATCGTAACGCGAATCTATGTGCACACGATCGCTGCATAATTAATTTAACGCGAGAAAAATTGTACCACGGGGAATCAAAACCGTGCGCGCGGTTATGCGACGCGGTTATTAATGCTCTCGTTGCGGTGGTGACTACGGGTAAGTGTGCGAATGTACAATATATTATGTATATAATGTTAGCCACATATGCATTTATCGCGTACATTTGCACTGACCACACCACAGTTTATCGACATGGCTCCATTACGTAGATTAAAACACCACGCGGACGCCATACGTCAGGCGATCGGTACAGTCGCATTTCGTGACGTTTGAAATTCTCGGAAGAATGCTTACGCGAATCGGGGAAGGTGGTATTCATCGCGGGAAGATTAATCGATCGATTGGATTGCGTCGCGAATTCATTTGGCAGCGAATCGACAGATAAGATGGATGTAACTTCGCTCTACTTTCCGTCTGTTCTTTTCCTACCCCATCCAATCTTCACTTTCGCAAACCGATATCTCGATCTTCGTCACTACCGATGAGATGGAGCTTGTCGATACAGGAGAGAACGTGGTCCTCGAAGTTGGGTAACAAAATCGCAACAAGATTCGTAATTATCTGTTGTAAATCTTGCTCGCTCTAGGAGATACACCCGCGTTGCTCCAATTCACGATTTAAAATTACGAGGAATAAAAACCTTGACATTTAAGTGCAACGCCAAGAACTCTTCCGAAGGTCAGCGCATTGCCCAAATGAAATATACTTGTTACAAACGAGCGACGTATGTATATATGACAGCTTTGTAATTTTGCCAAGAATGGCATTTCGATGCTAGCTACTGATGTGTAAGATAGAACACGCTTGGAATTCCCCATTTTGCGATTGAATAAAAATACCATTGCGCTTTTCCGCTAATTAAAGGCCGCTTGAATTAACGGATAAAGGGGCTCGTGTTCTATTTTCCGCGAAATGCCGTGGTAGAGTATAATATTTCAAAAATGTATTCTATTTCACCGCGGTAGAGAGATAATCGCTGTTATAAGATGATATGGTTATTCATACATGTTCTTCATCATAATAATTAATCCTATTATCCGATATACCAATTTTTATTCTCGAGAAATTATTAACAATATTGAGATAATATGACGAATAATAATAACAATAATAATAATAATGTAAAATAATTAAATTACAAAATATCTATTTCGAGAGATATTTTCATGATAATTAATTAAAATGAAGATGCAAAGTAATGTATATAAGTATATAACTATTTTACAAATTTTAAAAGTTATTACTTTTTAAATTAATTTTGTCTAAATGTAGATAAAATCTGCGGCAATAAAAAATATAGAAATTATAATCGATTTATAATGCATATTCTCGCATAACAGTTTAATGTATTTATTAAATATTTTTAAAAAACATTTTATTTTATTTATCTTTTGAAATATCTTATAAAATGCATTTTTATTGTAAAATTTTATATATTTAAAATAATAAAATAAAAACACATGTTTATGACATATTTTATAGGTACTGGACAATGTTAGAGCTTATGTATTATTTTAAATCGTTAATTTAATCGAATTAGCTATTGACATAGTTAAATATTCATATATGAGAAATTGTGAAAACAATTTTTTTGTTAAAAATAATATTCAATAAACGCATTTTACGCATTCTGTTATTAATAGTTTATTATTACAATTATATGTGTTTTATCGTATTTCAATTGATAAAAGACAAAAGATTGAAAAAATAATAATAACAAATAAATTGTTCGTACAACGTGATTGTATCTCGAAAATATTTTTCCATTGAGTACCTATAATAGCTATCTCTTATATAAAGAATCGATCCAATCACAGACATTTCATAAAAGAAAAAGTAAAAGAATTCTGTAAAGGTAAATCATATTAAATAAATACTTTGCTTCAAGAATTTTGCTTCAATAATAGATGAAATATAAAATGTTCTCTTAATAATCTATAGAATTAATGTTCAAAAAAACGTTACTGTTCGGCAAAGCTTTCTCGCTGACAGAGACTATTCTTTACATGAAGATCCGAAAAGCAAAAGAAGAATAAAAGATTACTAAGCAGACGGTATGCGCTGGATTTTTATAGCTTGAGTGAACGTAACTCTGGATAGCCCGGCAATTTTGTGGTGTCGTTAATCAGAGTCGACTATTCTCCGACGAGTGGCTCACCACAAAATGGCTATCGTCACTCCTATTCGAGGCAATTCCTCCACGATAACTACGTCCTTTCCGCAAAGTGTCGAGAAACGCATTGCACCTCGAAATGTAACAGCTATTAATATCAGAATATACATCTGTTTAAATATTTGAAAACTCAAAGCTATTTAAAGGATTATTAAATAAATTTCAGTAATGAGAGAAGAACGTGTCTAAAAACATGACAGCAAAAAACTTGTACAGTTCTTGGTAATTTTTAACATATCACGTTCAGACGTTAATTTATATAACACATCTGGATGTGACACGTTGAACAGGTTATATTCTTTTACAAAGCGTCCAGTGTCGTAATGACAGTGGAGTGGCGTAGAAGTAAACTGCTAAACTTTGGATATGATTCCAACTGCAAAATGAAAACTGCAAGAATATTACTTCGATCCTTCCTCGATATACAAAAATTAAAGAAAGTCATAATTGCACATTCGATAAAATTGATATTCTAATTATATGTCATTAAATCGAGAATGCAATATAAGCTAAATTATTCAATCACATCAAGTTTTACTTAGAAATTACACAATCGATATCTCGGTTATTTGGAATCGTATAAATAATCTCGAGCCAGCCAATCTCCTATATGTGTATTGTATTCTCTAAAATCACATTAGTAAGGTAACTTTTTATACATCATTCATTAAAAATGCCTTATTAACGTGTTTCCATATTTGCCTTCTCCATAAAACTCTTGCAAAATTTTTATTAATTGAAAAACAGTTCATATAACATTAAAAGATTATGCTTCTACATTAACTTTTTTATTTTTTATACAAAGCTTTATCATTCTTTTATGCGTACAGCAAAATTCTTCTCAATTTATGAATAATCCATGTGAAATGATTTGACACAATTAAAATGTATAATAAATTTATATCGTCCTTCGAGAAGTGTAAATATAGGATTGCAAATTTTCGGTACCGATGTCAAATTAACCGGATAGAGAGCAAACCGAAACAATGGCGCTCATTTCAATTCGGCCTCGCGATACTTGCGATAAATCAGAATTAGACATTGCTGGTAATTAAACAATCGACGACAATGGAGATTGGAGGAAGTACCGGCTCGACCCCAGCACCGATTCGGGGGTTGCAAACGAAATTAGTCTCACGGGCGTCGCAGTACAGCGCGACGTGCTGATTAAACTTAATTTATGTAATTACAGTTGCCAAGAAGTGCTATTGTGTGCCCTGCGAACTTTCCCTGCGACGTAATATAATGTAACGTCGCGCACTTTGCCGTGGTCGATGACGAGGTAATGGATTGCATTGTTTCGTCGTTAATACGACGTTAATATTGAGACCCTATCACACAAGTTGAACCCCTTGAGTTTAATATCCTCACTGAAAGTTGCGTATTGCAAATTATTAATAATTAAAGTTGTTAATAAAGATTTCAAAGGAAATACGTAGATAATTGAAATCAGAATCGCGTATCTTTTCGTCTGGAATAGTTTTATCTAATCAATTTACCGAGACGTAACTATACAAAGCAAGTCAATTAATTAAATCACGATGAAGTCAAATCACATTAAATTAATAACATATGTGTTATTTCATGAATTAGGTTAATATATTATTTCGCTCATCTCCCTGATAAAAGTATCTTTCAATTTAATTAATAATAAGTGAAACTAATTGTTCTGTTATTATGAAAATCAAGAATTTGCAAGTTAAATAAAATTTGCGTTCACGAAAAGGTATAAAATAACGACGCTGACGCAAAAAACTGACGTCAATCGGTGAGTAGTTAATTTATGAGAACGAGACAAAAAAACAGTATCAAAAAAACAGTGGTAGCGACTTCGGCAATCGAGATAATGGTATTTCTGGCTATCAGCCCATACATGAGAACGCTATATATACCGATACGGTCGGATATCTCGCTGTTTCTCACTTTGCCGCGGTTGACCAAGAACTACGAATAATCCGTGTTCGGCTAATGATAGTTTTCAAGTTATAGTTTCCGAGGTACTCTCTGGGAGGTTCACGAGTTGTCGAGAACATATCGTCACCACTAGACGACGATGTACCCGCGCTTATTTTGCACTACGTGTACAAGATGAGGTAGCTGTTGATCTATACCGGTCACTTCGGGACTACGGTCGCAGATGTAATCGCGTTATCGTTCACCGCTAATAGCCGTCCCGAGCAAGTCCATGCGTCCAGACATCACCACATAAACTCGCTAACAACGATAGAACAAACGAGCTCGGATGTCGGAGCAGTCTTTTCTAAAAAATAATTACAATCTTTTTTAAACCCAGCAGAGTTTAAAGTTACAAATAAAGGAATATTCGAGAAATTCTGCAAATTTCGCGACTAATTAAATCATTCGTATTTTAATATTTAAAGACCCAATAATAAAGACCGCAAAAAATAAAACAAAATAAAACATATTAAACTCACGTTAACTTTACTTTAATAAACTCTCACACAAAAGAAAATTAATTTTATTTTGCAGACTGAAATTATTAATTAATTAAGAAGAGAAATACACATTATTATTTTATATTACTACTTTAATTATAACGTAATAATTAATTAGTAATTATTTTAGGGTGAAATTGGAAACTGATTAAAATAATGGCAATTTGAAATATCTCGTATATTCTTCCAATATTTAAATCTGCTCGTTTGAATTCTATCGCAGTATCACATGATCGCTTTGACACAGATTCCGCTCGATTGCGCGGGAACGTTCGGTCGAACAGGACATATACGTAAGCACATTAGTCCCATTTAACACGTTCCAGTGGCTTTGTCTATGGTATCATGTATGTTTGTGGTATAAGCGTCGAATAATTGGGTTGCCAGAGCATGTTCGGACGTAGGAGGAAGAGGAAGACGGAGTCTGTGCGCGTAAGGCAGAGATAGATATAACGTATCAGTCGTACGTGACTTGATGCATGCAAGCGATTGCACGTGTCGATATGTTACCGCATCGCTCCATCGAACAGGACATGACGAAGATCAAAATGTCCTATGCTCTGTCACGTAACGCGAATATCAAATAAACTGCCTCGCAATATATTGCATCAATATCGCAAAATTGACGTGCTAAGTTTTTTGGATCTACACATTTCTCTGCGAGCGATGGAAAAAAAAAAAAATTTAAAAAGTTTAAAATTTTTATTACAAATGGAGGAGCCTTAATTCTCGCACAAACGTGACATTTTCCCCTCATCGATTCGCCGCATTGAGTATTGAGTATAGAGTAAACTCGACAGAGATAAGCAACGGTCGCGCTACAAGTCAGAAGAACTAATTCTGTATACTTGTATAATGAGCTTCTCTTGAAACGACATATTCTGTTAATCAGCGAAGTGCACGAAGAGCGGAATACGCTGCGTTCCTTTGATGAGAAATAGTAAGGACGACGACGCACTGTAAGCCGACTGTAGGAGACTGCGTACTACGGGCCGTTTACAACACAGCCGGTCTGATCTTGCAAGGGAGCCCTAGGGCGAGTTAGACTAGACAAAGCTATGAGAGGATGTCGCTCGCTGGGTACAGATAGGACACACGATGCTCCCTCCTCCTTCTCCTCCACAAGATGATATCGTATCTCCTCCACGTCCCAGGACGATGCTTCGTCTCGTTCTAAAGGCTAGCTGCCTTGCGACGTTGGAATCTATAGGGCCGCAAGGAACCTACGCTCAAGAGTTCGGAAATGGCTCTGGCTTTGAACTTACGGCTTTGTAACTTGATAATTAGCCCTTGACTAACGCGCTCCCATTTTCTCTCTTAATTGACACATCTCCTGAGATATTGAAGACTTTTAAGAGGGAAAAATCTTTGTCAGAAAAAATTTTTGTACGTTATAATGCTCGAAAAAAATGGCATTTAAGATGGGATTAGGTTCTTGCATAATATGTAGCTAATAGTTAGGGACATAAAAAATCACATCTATTAACATTTATATTATGAGATTAGATAAATTCAATCATTTTCGAGATTATTTCTAAACTTTGAAGCTCAGACCCAATCGATTATTGATTGTGTCGTATACGTTAAGAATTTATTTTAAATTAATTTAAGCTGCAACATATTAGTCATGGCAATTGCAATATATCGTTAGAAAATACTTTTGGGTGCAGCATCATCACCTTTTGACATCAAAGAGAATTACTTCTCGATGAAACATATCTCTCTCTCTCTCTACAATTCTATACGACGTTGTTTCCTTGGTCAAATGAAGATCTCGCAGTAAAGGACAGCGGGATTGAGAGGCGTTTATGCAACGAAGCATATTTCGCATTCAGTCGATAGCAGACTCAACGCTGCCTCCACCGCAAGATTTGAGGTCTGGTGTCGGATATAAAGGATATGCTACATTCCTGAGTATAATATCCGCTTTCGAGGAACGACGACTAAATCTGATTTACGTCTTTAATAAACGGAGCGAAGGGAAGCGGGAGAGAAAGCACGAGAGAAACAAATAATAATTTTACAATCGCTGTAGCGTTACTGCGTTAAACCGCGAATTCGTTTTGTTCATTTAACTCAAACGAAAATATCAAACGCGTTCACAGTACAAACAGAATTAAATTTTACTGAATATATTCCGTTACACGTTTATACATCTTGCAACGAAATAATCACAGATTATTAAAAAAAATTGTTCAAAGAGATTTAAAAACCGCGAATTAATTTTCTGATGTTTTTAGAATTTCTTTAATTCTGTATAATATTATCTAAATTCTCTCACAGAAACTAGAAAAATAAATAACGACTAGCAAGGGTTGAGAAAAGTCGATCTTACTCAACTAAAAGATTAAATGCCTCTTCGACATTCTAGCTCTGAATCTTGTGTTTACTTTTCCGCGAAAGAGAAAATCGAAATGACGTAATAGGACAGATTGGAAAGAGAGTCATCACTAAAGTCCAAAGTGCACTTTAAGTTGCCTCCCACAAGCGGGATTCTGCACACATATAGGCCAACCAGACGGCTACTTTCTCTTATCCAACACGGTTGATTACACTTCAAAAAAATTCTGTGGTAACGTTTACCGGTGTCATCGTCTCGAAATTCATCTCGCCGACTTCGTCATGCAACAAAAATTATTCGAAGCTGAGAATAAAATCTCGAATTTCCTGAACTTTTTTTCGTTACCCGAAATTAATAAAAATATCAATACGTGTGCATCATCAATATACCTGTCAACGTATAAAAATGTGAATTCAAATCATCTTTATCATCTTTAGATTTATAATATTTTTAAGTTTATTACTGAACATTATGAAAACATCTTGGCTAACCGCAGAATCATTGTAAAAAACTTATTATATGTTCACAAATATCGTTGATTTATAATTTTATTTTCATTTAGTTTATATTATACATATATATAAATAGCATGCTCAATTTTTTGTCAGTTACGTCAAATGTATAAGAGTCTATCGAGAAACTAAAAATGTAGTTGTTACACTCATGTTATTCAATTCCAACAGAGTTGTCAAATGTGTTTTGCGATACTAAATTTCACATCGTGACACTGCGCGATATGTGTAACCAACCGAGACAGAGGGGTAACGCGGTTAATGGCAAATGACATAAAATACGGCGTGAGAAAGCCACAGGCAAGTCGAGGACGCTCTCGAAGGAGAATTCGAAAAGACATCTGCCATTCGATTCTAGGCATCAAACGGGACTCGATGCCGCTAGATCGAAGACGAAGAGAAATGAGCACTCCGCGCTGAGAGAACGTGCAGCATCCCAGATCCCAGGCACGTGTCTGAAAAGTTTCGGGCTGGAGGAGATGTGAGAGATCTCGAGAAACTCGAGCGTAAGAAATTGAATAGCGGCCGAAGTGTATGTACTGCTCTGGTCTTCGATAGCCAACATAGCCATCTTCTCAATACGGAATTACGACACGTCAAAGTTATAGTAGATCAGAGTTTCATTAAGGCTTATCTCCGAACTGAAACCGATCGGTACGATCTTCAACAAGCTTCAGTAGGGACGAGTCTTTGAGAAGCAATAAGAGATTGTGACAAATAAAACAATTTAAAAAATAAATAAAGCGTACGATTAATGGTTTCGAAGAATTAATAATAAATGAAAATGCGTCACGTTATGGTTATTAATAACGTCGTAAGCGACATATGGAATAAATGGAAAAACAGAAAAACTAAATGGAAATAAGCGAAGATTAAAAGCTACGATAAATCAGACTTTAATAGTAATCGCAGTAGTTCGAGTCAACGACCCGGAGCAACGGTGATTCCGACCTAAAGCAACTCCGATCTCGATCAGGGCCACCTACTCAATCTGCTGGTCGCCATCCTTCTCCCTTCCTCTTACCCTTTCAGGTTCTTAATCGTCTTGAGCTGATTCGTATCCGAGAGTCGTTCGTCCGTGCAGATGCTCCGTTCAATTGCCGTAGTATCTTGCTTGTTCTCCTTCTATCTCTACCTTTTCCCTCGACGCCCTTACCCGTGCGTCGATCCCCGATTCCTTCTCGCATTTCACTGCGATTGCCAACTATAAGTTCAGAAGATAGATCAGAGGAACTTTGTAATATTGCAGAAATCGTGGCTGCATCTCCTTCTCGTTGTCTTATAGGTGTTTACATTCTTCGTACAAGAACCTATTCGACGTGTAATGCTCCCATTTCACGAGGAAATTGAAATCTCTCGACTAACTCGAGAAATATTTACTCACGCGTACGCTTAGAGAAACGGAAATTGATTACTATTATTGGCAGAGTTTGTAAAGTACATTATAACGGAAATCATTATTTACGCTGCGTTTAATTGCATAACTCACAAGTAAACTGTAATTAAACCGTGTATATATGTATATAAAATTAACTTTACGATAAAATATTCTAGATGATTGCATCAGTATTCTTTTGATAAGTAATTATTATAGAACCACAATTTGTCGTTCACCGAACGAATCTCCGGGAATAACTGCAAGAGAATTGTACGAAATAATCGATAGAGGGGAGCGAATCTCGGTAACAGAAATGCGGTTGACGGCCCGAAAATTGATAACGGGATAAGATAGTTTCCATTTACTTCACGTTCTCGACTTTCGCGATGATTTACTGCCATACTTGAAGATATTATCAGCCGCTACGCCCGTTTACGGAGAAATTATTGCGCGCCTTGTACCGAGGAGTAGAACGTTTCCAGATACAGAGTGCGGCTCGCAATCGCAAAATATGTTGTCATACGATTTTCTGTGTTGTTTATATAACGGAAGGATTTTCGGGAGAATGTTACGATCGCGCGTAAACTCTCGGCAATTTTTCTGTAGCCTGTAATATATCATCTGGGCCGTGTTTCTACCATCTTCCACACACAGCTGCGGCACAAATTTGCATGCTCGAGTGGAGTATATTCAGGCATTCAAAAATATATTTAAAGCGGATAACGTGTGGTAAAAATAAATTATACTAAACGCGCGCGATAAAAATACGCATTAGCACAAAAATTCTTTATATTTTATAAATTCTAATTTAGAAGCAGCAAAAAAGCCTAAAACATCGTAGTAGACCTATACGAGAGAGCTAAAAAAAAAATTGTATTAGATCAAAATTTTTAGGCAGACCACACACACACACCAATTAATTGCTAAACTGACATTCTAATAAATTTAAAGGGGACAGTCAAACAGATTAATAAATAAATAATTGCGGATAACGTTCACATCATTTTAAATGAAATGAATAATTAATAAAGTTAAAATCTAGATTCTTCTCTGCAATATTTCGACGCATGTTACGTGGATAACAAGACGTCGTCGCTCGCGGCTATTTACTACGGTATTCTCTGTATAATTCTCCGTAGAATATAATTTATAATTACGATTCTGTCTAATTTAACAATTCTGTGCAACGTTCTCGCGTGCTGAATAAAATGCACGTGATCTGGCCGTGATCCGCAGAAAATTTCTCGCATTCGCGTAATAGGTGAATGTACACGCAATGAGAACAGCTGGCAGAGCACGTGGCTTGTTCTGTCGCGGCACGCTCTGAACGCGTGGTACGAATATATTCATAGCCACGACACCTCCAGCTGATTCTTCGTCGCCAGCTCCTCGTCACCGTCGAATCGAGATCCGTTCGTTGAAATAGACGGCCCGATGCTATTCACCTGAATGTACGCGCTTAAAATAGTTAATAGTCGTAAAGTGCTCAATCAACACTGTTTTCTCTCTAGTGTTCTCAGTAACATTTATGTGAAAGATATGCTCTTATAATTCTACATATTTATACTTTTATCTTCGAGACTGCCAGGAGTACGCTAAATATTTTGGTACCTCCGCTTTTCCAGCGCATTTCGACGGATTATGTATATTATATGCTATTAGAATAACAGTTAAAAATCGCATTTGGAAAAAAATATTTCACAGAGAATATGACGTTAATAACGTTTCTGTCTTATCACGAGTGAAGTACAATAAAAGAACGTTTTCGCAAAGATCTGATAAAATGAACAAACGGTCGCGTACGATGATGTCAGGGACCTGACGCTGCCTGCAATTTTCCTCAGCCGGTACTTTTAATCAACGCGAGGAGAAGGAGAGAGAGAGAGAGAGAGAGAGAGAGAGAGAGAGAGAGAGGAAGAGAAACGAAGCTCTCAAAATAGAATCTCAGTTACCGCGTTGGGACGCGTCCTCCTCGGGGCGAATACATGTCCCTGTAAACGCCGCGCGAACATGATCTCCGTGGAATTACATTTCCCTCTCAACCGCCGGAATGTTTCCACCATTTGATTTTCTCCCCGCCGCCGCCGCATCGTATCCACGAGACACAGTATCATGCTCGAGAAAACCTCTGAAGAGATATATATGATGCAGCATACGCACGGAATCTATGACAATTTACCATTTTACGAGCATGCATTTTTGATTATCGATTGCAATACTTGTACAGCTCACGCGTTGCAATATAGAGTAAAATCGTACCTGATTTTTAATCATGAAAATAATACTTATAAATACGCGTTGCGTAAAAAATGGCACAATTAGCTATAGGAATGGAAAGTATTTAGGATAAGTATTATTTTCGTGGTTGAAAAACTTTCGTGGTTCTACACTTTGAATTGTAACGACAGAATTTTGCTGCATCGTTACGTTAATCGTGTAGGTTAAACATGCCATGAGTACAAACTCAAATTTTCCTCTTCGAGTGTTTTTTCTCGGTATATTTTTCATCGTATAAAAATGCTTAAGGAAAAAGGTAGGAGAAAGTGTATGTCTAAATGAAGAGATCGTTTGAAAAGGGTCCGACTTGAGGTTGACCTAAGTAATTGCGCGCGCTTCGGACGATCTTCATCTTTCTCTCTGGTTAAATGAGAAAAGAAACGATCATTACGACCTTTGTCCATTTCCACAAAAAATCTCTCTTTCGAAGAATTTCCTTCACTTATCGTTAATTATTTCTACAATTTGCGAAAGAGAAAAGAGAGAGATTCGCGTGTAACAAAAAAAATATGAAAATAAATCAATCACAAATTACAAAGCATGTAAACCTTTAAAGCGCACAGAATAATTTGTAAAGTAAACTTTAACGTCTGACATGTGTTTTTTAAAATAAATGTTAAAATGTGTAGTTGAAAGCCGCGAAAAAGGGAGGACAAGTTAGCAAAACGTAAATGTTAAAATACATTACAACCCCAGCATCGTTAGCTTTTCAAAAGAACCTGAATGACGTTTTCGCGCGTTAAGATACCTGAAAGGAGTTTTCACGTTATACAGTTTTCGCGAAACTTTGACTCTCTAACGAAATTGCAAGTGCTCTTTAAGTTTACGTGATTATCAAAACTGTACCATTGGTACATTTTTATCGATATTTCATATATATATTTTATTGCTGCCCCCTTTCTTAGATCTCGTAAATTATTATCCACGTATTTCGGAAAAAGCTCCAATTTAGAGCTGCAATTTGTAAGTTTCGTATTAAATAAACTCGTCATATTTTTACAAAATATTGGCTGTGTATTATATTTATTCATTTATCCGTAACGAGCACCTCGTTGAATTAAAAAAAAATATATCAAAAAAAGCATTACGTTAAAACCGAAAAAAAATACAAAACTCTTAAGAACTAATTAATATTTTCCTGACACTCAATTTATTAGAGATAAGTAATTGATGAAACAAATACTTCTTCAACTTTCTAAAATATTTGCGAAAATTCTTTTGCGAGTTTATTTCGGTAAAACGTACATTTGCGAGCGCAAATATTTAACGAAGTTTCTTCGGTATTTCCAATAAATAAACATTTCTAGTATAAACGGCCGAACAGCTCGAACGTCGAAGAATGAGCACAATTTGTTCTTAGAAGTGTTCTCGTTGTAAAGGCTTTACACCATACGGAACATTTTATATCCCGTTGTCTTGCAGGGATAGTTCTAGCACCTATATAGACCTATGATCAACGTGACCAAATAGAGAAGCTATCAACGGAAGATAACGATAAATCCGGAAAAGAGAGAAAGAATGGAGGACCACTTGAGCCTTTCGATAATAGCGTGTCGCGACCATGTGAACACCGATTTTCTCAGTCGACTTGTCTCATGCGCTTTCCTTTTTAGGATAGATAAGATCTCTTTAGGGTTGGCGTACCATTACGGTCAGTCACAATTCTACCCGTTTCTTACTTCCGATTCTATACTCGTATTTTTGCAGGATTTTCAACCAATGGGAACACAGTATTTGCCGGCATCTTCGATAAAGATCATTTCAATAAAAAAACATAATACTCTCACATTGGCTCACATTGGCATTTTATTGTTTTTTTTTTAATTTATTCATATTAATCTATTTTGTTCTTTTATTGGATTATTTCAATGTTATATAAATTGAGTTTTTGAACAAATGCGCCATGTTAGTGACACATTCATGCATGGAAAAAACGGTTATGATTGAAGTATGTAACTTTAGATATAAATCTAAAAATAATTTTTAGATCATGAAAATAATTATTATTACGTAAAATGATAACTATACCTAACAATGCTACAAAAACTTTTTACATTCATCAGCAGCTATAGTTTAAGCGACCTAAATAATTATTTTGATGCTCCAAACAAAATTATTTTCAGATTTGTACGTATCTAGTTAAATTTTTAGATATATTTCAGTAAAACCTTTCTTTCATATTCCTATAGAGAAACATTGTAATATTATATCCCAATAAGATTATCTAAATAAAGCAGACATTTTATTTCATTACCTATGCCGTATAAAACTGTATTAGATACATCATTATCATAATATCCTTATCATAATATTATATAAAGTTGGAAAATTATCCCAAATATTGTCGAACGTAAGTTTAGCCGTCTTCTCGATGGACTTCTATGCAAATATCGTTGCAAATTTCCTATTCTAATTAGCAAAGTTTACTCCGTGAACGTTCGCGAATTAAATAGTCGTTTTCAGAGAACACGAAATAGACGCGATCTCTTATAAGAACGGCTTGCATTTAGCAAACGGATGTACGTGCCAACGATATATACCGGAGGATAAAGATATGTCGTATGCGCGCGTGACTCACCTCTTGAAAAATTTTTCCATAGCACTCTCACGAAAGAATTCTCAGGATGCACACTACGCGCGACTTAAAAAGTTCGGGCTGTGTAGACACACTTACCTGAAAAAAAGAAGAGATCTGTATTACAATCACATTACGTATAATATAAAAAATGCGTGTTGTAGAACAGCTGATAATAACAATAGTATAATACTAAAAAGTTAAAGGAATTCTGTATTCAGACGATAGCACTATTTTTTACAAACTAACGGCCGATTGCAACGCTATAATCTTCTGTTTTGTGTATGTACAGATATCCTGTCACTCAGATTTACATTGACAAAACACGAGTTGCTCGCGAATCACGAATCGATAGGATTTCCTTATGGAAGTGCTACATCGGCACAATCAAGTGGGTTGCTTCGTCGTGTCATTTCCGGCTTGTCCATGTAATGTAATTTCCTGCATCGATGAAACTCTACCACGGGTGGCTTTTCAAAGCCGCAAACGCTTTCTAACACAAAACAAGGAAGGGATTCTCCGCGAATTTCACAAAACTATTATTATGTTATTAAAATTACTCTATTATTAAAAATATCATTATCCTAATGACTTAAAAAAATATAATACGATTATTAATCCTTCTCCTTCTTTTTCTTTCTGTTATGAAACATATAACGATATTTTTCTGTAAATTGTGTAAATAAAACTTTAACAATCCAATGCATGCATTTATACTCGATATCTGCAGAATTGTACTGGCACAGCCAGTTATCAACAGAATGACTATAAATATTGTTGCAATGTAAATGTACTTATCTAAAGCGCACAACGAGTTATGATAGGTGGTTTCGTAAAACATTTGGCTGTTTAATCGACATATAAAGTAAACAGTGAGATATTGATGACAATCGCGAGTAAGAATAATTGTTAGCTGATTCGTTTCAAATTAAACGATTTTGTGATCTCATATGACGATCAGTTATTTGAACGTAAAAATAATAAAAAAAAAACATCATTAATTGCCATGTATATAATATGCACCATCTACATTGATATCACTTAATCGTGGCTCACCGATTACTGTATTTAAAAAAATCGATCCAAAATGATACTCGAATGGCAAAATGGTTTGCGATAATCGCTGACCGTGATAATTGAAAATGTAACGTAATAATCGCTTTCGAACTCGTTGACCATCTCTGTGCTTTTAATTAGTTTAACTTATCGATTAATCGCGGAGATTGATAATTCGCACTGAAATACAGTCAAAATGGGCGCACAACAAGCGGTCAACGGCATGTATCCTCCGTAGATACATTGCCGTGGCACGCAGGTGACGATTCGATCAACCGCTTTGCGGTGGATATTCGAGTGCATTTTCGACCGTCGACCCCGAAATCGCATTTAAACTCATTCAACAGAAGTCCATTAAGAACTTTCAATTCCCAACTGTAACATTAAACTTAGTTTCCGGTACCGAGGAGTTCGGAAACACTTATCTATCTCGAGACGAACAATTCTTTAAAGTTAAAGATTCTTCTTTCGATCAACGAAGGAGAAAAAGCTTCAGTTCCTAAAATAGGCTGAAGTGTACAAGATTTAATCAAAGTGATAGGCTTTCAAACAATTTTACTAATTTGTCATTGCAATTCTTTAATTATATAGGGAAAAGTTCAGCGTTTCATGAATTGTTATAAGCATCATAACATAATATTTTGTTTTCCAAATGCGAATTCTTGATAAAACAGAAAATAAATCTCCAGTTTTTCTGTGTATATTTGTAATTTATCCATCGAGCATATTTTACATGCGCGTTATTGTCAATACGTCAACAATATGCACTATATTTCAATTTTATAATATTATTAAACATGATAAAATGGGTTAAAGCCCTATTAAATCAGTCGATTAAACGTTGATGTTTCGAATAAACAAGAAAGTACGTTACATAATCTGTAAGTCCATAATATTTTACGCCGGACGATATCGCGAGATTGCAAATCCAATTTGGCGCGATGTCCAGGAATGGGAATTTTATTTTTTCATCAATAAGAGAGCACGCGGTTATATCCGAGCATCATATTGGTGCTTCGCTACAGATCCGGCCTGGATTGAAAGCGGGCGATTGAATCGCGTGCTCTCGGAAGCGATTAGATTTTCCCTTCGGAAGCGAGGGGGGGGGGGGGGGGGGGCGCAAACACGTGTGTTACCGAGATTCAAAAACCGGTTATTGTTAAGCCGCGACGACATGGTCGATACGGTAACGGGTATAACGGACACAAAATTTAGTGTGGACCGATAGGCAGAGGCTGCATTCGTGCATGCAGCCAGACCGAAAATGCAGTTTGTACGATGCGGCTAAACGCCAAGCCCTAGCGTTATGCGCGTTTTCGCTATTAACCTTAACTGTCTACCATCGTCGTTGTTCGTAATGAAACGACGCAACTAAAGAGTAAAGTGCTGTTCGTTGAAGAAGAAGCGACTGAAAATAACTGAACTACACACCGAGAAAAAAATATCTTGATAAAAAAAATTAACTGTTTACCAAATATAATTTTACATAAATTTTAAATAAATTTTTTTGTATCTTTCAATGAAAAAGATATATTAATAAAACAATTTTTTACTCATCTCTCTACGAGAAAATTATTTATCTGGTCGGTCCTGATAATTCATTTTTTTGTTATCAAGATATTTTTACTCTCTATATATGTATATATGTCATAATGACGCAAATATACACAGACACATAAATTAATTTTGAAGATAAATTTCGATCAATTTAAATTTTTGTAGAATCCCTGCAGTTCTTTTATTTATGACTTTTACATTGTCTCCAATTTTTTTTTGTTATAAAATATTTATTTTCTTTACGTCTACTATGATCGACATGGATATCAAATTAATCAAGGAATACGAAGAAGGTAAAAGAAACAGCGAGGTAATACAGCTATTATATTACGGAATTAATGAATAGTTGAAAGACGAGAAGATCCTCTGCTGCCTCGATGCTGCGCGACTAGATGACTGCATTGCAGTTATCAACCTAATTACGCGGTTATATCGTATCCGGGACTCGATTAATCGGATCAAGATCGCAACGTGCCGATGATTTAACCGAGCATCGACAGGACTGAACGTCGACGCATTTGTGCGCGACAGTTATCGTCGCGTTATATTATCATAAACGCCAAAAGGATAATGCGTTTGCGGTGGTGAGAGAGCCGTGTCGATGCGCTGTCATATAATTACCATCGTGAGAGAAATCGGTATGAGATTCGGCCGTTGTCACTTACAAGGTATTTTCGCGAATGAGTCGCGTCGCTCGGAGACGCGATATCGCGACAGATTATATTTATCACGATGCTGTTATTTATGAGCCCAATCGTGAGAGTGCCTATTTTTGTTTCCATCCAGCTGCCTTTTTCAGCCTTTTTCAAGATATCCCTTCGCGATAAAAGAGCACGCGATTTGCCATTTATCATTCGAATCCGCGCGGCGCAAAAAGAACGACGATTCAATTCGGCGCGAGTGATAACTTGAATCTCTTCCACGGTGCGAAATGATAGAGACGTATAATCATATTTCAAAGTATGAATTCATTTCGTTCCCTTCGTCCGTCCGTGACATAAAATCAATGAAATGACAATTTACATTCGTCTTTGGGACAGACTATCCATTAGTAGTTCGCTTCACACAGCAGTGCGACACATCCGCGACAATACGAGTTGTTACAAAATTAGCAAAATTTGCGACACAGGCGGTTAGTGTTTTACATTTCGCGCGTCCAATAAAGATTTTGTATGAACTCGTAAAAGACGTTTATAGTCGGCCTGTCCTGTGCGTAAAACCCGTCAATGATCAACAAGTGAAACGAGTCGGCAGAACCTGTTGAGCACATATCACAAAAAAATATGCGATGTAAAAAAATGATCGGTTGAAGAGAACGAAATATTAAGGCGAGGGGGAACGAGAGAGTACCCGCGCGAAGGGCACACCGCGCTAACAAGAGATCGAGCCAGCTGCTCGTCCCGGAAACAACCCTTGAGACAGAGTTTACAACCAGGAAAGAGCGGACAACCAGAGACGGGGCATTATGCCACGCGAAGTGGCGTGCTAGTGCCCTATAAAGGATCGGGGTCTTTCCCTAATGGACCACACCATTGGTTAATCCCCGGCTCCTATTCCGAGAATGAAGACGGGAGCAGGATGGGCGACGGTAGCGACGGAAACTGTTGGATGTTCGCCTATACAACGCGGATCTCGCCACGTCGGAAACAAGCCGCACGACATCGTTACTTCGTTATGACGAGCATCCCGCGGGAAATTCTGAAAACAATGTAAACGTGCAGGATTAATCGGCACTATGGCCGCAACGTTAATCGTGACGCTTGCACGCACACATTAACTCGAATTAATCGCAAGGCTGACGAGCAGAATAATGGTACACATGTACATATGCGTTGCGAGGTGAACATTGTCATGCCAGGATTGTTATTGCGGGATTAACGAGAAGCAATTTCACAATCTACACACGTCGAGTGAAGCGATACCTGCGATATCTCATGCTGACGTTCTATATACCTGCGCTATCTCAAAATTTTGTTAACTCATGATGTCATCTAGAGTAGTAGAACTTTTTCATTTTGATATTACAAATATTCATTTAACTTCTACATCTCTCCTTTAAGATCGCATCTTTATATTGATGATGTTAGATTCATTTTAAATTCAAAGAATTAGAGCAGGTTATAATACGACCCTAACTCACCAAACGCTCTGTATATCATAACGTTATACAAAGAAAATTTTCAGTAAACTAATCGAGAGGTCATGTAACTTTGACGCAAACTGGATCACTCGGATACAATAATCCAGAACTATATGGCATAGTATAGACAAACATAGGAAAAGAATAGAAACAGAAAGAGTACAGCCCGAGGCTCCCCCGGTGGACTGCTCTGGGCGTAAACTTCCAGTTTGAGCTCAACCAGGCTCGATAACAAACATCGAGTGCCGCCCCGAGAGTGCTGAACCAAGAGAGAGAATAAAAAGGGAGCGAGAGAGAGAGAGAGAGAGAGAGAGAGAGAGAGAGAGAGAGAGAGAGAGAGCGCGGGAAATAGCAGGCGGGGAATCGGAGGAAGAGAAAACCAGTCCAGGCAGACAAAATATACGACTCGACGTTGCAGTGGCGCGGAATGTTGTTTTCATCGCAATTCACCAATGCAACGACAAAAATCGAAATTCCTTCACTCCTGCAGTGGATAAACACCGACCGAATGCTACTCGTTTTCTCACATGGACGGCTGGGCATCCTTATGCAATCGGTTATCGTAAAAAGCGCCCGGCTATTATCTGTATCTCGGCAGAGTCGGTATTTTACTGGACTGGTTGGTAAGCAGAGTGTAGCTTCTTCAATATGCACGATGTCAAACGAAAGTTCGATATCTCGACTATCGCAAAATTTTATTTAATCTAAACACTCGACACTGATCTTCTCAACTTTTTATGTTCAAATCTAATAAAATGTAACAAAGTATAAACTATAAATCTGTAAATATTGCATACACTGAAAAAATGCACTAAATTTTAATAAATATATATTTGAATAGAACTAACTAAATAGTTACTAAAAATGTCAACATTTATTCTGTATATACAATATAAAAATTATTAATTTAATTTAAGTTTTATTATTTTACTAAGAAAATATTTATTATAAGAAAATATTTAGTACTTATTTATTAAAATTTAATAATTTTTCAGAGTCAAATGTGGTAAAATTAAAAAATTAACGTATAACAAACCTGAATAATTAAGTCTTAATAAGTCAAAAGCTTCGACAATTTTGCATGATAAGAAAGTGAGATGTCGACCTCCAAATCATGTCAGACGGTTAAGACCTGCAGTAACGTTAAGTCGGCCACCCTCGAGATTGGCGCGTTGCCAGATGCTACATCTTGCACTTATGATACTACCGTACATCCACGTCCTCCTCCCCTTCTTGCGACATCTCAACTATACAAGAATATGCAGAATACCTCCGTTTATGCTAATACACATTATATGTACAGTTTTTTTTTACAGAATTAATATCACATTTTTAATATCATATTAAATAATCACAAATTAATTCTGTTAAATTTCTCCTTATAAGTGCTTCTTATTCAACCACTTAAACGGTATAACCGAAAAGAACATTCATTCCTCTTAAAATTCCACGTGATATATAAAGTTAAAAAAGCTTCTCATACGCACAGACTTGATTAAAATAATGAACTTTATTCTATTTCAATATTATACGAGAAATATTAAATACATTAGCTTCGCTGCACGTTTCTAACAGGAAATGAGACACATATACATAAGAATAGAATTGCTGACTACTAGAAGAAATTGCAGAGAGTGAGTTTCACTTCTATATTTCTTGATTTTAACCTATTTCGCAAGCTTACTCCAGTAGATCGTGATGCTCATGGTTTTCATATAAATTTGAAACATTTAGCAACGTTATGTATCAATCAACTGTAAAATTCGGTAATTGCGTTCCACCGTGAAATCATGTAAATAATTTCTTTATGCTGCTACATTGTGAAAAAGCGGAATTCGCGGTGCGTGACAGAAAAATGCCTGATATGGCGATAAATAAAATCATTCGCATTGCGCTCGCTCATGAAGCTATGCTCGCATGGTAGTCGCGAAATTTTACCAGATTATCACGTATACAATGTGATTTTATAAAATCCATTTTACGATGATCGTAAGCCCTACTAAGAAGGGCGGATTGCACAAGATTATACTGTATAATATCATACGATCGTGCGTTTAACGACCACGCCAAAATTTCCGTCTTCTGAATTGCGTAAGCATCTCACTTTATTTTGTTGCTCATCGTATTGCTTTCTCGTTATAAGTTCATTAAATCGCGAATTAAATATGTGAATATAATTTGACAAAAGCAAATTGCAGCGAATGTAAATTTGCAGAAATAAATATGCAAACAAAATTATATTGTTAGAACCATCGTTATAGTTGACGAAAGCCATAGAACGTTTGAAAGAAAAGCGGGGAGAAACAATCTCGTCGAGGCAAATAAAATTCTGTGCGACATATGTATAACGAGCGCGAGAAAAATGAAAGAGATCACCGACGTTTTCTTCGTTCGTGGCAGCGGTTTGAGCGATTACGCCATTGTTTCTCGCAGCCGCGCCATTAATTATCTTCGGAAGCGCGAGAACTTTCGTAATTCGAGAAAATTCTCCGTTGGGCGTCGTACTCAACGTTCATATCGCGTCGGACACCGACGGAAGCGAAGCAACAACATGCCACGTTCCATTCGGTGAGAGTGATTTACCTCTCGTCTTCGCTCAACGCGCACGCGACACGCTATAACTTTTGTAAAAAGTGAGTTCTTTATTAAAAATGTCGCGTCAGCACGCTCCAATCAACATCAGCTTGAAAGCAAGCGTAATTACGCTCCTTGCTAATTAAAGCCAACGCGGAAACTTTGCGCGAAGTCCATGAAGAGTCCCGATAGTGATCGCAGCCTCAACATTGATCGCTTCGGAAAATTTGCTATCATAATATTTGCCCGTCCGCTGGTGTCGCTGTGCAGTGTGTTTCCGTAAAATTGGAGAAATTTATACGGATTCAACTAAATTAAACTTGTAGATACACACAGATGCGTAAAGAGCCGTTTCGAAATGTTCAATTTTCCAGACTCCTTGATAAATATTTCAGAACTATTTCCTCTTATTATATCGCACACAAACAATACTTCATCAACACATTTCTCTTATATGTAATCTTTTTATAAGATATTTCTAGTTGCAGTTTGCAGAATCAGATATGTATATAAAATTCACACACAGAGGCACATTTCTACTACCCATGTAGATTACCTAGTTAATTTCCGTTCAACTTATTCTTCATCCCCTTTTTTTATTCTTAGAATTAGAAAAAAGAATCAATTAAACCAAGATTAAAATTAAACTACTTGGTAGAAACGGGCAACAGAAATTTAAGTACTAAAACCTGCTTTGACTAAATATAGGATTTTTCTTAGTTAATCAAATAATTCTATTCAGTTCATCGATTCGGAAGTCCCGATTTTTGTTCCTAAACTTTTTAACGCAAGACACGTAACCTAATTTACGCTAACGTGTTCTTCGATTTCCTTTCGGTAGTATAAAAAAATAGCTAATAATTTTGCTCTCTCACTTAAGGTTGTTCCTTACAAGCGAACAGGGTGAACAAAACGTGCGATTTGTCTTCAATAGTCAAGATAGCGCATGACCGGACTAAATCGGTGCTTAGACTTAGCAGCATCATCCTACACTTAATTAGAGTTGAGATCGTTTTTCACGGCGACCATATAACATCGGCGATGGAAGCTCGATACTTCTTATCGACGAACCACCACGAAGTTCGCTAAAAATGTGACTGCCAGCTGACGTGATTTTAATTAGTTCTTTAATCACTCGCATCTGTCACCTAAAAGAACTGATAACTTTACCGGTAAGAGCTTATTCGCTTTGGATTTATCTCTCTTTTTCTCTTTTTCTTTTCTCATCCGTATAATATTATCTATTATCTACATTTTTTTTCTCAGAAATTTTTTAGTTAAACTTTAACTTAAAAGTTTAACTTTAGTTTAAAGATGATATATTTAAGCAAATAATTCAATCACCTTTATATCACTTTAATCCTATCCTTTCCCAAAAAAAAAAAAACATCCCACGAACTATTTTATAATTTATGCTCTTTTTAGAATTAATGTCACAGTTAAATACTGAAGACTTTTATAGCAGCCAACTAAACTGAAAAAGATTGAGCTGATAGAGCTGAAACTTCATCGCATCTATCAAAACAGAGATTTTTAAATCCAAAGGATAAAAAAATCCAGAAATGACGGCTGCGAGCCAGGCATGGATCGTCCATTTGGTTCCCTATTAACCACCATAGCACTCACTCAGGCGTCTTGCCTCTCGACTAACAATTACTTCCCAGTAGAATTCTACCGTTTAGTATAAAACCAAAGATCATGCTATCCTATGTTACGATAAAATTGCGAATATCTTCCCTCAACACATCGAACGTATTCGCATGTGAAGTACATAAACGATATTAACCCTTTCTACACAGTTAACTGTCGACCCTAACATAAATACCGCGGTGCTACAAAGCAACATCGATATCGATAAATACTTTATATAATATTTAAATGTTTATGTGCTGACAATACCAAGAAATACAATTTCATAAAGTGCTTTTTCCATTTTTCTCGCATTATTTAAATTGAATGTATTACTTTGTTATCTTGACAAAACCACTTACAATGAAAGAAATAGATCGCAATAAAATACTTTCATAAAATTTTTCAACAGCACTTCCTTGTACGAAAAAAAAGATTATGTTACATCTGTAAAATTAATAGATGATTGTGATATGCAGATAATAAAAATTCATTCCATTTTTTCTCATTATGACTTTCTGTACGAGACAAAACTTTTTATAAATTATAATTGTTCATAATGTATAATTATCTTAAAGAGAGAGTCAATTTGTTCCTACTAATACATTTGTACGAAAGGATGATTCATGAGTTCCAGAATACTCATCAAAAGCACATTGCGCAAATTCGCTCTTAACAGTTAAGCGCGCGCATACAGCATCGAGATTCATATGCGAATTCGTGCATGCTTCGTCCTCAACTCATAATCACATCGGTCTGCATTGCATTCCGCATACATTAACTGTATGCGCCAGTTTATGCGTTAGGATTTTACGCGTTCCCGCCTACACTCCTGCTGATCCCGTTATCAGAGATGCATGACGGGATAACATGAGATGAGTGATCGTACCCTAGCTGCTAATTCCTTATTTCCTATCGATCGGCTACCTTACTGTATATAAAGTGGAATTGGTTAAGTCGTACCGACGGTTAAATCGTATCTTTATTGTATTTTCTAAACGAAACATTTTTTTTTAAAGATAATGACACTTATGTGACGCTGGTAATATAAGTTAAGAACTGTCATTTTTGTTTTGTCTTCGAATCATCTGTTTATGAGTGACGTTCAAAAATTTTGTTCGGTGTCTGATCTAAGTTTTGATACAATTTACCTAAGATGTTATCAGTTCAAGGTGGCTAATTGAATTATATAGTGTTCTTCAGGGTAATATATATATAATTAATAATTAAACTTTTTTCAAGTATATCATAAAATTAGCACAATATTTGTAAGTTATATTTCCATAAAATCTAATTTAAACAATAATGTTTATTTTCGTAAAAGTATCGTTTTTTTTTATTGCCAATGAACCAAAATTTATGTAAGTATAATAATATTCTGATCTCTTTGGTAATTTTGTTACAATTTTGGTAGGGAATACGATATAGGCGATTTCTCCCTAATCTCATTCGTTGTCGAGCGTTTGTGTCATACTATGAGAAAAAAACCTTTGAATCTGTCTTTAACTAAAATGTAAACATTGATAAACATTTTACTACATCTACATACATATTTCTTTGAATAGTACCAAGTAAATATTTACTTACAGTAAATAAATATTTACTCAATAAAATAAATGAAAGATCAAATTAATGATTTTGATATTAAATAAATATATGTGTACATTTAGTGAATATTTACTTATGTTAAAACTATTCAAATAATTTTTTTATTAAAATTTAATATTTTTCAATGCAAGATTTACAATTTATACGTACAAAATATATACATATTGTATAATAAACTCATAAATATTACGGTTAGTTATAATCTTCTTTCTTTTTCTCTATCTTTCTTTCTATTTATTTAAAATATTTATTCACAAATACTAGTTAAAAGTATTTATAAAATATATGTCAAATGTTTGTCACAGCAACAAAAAATTTAAAGAATAAATTGTATACTAAATATTAAACAGTCAACAAAACATAAAAATTAATATTCGTTTCTAAAAATTCTGCAAAATGGAGCAAAATATAAAAATATGACGTACCATTAAACTTGCGCTCTGTAAAGTGACTGTGGAAAATATTAATTATGATAAAATCGCGCGAGTTTAAATTTTTGCGACAACTTCTCGTCTGTAACTAATCCGCAATCTGTGGAAATTCGCAAAGTTTGCTTTTACAGTGTAATACCAAACACAATAGTAGTGAGTCGACAGATAATCTAAGTAACGTACGAGCGCGGAATTTAAGTCAATTAAAAAGTGCTTCCCCGCCTTGTTAACCCCATTGAAAATTATGTTTCGATAACCCTTGTTCTCTCTCTCTTTCCTGTTTCAATATTTGCGGCGCACCCATTCAAACACCTTGATTACTTTTCCAGCATAATGTGTCGCAAATGTTTCGATCTAGTGCAAATTAAACTCACTTAGGAAATTGAAAGCTCATGGCATAAAAATAATGTAATTCATAACAATCACAAGAATTTCTTTTTCACAGCGAATATTGTACTGAGAGAAAAATTCACAGAAGAAAAGAAGCTCTCTAAAAGTTAATAAAAAGCCATCGCGATATACTCTATTTCTACACTTTTTTTATTTTCAATAACGTATTGTGTTTTGTTTTGTCATGAGTAGGTATATAATATAGTATATAAAGCTTTCCAGATCATTTATCCGAATCTAGAAACGCTTATAAAAATATTGAAGATACAAAAATCGCAAGACTTAAATAAAAGATATATTGATAACTAAAATATAACGAAATCGCTTGTTCTTGCTCAACAAGTGTTATACTATCAAACCGCATTTATTACAAACTCGATTGTTTCAAACTCGATAACTCTCATCTGAAGATCAATCGTCCAGGAAAAATACGCATTGACAGAAAGGCCGATGTTATGCGAAATACATCTCGCTCTCCTCGAAACATGTCGATGACGCGGTTGCTGGTAGCAGAGATTATTTCATCAATCGCGATGAACACGATCCGTACATATATGCGACGGACCGATAGTCGTTACGCGACGCATGATGTATTGTACATGTGTGAGTAGCGCGAGAGCGATTTGCTCGAGGGTCTTTGATAATGAACTCTCGCCCCGGCTGCTCGACGAACGATGCCGGACAGCATCGAGACGGATGGACGGACGGTACACGTGATCGCACACGTGCATCGTATGCTGCATATCGGGCAGACGTGCTGCTGCATCCGATTTGCATGCGCGAGGTCGTTCAACTGCGACGGGAAAACATTTGACTCGATCTAGACCGCGTGCACGCTGACGTCGAAATGGACGATTCTTCCGCCGTGATCACACCAACGCGACAAGTTGGGTGCGTATATAGGTGTGTATACGCATAAATGTAGTACATTTCGAAAATAAAACCGCGCCGTCCGTTATCATCGTTGAGGGATATGCACAGAATCCAGAGAACGGTGCAATACGTTCGGACGAGAACGAATAACTTTTGAGTTTTAACATAAATCTCGATCGCGATTCCGGAAGTCTGAAATAGTGTTTCGCAGATTGTGAAATACTACAATGCTGCGCGATGGAAAACCCGGCATGCGACTCGATGAAAAATTGAAAGTTTGCATTGAAAAGAATGATTTAACACGTACGGTATCAAAATTCATGCCGTCGCGTTTCCATCTATATAATAAAACAGCACAAAGCGACTATATTTAAAGAATTACAGTCCCAATGAAAACATATTAAACGAAACAATAAATGCATCCACGCAGAATTTATTTATCATCGAACGTATGGTTTTTAATCAGATTTTCGCAAAATTAATTGAAATTCGGTCAGCGTTAAATATGCTGAGTTCTGCACTATTTTATGCTTGTAAAGTAAAATGTTCATTAAATAAAGTTAATTGTTTGTTACATAGAAAAAACTTGAATGGCACTTAATTATTAATAACTTCAAAATTGAGTTATTGAATAATTTGATCATAATAGAATCATGAAACATATTACATCGCGGACAAAAACTCCTTCTATTTACAGAAACAATAAGATAATCAAAAACAATACAAAAAATTTAAGTAAATACAAAAGGCTATTAAGAGTCAACGCTGTTAGCAGTGCGTAAAAATATAATTATATTAAATATAATTATATGCTAACAGCGTTGACTCTTAATAGCCTTTTGTATTTACTTAAATTTTTTGTATTGTTTTTGAAACATAAGAGTCTATAATTCAATTATATTATTAATTTATTAATAAGATAATCGTTAGAATTCAAAATAAATCTCTCTCTCTCTCTCTCTCTCTAAAAAATTAAATACCATATCGGTTTTTCATTGCAATCCAGTTTAGTCATTCTGCTATACTAAACGGAGATTAATTTCTTTACTCGATACCGCGCAACGTGTTATTACTATGCTATTAATATTCCGACATTGAACTTTGGATCGGCAAGTTGTCTGGCACGTCAACAGACAGAAGGCGGAATTTACCTGCGCTAGTTTTTAAAATTTTATACCAGTGCTTTGTACGACGTACGTAGCTAAATGTAAATACTTTACAATCTTGCGCAATATATTTTTTATGACATTTCTTATTGATGACGCATTTCTGTGAGAAATATATGTTAAAGATTGCAAATAAAAAATAATGGAAGACAAAATTTAGACAATTTTAATCAAATATGATAAAGAAATAAAAAACTTAATGCAATATAATTAATGTAAGTATAATATATTATTAAACATTCTTTTACCGGCGATTTGAATCACATTTCTCTGCTCTCTAGACGTACGTTATTTATGCTTCCCGTCCAAGACCTTCTTTTTCCATTTATTCCCTCTTAATTCACAGAGAAATCGCTACAGCTCGATTCTGTACAGAAACCACCTTAGCGTGATTTATACCCGTTAAATTTTCTTTTATTCGTCACACGAAAACCGTGTAGCACAGCGAATCGCGAACATTGTTCGTTAACCTCTGCTATCTTTGAATTATTTATCCGAATTCGTTATCAGCTGAATGTTCTTATTGTAGTTCGCATTTCCGCGACGGAAGGAGAAGCGAATTCGACTCGGAAAATTGGAAAAGCTTATAAAGCTTTATAAAGCTACTAAACATATTCATATTTTTGATAATTTATTAAAGACCTGTATATATTTCTTCATCTTAGCTATACTTTTTATGACAGGTAGCTATTGCTTTTATTGATGTTTTGTAGCGAATACATTAATAACTCGTATCCGATACGTTATTACGTAATACATAAAAAAAATATAATACTTTCTTATTAACCTATTAAATTAATCATACTGCGAACATGTCGTAAAAACCGTATCTCCAGTTTCCAAACATATTTTTCCATATTTGCAATGTTGAATGTTTTAATCGGAATTTTTTTTTCTTTGACGCTTAAAGCTCGTCTTAACACATGCAGATACAACGAACCCACTATCTCGTAATGAAAAGCAAATTCGCCATAACAAGGTCATTACCAAGCGAATTAGAAATCTTTTTTTTAACGATATGCTGATGAAAAAGCGAGTCTTTCTTGTTTGCGTGATAACGTGACTTCTTTTCTTGCGAGACATACCTTCTGATAGTTTCCTCATTAAACTGACTTCTTTCCTGATATATTTCGGTCTTAAACTATTATACTTAACTCGAAATAAATTTACGTGAACACAATGGCATGCGGTTTCCAATTGATCGACGATTTAGAATGCTGAAAATCCTAACATCTCTCTCTTTTTATCTTGATATATTTTATGAGTGCATTTAAAGTTTCCTGTAATTGCGACGCAAAGTTACCGGAAAAGTTTTTTTTTCATGCGTCACTAATAAAACAAACAAGTGTATTAATTGTAAGAAGATAAAAATACTGACTCATTGATTTATAATTACTTTTGCCGTTTTTATCGTTAAACATAGAAGCTATCTATAACGATAACGTAGAACGCGTTCGTTTCTACTGTCAATGGATAAAGAAGACCATTTTATATCAATTTTGTTGTATTATGATAACGGGAATAAATGTAGATAAAATTATATTGCATGACACAATTGGTACGTGTATGCGCGTCCGTTTATGTGTAGATGTATCGCACGTGCATGAGCATGTAGCTTAAACAGGAAATCGTCTACTTCAGCCAATTTAAATAATTCGCCAAAGTAGGGAGCTTCCTACAAAGTATCAACAGCACACAATTGCTTGTAACGAATAGTAGAGACGACATAAATTATGACCGCTGTCCATTAAATTGTGAATAACATAATGAATATTAGAGAATTATTAGGACTATTAGATACGTATTGAGAATATTTTAACTTGATATATTTATGGATCTAAGTTGAAATCAGAATTAAACTATCAAAATTTAATAAGCGAGAATTTAATAGAAATTAAATCTGTATTTTTATTGAAAATATGCGGAAATATTATTTGTTTCCATTATTCATCAAAAGCCTTTATAATACAAAAGAACATCTATTTACTTGTTGCTAGTTATCTATATAAGATTAAAAACATGCGGAAAATTGATTTGTCTTCATTATTCAAAAGTCTTTATATCACAAGAACGTTGCTGGTAAATGAAAGTGATATCAATACATGAACATTAAACAAATGCGACATACATCTAGCAAAAAACGTTATATGATAAAAACCTAACGATGGCTCTTTCTGTTTCGCAACAATTTTAATAAAATTATTCATATTGTTATTGAATCTCATATTTCACCTTTTAAAAATGTAGAATGACAAGTTATACGTCAACGATGAGATTAAAAGTTTAAAAATGCTAACTGAATATAATAATGTTAACTGTTAATTAAATCTATCCGCGCCGCGGTAATCAATGGAAATCTACTTGCATCTAACATTATATAATTTCTAAAATTATTCAGTACCTAATTTTATAACTTTTTCTGCAACTCTAAATCTCTTTTAAAATATCTAAATTTATTTATATTTTTATGCATATAAACACGCTCTAAAAATGTGTCTGAGAAAAATATGTGAAATCTAGAAAACAATATACACGTAATTCTCTGTACTTCTCTCGCCCTGCATTCTTACGTACAAATTAAGTTTGACATTTATAACCGATAAATGCTGTATTGAGGAAAGTTAGCTTTATTCGAGAAATAATAACGATAATACTCTATCGTCTTAGTAGAAGTAGTTTTTCAACTTTACCAAGTAATTCGAGTGACTTTAACTAGAGCGACAAAGCAGCCGCATCCAGGTCTGCTCGAGCCGATTATATTCAAGACTTGTCGGTACAAGGATTAACGCCTCCGCAAGTAATGACTTCGCGGCGACGTCAAGCTGGCGAGAAAACCTCTCAGAGTCCTCTCGAAAACATTCCGGGTTGCGAGATGTCGAGATGTCTGCTGTGGGCGATTGTATAACACAAAACTCCGCGGTGCGCGGCAGCGCGGCGGTCGGATAACGAATTATAATTCGTCCCACGACATCACTAGATTTTCCTGCGCAGATATAAGTATCGTTCAGTCCACGCAAGTCCATAATAGTTCATAAGTCATCAAAATTGCACGAAGAATAAGATACAAAATATATAAAGGTAATAATTTATTACGTTAGGCGCGATGGAGATTATCGCTGTCCAATAATTCAAACAAAATGTTTTCTATTGTTAACATTTCTGCCACTTGATCGCTGTTATTTGGCCAATGATAGATTCGACAATTTCGACAAACATTTCATAATACTCTTGTCTCTCCAAATAACGTTTCAATAAATTCACTGCAAAATTCGAGGGCGATGCATGTAGATTACACTCTGCATGTAAATTATAGATAATCAGATACACAATGACTTTCGCAATAACTCGGAAACTAAAAGCTTTTTCTGATAAACGGTAAAGTTCGCGATTACTACAGACGATGGTTGCGATCGAGAATAGGTACTTCAAACTGTCGACGCGTTCTTTACACGTTCAGACAGACCTCGCTGCCGGCGTAATGGCCCGGACTTTACGCTAGCAATACCATTGTAGCTCACGTCAAAACTGGAGAACTAATCTGAATCCGTCGACAGGTCTGGAAAGTCGCCAGCGCAGAAAATATAACGGCAGTGAGTTAACACCACGTCGATGTAGTTACGATGAAACTGCACGCCGCAGCAACACGGTGAGGCGCAATATGCTGTTTGCAACTTTGCAATAATCGCGAATCCATAAATTGTCGGTTCCGTAGACTGCGCATATCGTAGGCGCGACCGTACGTAAAAACTAAATAATTTATTGCGGCAAAATAATATCCGGTAGAACAAGCTGTCGTAGTGAAAAATATTTGTTTGCTAACAAAGTATGCGCAATGAAACACAGCAAAATTGCAAATATATATTTTGATCAATTTCGCTAATAGCCAAATGTTTGGCAATGTCTATCATAAATAAATGAAATTACGTGTACAAAAGTATTACTTCAAAAATACCGTTTTACGCTAAACCGTTTAGAATCGTCAAAACAATTACTACGAATCAGATGCATAAAGTAACAGACCATAACGTTGAAATAACACATTTACATTTAATTTTTTTACAAAGAGATTATAAAATGCGAGAATATAAAATAACCTCTTCATTTATTTATCAGGACTATTTTACCTTTCTGTTTTTCATAAAACATTTTCTATTCCAGTAAACATTAAATCGTCAGAAATATACACTAAATAGAATAAAAATATTCTAAATACGAGAGAGATGTATAAAGTTAATTTTTGAAAAATATATAAACGAGTAAAGAATAATCCACAAATAATCGGACAATAATCACGTACAATATTATTTCAATAATAATTGCATAATACTTATAATTCATCAGCAGGGCAAGCTCGGAGCATAAAGCGAGAATATGAATATAACATCAATAATACTTGGTGCATTTCATCGTGAGATAAAGCAAACCAGAGTGAACAAGGCTGAAAAGAGCAAATAAGCCGCATTCGCGTCATTAAACGGCGCAAAAATGCATTTTTCGCGGGTTACCATATCGGGCATAAAGCGTATACTTCGTTGAGTGCATCATGCGAGATTACCTTGCACAAATGAAGTCGAGAATGAATGAAATGCGGTACCAGCGGCATATTTCTCCACTATTTCCTGTTTTTAATCGAATAAAATGGCATTCGACGTCAGTCTAGGGCATTTCCAATGACTTTTTCCCTTATTTTAATGCCATCGTTGCTACTAGACTGAAGACGTGTATGACCGTTAGAAAGCAATTTTGTTTTGCATTGTTAATTCCTCACGCGCATTTCAATACCTTTCTCGTCAACGCAGCTTCATTTATACGATAGAAATTATTTGTATTTACAGAATACATATTAGTATAACAAAACATCACTGAAAAATTGTCGCAGTTAAAAGGAGGTAATTTTGTGAAACAACATATCTCGTATAATTTGCGATGTATACTTTCGAAGATGATTGTCATAATTATTTTTTCACACTCTACTTAGATAATCACTAAGTCATAAGTGTTTACTGCATTGTTGTCGTAAAAGCTATATTTTAGTTGTCAGGTAGCAAACAGCTTCATAGGTGTATACTCTTTACGTAATTTGAGAAGTATATTTGATAATAATTTTGCAATCTAGCTTGAAGCCATGAGTGTGGCTTTCGAATGATATAACTGAAACAGTTAAATTTGGTAACAAAATATGTTCATGTATTTATGTAAAGTGTTATATGATATACTATAATTCATAGTATTCCCCCTTCCATGCTATAATTGCAATATTTTTCCTCTTCAGTTTTTTGTAAATTGTATTTGTTTATTCAAATTTCAGATTTCTATCTATAGTATAATAAATATTTTACGACTAATAAACTTGTATTAAAAGTATTTATATCATATAAATATCTACTGAGTTATTTCAATAAAACAAAATAAAAATTTTCAAAGATTTCCACTATTTTTTTTAGACTTTATTATATTTCAAAAATGTTTTTTATGTATCAAGAACTCTAGGTATTCACAAAATAGTTCTTTTAAGCTGATCAGAACTATGCGAATTTCATTAAAAAGTTAGGACCGAATTTTTAAAAAATTATTAAAAAATGATTATTAAGCGCATATGTCATTAAAAATCATAGAGAACTCTTCGTATCGTCAAAAAGAAGCAGGAATTATCATCAGAACTATTGTATCTAAAAATTAATTTTTCAAAAATTTTTAATTTTTTTTACATATCAGGAACTCTAGGCAATCGCAAATTGAAGCTATTAAGCCGCTCAGAACTATTCCACCTCGAAATTCGATAAAAAGTTAGCACCCCATTTTTAAAAAATGTAAAAAAAATGTTTATTGAGCGGAACTCTTGTTATTAACTATAGGAAACTCTTCGTCTCGTCAAAAGGAAGTGGGAACTCTAATCAGAACTCCTGAGTACAATAGTTGGGGTGCTAACTTAATATATACCCAATTGTATAAAAGTAATAGAGAGCTTGATAGTATAATATAAGATATCGTAGATAGTTATGATGAAGCCTGTATAAGTACAATATCTCTTTGTAAGCCTATATAGGTGCACAATTGTGTGTGTCAACAGAAAATGGTTATTTTTTAAATAAATTGTTAATTTACTTTAGGACAAACATCAAATATAATCTATTACAACTCTTTTACTTTAAAGCAATAAATTAAATACTACATTTTTATTTGTAACATTTTTATATTATTAAATCAATATATGTATATATATATATATATGAAATTAGTTTAAATTTTTTTCAAATTCAATACTTCAATATAATAAAATAATTTGTCACTCACTGCTGCACAGCAGTGGAATAGTAAACTATGTTATGAATACATTGATCTATAAAACAAGAATGTACATCCAAATTTTGTAGAATCGTCTAAAATAATTAATATTTGAAAATAAAATAATAACTATAATATCAAATATGATGATTACTAGCATTGAAATCGAGACCAAAAGAGAAGTTCGAATTTGTAATCTGTATCAATCTTCACCAAACGAGATAATAGATCAGCTTATCCAAGGACTACTCGGCATTGATGAAAGTTGAGAAATCCTTAACTTATTGTTTCAGATTCGTCTTCAATTGTCGTAAAAAAAGACAGGATAGATTATTAGCTAGATTAACCATGCTAGAAATAATAAAAGCCCGTCAAGCAATAATCAAACATTTTCAAGACACCTACTTTCAGAAGGATTTAAAGAGCTTATCAATTGCATCCGTCAAATCAGCTGCATCAATTGCACGCTTTTTTAAACGAATGTGGCATTATTAGAGTAGGCAGTCGTCTTCAAGAGACACCCTGGAATTTCGACAGAAAGCATTCCATCCTGTTAACAGCGAAATGCAAAATAACATGGTTGATCATCGAACGGGAACATTGTACCTTGTTATACGCCAGCCAGCAATTGCTATTAGCTTCTATACGCCGACAATACTAGCCATTAAACGCAAGAAATCTGATCCGTCAAATTTGTCAAGCATATGTCTGGTGCGTTAGGAACAATCCAAAGAGTTTGACTCAAACGATGTGGGATCTGTGTCAGTTGAAAGAATCAGACCTTTTAAACCATTCTCCATCACTGTCGATTTTGCAGGTCCAATCATCACTAAATTTATTTAATTTAAATAAAAATGATTTGCAGATAATGAGAGAAAACATGTCAATTAAGAAATAATTGAGGCTTCAAATGGAATCGTGAAAGTCTGTTTTCTTTTACCGCGGTAATGAGTTTGATGAATAAAGGAAATGTCCAAGATGTAATTAGCGAGAAAGCATTTTCTAGCATTCAAGTTCGTAAAATAAAACGCCGCCCGATGCACTCAGTTTAAACAATTTGTTTTAATCACTCTTATTCGCCTTCCTATGGAAGGCGAATAATAATCCACTTGCATTAATCGAAAAGCGTCGAGGAGATGCAGATAGCGCGTCTGGATCCGAAAATTTTATTACCGGGATTAGATCAAGTTCTATTTACTGCCAATTCACTCGTTTACTGCCAATTTTGCGGGAGACAATCGAGAAACGTGGTTAGATTACACTTGCAATTAGATATGCTTGTAACTGTGTCATGCTTCACACAGTTTAAGTTAGGATGATTCATTGTATAAAATTGCTAATTGATATTTATTTTCTACAAATAAGGCTTTTTATAAAAAAATTTCCTTGTACAAATACTTTTTACACTCACTGTATAATTTCGGTTTATTGAATCTGTTTTGTACTCCGATATTTTATAATATTGCTGTTACTGCAGTTTTAGTTTAACTCTATTTTCTCCCGTTTAAATATGTTTTATATATAACATACACTAAAGAGAAACTAAAAATTAGGATAGGACGTACATGCGTCTTATGTATGGTATGTAATTTACTGTGAGTAATAAACTAAATACATTGTTATTATTACGCACCGACGTTGACTCTTACGCAGTCCGTAGATTCTTATTATCTTTTCTTCATTTTATTTTGATTTATTCTTGGAGCCTTTACTATTTATGTTTATTGTTTAAATTACTTATGTTACGTTAAAACGCATCTCCTGACTAGCAGAAATATCTCATTAAATTTCGTGTTTAATTTGTATCGCTGTAAACGTATATTCTTTCTCATATGGCTGTGTTCCGTTCAAAAAAAATGTATACCACTTTAAATTTAATTTTCGTTTTAAGCGAACAAAAAAGTGTCGAATTGGAATAATCTACGGTCCCATTTCATGATTTCATTAAAATTATTTAATATCCTAACAGTCTGGAGACGTGACGATAAGATTACGGTAATATACCTTGAGTGTTTCGCGCCTGAAATTATCTTCGTTAGACGCACTGCCACATTTCTTCATGATGTGATAAAATTAACTTAAAACCGCTATTTCGAGGGAATAGCGTTGCCATCATTGCACCCCGAGCACTTTTTCCTCACGCTCCGAGGATGGTACTTAAAGTCGTGCGTCCGTCGAGCGGAACGGCTTATCGGGATATCGAGGATTAACGGTCGCCCAGAAGTCACATTTGCATAGATTAACCAAAGCTTGTGTTATCGTGCGGTTTTGCATTCGTATGCATACATGTGCACATGCACGCGCGTCGTGTACCTTTGCGGTCGACTTGTGCAAAACGAGACGATCATTAAATTAGCAACGCCGATGTTCCAAAATTGATTTCCATTGTTTAAATTAACACGCCTCATTGATGCATAATTTTGCAACAGGTGGAAAATGCGTGAACACAAATTTAAAATATTGATTTATTGTTAGTATGGTTCTCTCCATCACTCGACTTATTCTTCGAAAAATTAGAATAGAAAATAAAAATTGTTTTTGCTAAATTCCAAATCTCTCTCTCTTTAATATTTGATAAAATATGTAATTTATAATTTTATTCGTAATTTATAAATTAAATATTATTTCCTTCAGTTTTCTCTCATATATGGGAGAAACGTTATTAATATATATAGATGTTTATTTATAATAATAAAAGTTTGTAAAATAAAAACAAAACACTAAAAGAGAAAAAAGAAAAGATATGAAAGAATCGATGGAGAAACAAACCTATTACTGAATAACTCGATCTCTCTTTACCGACGAACAAAGAGAAACCTTCAACACTACCGCAGAGAATTCGTATCTAGAATAGCTTCACAAGGAAGAGAGAGAGAGAGATGGCGCATAACAATATTCACGAAACTTTAATGTTATCCGCACTTGGTTACGACAAACATATTTTTCTGATTTCTACATTTTAGTTTTGATAACAAAGAATATAATTTGACACAATTTTCAAAGAAAGAAAAATAATATTGCAGTATTTACGTTCATTTCTATATTAAAACTAATTTTATCATTTTATTATCAGTTATCCATTGCGTATAAAAGATGCAATATTCTTATTCTTTCATATTCTTTGTGTAAATATTGTTAAAACAGGCCGTTAAAATGGGATACAATGTAATAACAATATTCGATTCAGAGTTCTGCAGTTTTAATATAGTAATATGATAAATAAACGGAAAAGCGCGTGCATTCATTTCTAAATACATATTTATTAAAAGTTCGAAGTAAATATTTTTTTAAGCAAATCAGGTTGAAAATCCACGTCTGAGCTTATTTGAAAACGGATTAAAAAAACCTATATGATCGAAAACGGGGACGCCTGATCGCTATGCATAGACCTGTGCTTCAGACAGAAAACCACTTTACTCGAATCGAAGAGCAAAAGTAACACATGCCACAGTGACACGAATATGACAACACGGCAACAGGTATGACGCGAGAACACGTAACTCAACATACCTCGAGTCACAAACGGAAACAGAACATATGTCTTTACAGTGCAACGCGATATGCTTTGAATCGTCGTAAACGTCCGTTGTGTTATCAAACTTATTGATACGGGATGTTTTACAATTGTTCGCCAGTACGCAACAACAATGTTACGGAAATGCAAGACGGATGCGTTTAACAGATCGACATGACAGAAATTCCAATACGGAAGAAGAAAACAAAATAATACTTCCAAAATAAATTTAGTTCTTTTTCTTAGGCTTCCTCACAGGAAATGCCTGATACTCACAAGTAAACCTACCCAAATGTTACGCTTTTGATGAATTCTTACAATTAGTATGTTGTTCTCCAGATAAAAATAAGCGACACGTATTTTTTTATACGGGCCTATACTACACTTTTAAGAGGTGAAACACCTATTTGAAAAAAATCGGTTTTGTATATATATTTATCTTTCCAAGCGAATATCTTCGAAACTATAAGAGATAAAAAAAATGTCAAAAATGAAAATTGAATGATTTCAAGAATACTTTATAATTATAATAAAAAAATTCTTTTTAATTATTTATGTGGGGATATAGGGAAGAATGGTCTAAATAGGACCTATTTGCAGTTTTTGTTTTCTACAAGGCGTAAATAAAATCCGATCATAAAAGCATAATGGTGCCGTTCGATAGATCATTTAATTTCCTTCATTTTTGCTTCAGACCATTTTGACGTATCTCTTACCTGTGTCGAACTATAACGGAAAATGTAAAAATGCATTTTCCGGTCCGATTTGAAACTATGAGTTCCAAATTTTTATGAACTTTTACATAGAATTTTAAAATATTTAAAATTAATTTTTGTTAGTATCGAGTAAAAACGAGTAATTTAAGGTTCAAAGATAAAAATCTTTCCGGCACCTCTATTTCAAAAAGATTTAAGAATGAAATTTTGCTTGTGCCAAAAAAAACCGAGATTACAGATAGTTTAAAATCAATAGATATACGATATCATGAATCACTGTACTGTCACTGCCTAGAGTTGTTGGACAACAAATAGACCGTTCATGAATAAATCGTTTCGCGGATGCGTTTTGCGTTTACGAATATTCAACATCTAAGGCGATGACACGATCTTCGTCGATGTATGCGCAGGTGTGAACGCTGAGATATAAGTACACTTTCCATAGGACGATACGACACATGTGGAAGCAGGTATAAGATACATTTGGCATCTATCTGGTCTGAACTCTACGACGGTCTGAATAGAAGAGATAATAATGTTGGTGTGCAGCGTCACGGAATAAACGTTCGTATAAGACGTCTGTGAACCTGGCCCCTCATTGTCAAAATTTTGAAAAAATAAGCAGAGTTCTGGTTGCCCCCCGAAGAGTTCTAGAGTTCTCTATCAAATTTAGGAAGAGTTCTATTGATTAAAGCAGCGAAAACACTATTTGAAATTACGGGGGGGGGCCAACTTCACGATTCTGCAACTTTGAAGAGCTATAACTTCTAAACCGTTCATTTTAGCACGTTGGTCTATAGAGGACAATCGATAGAACTCTTTGGAGGGCTATCAGAACTCTCAAGAAAACACCGAATATCCAAAATTTTTTTCCAAAAAAATTCGGCAATCTGATACGAGTTCTAGTAGCCCCACGAAGAGTTCTAACGATTATCCTTAACAACTAATACTCTAAAATCAATATTTAGAAAGATGTAGCACTTTGAAGTTACAGATTATTAATTTTTCCAAGTCCACAGACGAAAAATATTTTTCTCGGAAATCCGGTGTTTTCTTGAGAGTTCTAATAGCCCCCCAAAGAGTTCTATCGATTGTCCTCTATAGACCAACGTGCTAAAATGAACGGTTTAGAAGTTATAGCTCTTCAAAGTTGCAGAATCGTGAAGTTGGCCCCCCCGTAATTTCAAATGGTGTTTTCGTTGCTTTAAAACTCTTCCTAAATTTGATAGAGAACTCTAGAACTCTTCGGGGGGCAACCAGAACTCTGCTTATTTTTTCAAAATTTTGACAATGAGGGGCCAGCTTCACAGACGTTCGTATAAGCACGCTATGGGAAATACGCGCGTGTGTTCACTTCGCACACGTGTGCCTCGCTGACACATAACACACGCAAATGCGGAACCGTCGTCGGATGCAGCCGGCACCGTTACATATGCATGCAACGGGGAGCAGCATTAAGACCGTTCCCTATGGGCGAAGCCGCTAGTCCTGAATGCACTTTGTGATTCCCTACCAGTTTCCTACGGACGGAGTCACGGACGGAACTGGGCTCATTTTCGTCCGCGACACCTCGCAACAACGACGAACGTACTACTCTTCAGGGAGCGCGTACATTATGAAAAGGCATCCCGGATGATTCTCAGCCACCTCTCTTCCGCAATGGTCCGACGACACGGCTCATCTTGTGTCAGGATAACATACCTAGATAAATATTTGTTGGATTTTGAAAAGAAAAAGTGAGAAGAACCAAAATCCGTTTGCTATCTAGGACAGAGACTCCGCAACACAAAGTACAATGTGACGCTGTCAACAATGTAATAGTCGTAAACAATGATGTCTCTCTCTCTCTCTCTCTCTCTCTCTCTATGTTTTCCATTATAAATCCAAACGAGAGAAATTTTATATAAGTCGTCGAATTCAAGGAGAAAAAAATTTCAAAAAAATTATGAAGTTTATTCTTATCTGACGTGTGCGTTAGCTGAGAATTTTGGAGTTTGATTTTTGAATATTAAATTAGTCAATGACTGATAAATTGCCATTGTTCAACACAAGCAAATATTTGAAAGAGAATATTCTTTCTCTTTATCGGTTATCAGCAAACAACTCTGTGTTGCAAGTAAATCTAAACTGACTAAAACTTTATTCAAGACGCGTAAGTTACCTATTATTGTACTAAGGATCTCGCTGTAAGAGCGTCTTCCTGATAGTCTCTTACATCTCCCTGTTCTAGATGGTGTGAGAAACAGAGCAAAGAAACACACCCTCGTCGAAGCTGATGTTTGTACACGTGTGTTTTCCTTCATCGAAGTTTCGTCCACGTGACGACAATTTTAAATAATAACATATGAGCCGTTCTCATTCATTACACCCTATTTGCACAAATAATTTCAAGACATAAATTAATGTGATATATGGTTAAATTTTTCCTATATATTCATAAATCAATATTATTAATAAATTGGAATTAAAAAACAGACTACTAAGAGTTAATTGCGGTAGTTCGTGCGAATATAAAACTTATTTATTAAATATAATACTTATAAGTATCAATCAGACGTTTCGACTGTAATTCAAGCCATCTTCAGTGTTCCCATAATTAAAATTAATACTTATAAGTACTACATTTAATAAATAAGTTTTATATTCGCACGAACTACCATAATTAACTCTCAGTAATCCGTTTTTTAATTCCAATTTGATATTCTCGAGAGTTCTAATTTTAATATTTATTCATTAAATAAATATCGTTTCCTTAACTGCCGATGGTGCTATTTTGGCATCGCCGAAAGCTTCACTAATCATTTCAATTTTTTTCTTTTTCAGATTAAATATGGAACAGTATAGAATATTAAAAATATATGTAAAAATAATATAAATAATTTTAATAATACAAAAAACATAATACCAAAATAATTTTTCCCTAACCAAAAACAAAAATACGAAATTACCAAATTGGCAGTTTTCCAGCGAAATATTATTAGCAGTTCTAGTGTTAAGTTGTAATTATCCATCCCATCTATTCCACTTACGTTTCCAGAATCTTTCTGAATTTTCCCAAATATCGCTACTTCTAGCTCTTAAACTACCTAAACAAATGTCAGATGAAATTGCGCCGAGCAGCACAAGATTTTAATACGACAGTTGGATTTTCAGAAAATACCAACGTCGTCGGTCGAAAACGAACTATTGGCGGAAGATTTGGTGTAATGCTTAAGATAAGCAAGAGTTATCGATGAATGTATGTGTGTGTACATAGACGGCATGTACACAGTATATATAACCCGTATGTGGCAGCAACGAGCCTCTCGATATCGGGCCATCACACCATAGATTAGAAAAGCTACCTATTCCGAGTTACCTCGAAACAGCAATACGTTCCCACGAAACGCACAGTTCTATATCTGCGCGATCGATATCAACTGCCGGATACACCGAGATATCGGAAAATTTCCGGTCGGGTATCTTGTGCCATTGCCTTATTTCACGGTGGACCCACGAGAATCGATCCAATTATCACGATACAGGAGATATCGCGACGGACAATAAAGACAAGCAACGTGCGAGAGAACGCATTCTACAGTTCAATAAAATGACAAAATAAATCAGGATTGTTACTGCCTTTCTCTTATCTATCGGTATGATTACTATCGTAGCTGGAAATACAAGAAAACTCATGTAACAGAAGATATCTGATTTTTACCTTGTTATCTAATCTTTACATTAATACGTTTATTGTTATTTTCAACGTGTTTCGTTCTCTGTTATCGGAGCTTCATTAACTTACTTATTGTTCTCAATTACACGAGAACTAATTAATTAACGAAAGATCTCGTGCGCGATAGATACATTCTCGTGTCCGCGTAATTAGTTATCGCAATATGGTGCAATGATCTGTGCTGCATTAGTTGGTATCGCATTACATTACGATACCAGCTTTGCAATTTGCAGATTGCAAGTCACACTAGCTTTCAGACTGCTTCCTGTTTCGTGGTTGTGGAAACGTTTCTACTGATAAGGACGCATCTAATTCTCTGTCTCATCTCTTCCGTCTTCGTGCCCAATTGCTCCTCTCTGAGCTCAATCGACTCACTTCCGCAGAATGAATAACGATCGTGCCTGTACATGCTGATACATAAAGCAGCAATATATACATCTGTAATTTGCAGGAAAGACTAGTGAAATAATTATAAAGACATATATTTATTTAAATATTCTTCGTAGCCTCCTGTCTGTTGTTTCCAGTCTCATGTTTCTATCTACATTCTTTTTCCAAAGAAAAAAGGGCAGAAAATCATCAATATTGCGATATTATTATATTATCGAGATATTATAAATACCATTAAAATAAACAACAAAGCCTATCTCTCGAGAAGAATGCGCGATATCTTCGAGGAGTCTTCTTCGCGGCAAAGGATTCCCAACAAAAACGCGTCGTGCTCTAATTCTTGTTTAATAAGAGCCGACATGAGAATCCTCGTCGAGGCAACCGGTCGTGTCTTTCATCTCTCGCTCGTCTTTTGAAGCGAATGCTGCCGCAGTGCGAAATATCAAGCCGTCTAGATATCACTCAAACGAGATTGAGAGAACTTTCAACTGTGAAGTTTACGCTAGCTTTTAAATTTTACGCGAAACAAGTACCTATCATTTCTTTTTTCTGAAAAATGCGCGCACGCGAGAATTTCTAATATTTCAGAGCATCGTCCGCATGTGTAATAAAGAATGTCTGTGTAATAAAGAGTGAGTCTGTAATTCGACTCGGTTACAATTTCATACTGTTGAAACTGATTGAGATTAAAAAGAATTTTTCCGACAATCTAAAAGATTAACAGAGTAAATTAAAATATCTCAACAAAATTTCTCAATATTTGACTCACTAGTTGATTCTATTCACCTGCCATTATCCGATACATACAATATTGCTATAATTATAATTTATACAGTTTGTACATGTAAGTGGAACGCATTAGAAAATGCGTCTCTCTTTCTTCCGCACTAATGACATTTTCGCAAAAAGCGTTGCTCGATAGATGTAATAGTCGCGGACAAAAATAACTTCGCGCATAGTTAACAGTTTTTGTGCAAACTTTAGCAATCGCGAGCATTAAACTTTTCCAACCACTGGCACGCCGAATTAGATTTTCAGAGAAACGAGCGGCATTGTGTTGAGAGAGCGAGCGAGTGAGTAAGTGAGAGAGAAAGAAAGAAAGGATCACACGTGCTGAAGTTTTCAAACAAACAAACGGTGACAGCCATATGCGCAGCACCATGACTTTTTCATGAGGTTCTCGCATATATAATGTCGCAAAAATAAAACCCATAAATCGAGTGATGAAGAATTCGATATGTATATACATATAAACACATACAATACGAATACGTTGGAACGTAAACTTATTTGCCGCTACATTTCGACACATAATCGTAAAAAAAGATTATTCGGGAAATGAATTTTGTCGAGAGCGGATAACTGTATGCGTGCTTAACAATATTTGTATATTGACACAAAGTCGGGGCATCGGGATTACGAAACTTTACCGACAATACTCATGATGGACTAATACTTTCGAGAGGAACGGGGATTCTCGTTATCGTCGTAATTTCGTTGTGTTATTGTAGCTCCGCAGCAGCATGGTGCGACGACGACGAAGACGACGCGACGGACAAGAAGGACAGTACAAAAAGGACGACTGTCGACTTCAGTTTTATCAGTTGAAATCCACCGGGCGGCTTAAAAAGTTTTGATGTTACTGGCACAGTGACTCTCGGGAGAGCTGTCCCTGGAGAAAAGTGCTGATCGTGTGTGCCTTTCCATGCACTCCATCGTCCTTCTCTATCTCGTGTAACGTGCTTTCTGTCTTTCCGTTTCGTCCTCTTCGAGAGCGAGAAACCCTTTTCTCTCAATGCGACAAACGTAAATACAATAACAACTTTATGCCGCTCGTGTCATCGTAGTTTCTTACTTACTACACCGGCACAGCGCGTTTTCTTTCGAAAAGGAAACTTTTCTATACTTCTGTCAGCGACTATTTACTCGCGTCAACGAGTCACGTACCGATGTTCGCGTATCATCATTATTATTATTATTGCAAAATTGTACATTATTCACTGTAATAATAAAGTTTTACGCAAAGTCATTTTTAATGAAAATAAATTGTCAGAAAATAAAAAACAATATAAATAGAGTTTTTCCTCCTAAAATTTTGAAGATACAAATATTTTTCTCCAGTTTCGTAGGATGGTTTTAAAGTAAAGCTCAATAAATGCGATGTTATCAAGATACTTTAAAAACAAACGTGAAAAAATCTGTTTCCTGAATTTTTTTTATTTCAGAAATCGATAAAATGTAAATTAGATTATATCAGTTGACTTGGTCAATAGATGGCATTGTTGTTTACTCGTGCAACAGTGTGATAAATGTAGTAACGCTATATACTGAATGAAATTAAAAGTAAATAACGAGGAAATATTGAATTATTATGACAAAGATCGTCAAATTCACTGATTAAAACTTCGCAAATATATTGAAATAAGAATCTCTTAATTCATTTTCAGAAAAAAATTTAAGTAGCTGAAAACTTCTGACATTATCATTCAATCAAGCTTTCATAATTTCAATTCTCTCATAAGAAATCCATTTTCGTATAAACTCACGTATTCAGGGGCCCAACCAGTTTTAATCTCGACTATCGATATCTAATTTCTTCTGCCTTCTAATCTTAATCTTTTCATATGAAATCTTCGATTACATGCAAATCAATTTTATTACGAGCTTCGTATCTCTATTTACATTCCTCTCGCATTGATTTTACTTAAATAATTTCTTTTTTTTTCGATCAACAAAACATAAGTTGGTTACGTTTCGAATTCTATTTCACGTATTTACGTGATATAAATACGCGCGCGCGAGATCAGAAAATAATCAAAAACTTACTTTCTTCAATATAAATTTTTATCCGACTTGCTATTTACAAAAAGAAAAACGAAAAAAGAACTCTCTCTCTAAATGTGAAACGATTTTATTTCTCTTTTCCTTTTAAAATGAGTCGTCGGGCTTGACAATAACTTCGATCACTGACTCGTTTTCGTAGAAAAATTTTGGTGAATATTCGCACGAATGGTCGAACAGCTAAACGAGAAACGTTAATTCCCCTTGTGACAAATTCCCGACGAAGCCTTCGCAACGACGCGACGCGACGGTGGCGAATTCTCGCCCGAGTTTCATCGAATACAAATTGCACCGCCCCTATGAATTTTTTATGAAGCTTCGTCAGGATGCTACGTCAACAAACAGCGACGCGCAGAAATGATTTTGCTCGGTGGACTGTGGACGAAAGATTAATCGACCAATTTTTGCGGCAGACTGCATTGTTATGCGATCCTTTTTATAGTGCATACACCGCGCATAGAAACGCCATTATCCATATCGAGTAGAAACTAAAAAATCTGGCCTTAATCAAAATAGGACGAAACACATCTCGACGTTATCTCGGAGATACCAGAACCCTCGAACAATTGGTATTTACAAAATCTGGGTCGGAGTGTTCGTTAGCACGACAAGTAGCTTATCGGTGGTTCGTGTAATCCGGCAGTTTACAGTGCATCGTAATCGCGTGGTTTATCGCTGGTTAGACTAATAGTATAGTTTATCGGAAAACCGAATAATAGTAGGATTTATCGCTACGCACATCATGCTTAACAGTTTATTGGTCCAAGAGTCGTTGTAGCATACCTGAATGCGCACAAACTTCAAAACATACTGCGATAAAGCAGATAAAAAGAGACTTTGCTGATTTATCACAAATTACGAATATCGTTTCCTTGTACACATCCTGCTAGTTTTATACTTTCAGGAATGTTACTATTTTTCATTTCTAGTCTTCCACAGATTAAAGTTCATTAATCAAAAATTGCATATTCTTATAGCGTTTTTCGTTGGGAAAACTAATACAACACTGGTGCACATTGACACTGAGTGCAATTGAATGCAAATTAATTTACATATTGTATTTTCAGTATTAATAAATAATTTAATTTTTTTAACATTATATATAAGGTTATCGTGACAATAAAGAATATGTATAACTAAACAATTAAATTATTTATTAACACTAAAAACTATGGAAATGCCAATTTCACAGAGCTGCTCTACTATAATATATCAAAATTTCAGCCAAATCAAAAATCCAAAAGTTTTCGAGTGGCACACTTGGGATGGAATGCCTCTTATATATATATACTCATGCTTCATCTCTTGTAATGCACGTCTCTATACTTTTGCTTGTATACAATATTTCATTTTCACTTGTGTGCACTTTAATAAAGTTATTATCATGATCTTTTATAAATATAGACTTTAATACGATTTTTGCGAGCGAAAAAGAGAGAACGCAGTATCTGAAATAGCAAACATTGAACACGCAAGGTGAATCGAGGTGCCATTTCGAGAACTATCCTACAATAAATGGTCATACACGTGTTGAACGGCTAATTCACTAGGGTACGGTCAAGAGGAGGCAGAAACGCCGCGGTAGCCGTATAGGTAATGCAGTGATCTCTTCATTTCCGGCTGCCAGGCCTGCTCCGATTTAATGCATTTCGTCCAATTTCCGCCACCGCCGTTAAGAATACAATCGTTGCCAGCATTCCATCTGACTACTGACCCAGATATCGTTGCTTTTCCGTATCGATATATAAGTCACGTCCAAGTCGTATCGCTCATGAAAAGGACAGAAGCGAGCAGACAAACAACTCATGAGCAAAGCGTAAAAATTGAAAAGTTAAATCTGAAGCTCATCGCATTAATATATCATCAATGCGTAATGATCTCGCATACACAATTAGCTCATTTCGCAGTTGGCGTTTAGAGCGCCAGAAGAACTTAAGCCATTACCGGCATATTCAAGGCTTCGTAAAAAAAGAGAGCTTCTGCAGAGAGTTTATCGATTTTCCACATCTCAATTATTCTCCGGACTAATAACTGGGTCACTGAAATTTATGCCGCAAAGTACTGCCATTAGATCCAACTCTCCACTTCTCCATTATTCTTAATGCGAAATCTTCCACTCCACAGAATAGAACGCGAAAGTCTGTGGCGCAATGAGACGCATCGGCGACTGCATCGGTGGTGCATCGTGTGATTTTTCGTTTACGTTTCGTTCACTTATACATACACCCGTGACCTACAAGTAAATCGACCACTTGATATTCAATCTGCCAAACGGACACAATCCTCGTCCAATTCTGTGGACAATTTCGATGTACCAACATCAAGGCTTATCGATTCCATTTTCCTATTTATTTGCTTTTATTCATTTTCTTTCTTTATTGATGACCGACATGTTGCAATTAATTCAGTGTGATTAATAAATATAGAACGATAATAGATTAAAAATTTACACAAAATAGGTACATTTGAAAACTAATAATTATGAACTTCTAACGAATAGAAATACAGACATACAAAGATATTTTGTGGCAATAAATAGCATTTGTTTGATTATTGGAACCATTATATAATATGATTAATTTATAAGTATTTTGATTATTATAAAAACATATATAAAGCACAATTCATTGTGCGTTCGATCAGTTCTCTGAAATAAAAGTGTGAACGAGTTCCTCTTCCTAATAAGTTACTAAAATATATTTAAGATCCCATAACTATCGCGAACGTAAGAAATAACGTCGAAGGAGATAAACATCCCGCGGAGCCATCTAGTATAAGGTATCGCCTTGAGAGTCGTAAAAGCGGGATATATCCTGGGAGAATAGCTATATGTGTTTCCTGGTTTATATGAATGCGTATGGCAACGGGAAGATGTTAACACAAGAGACGCCGGTTGGTATATTCCAAAGTCGAATTTATACCGTTCCCTTTTCGCGTTTATATCAAATGAATTGTTCAAAGTAAGAAAAAAAATTACACAAATAGTTTTTCTATAGGAAAAGTCGTTAACGTTGTATATTAAAAAACTAAAAGCGAATTAATCTAATACTTGTATTAAAAATTAATCAATAGTACGCACGCGATTGGGTTGGGCCAAAAAAATATAATATTGTATATTTTTGACTTACAAACATACATTCTTCACCGAAAGAAATAAAGACAAACTAAATTAATTTAGTCAATTGAACAATTTTTTTTGTGTGCAGTAATTAAATACTAGAAGTAATTGAATGTTAATCTGAAAAATTGTGCTAGATATATTTATAAATAGATTATGATGGATGTATATAATATATGTACATAAAAAATTGTATCAAGTCACATTGGATATCCGGTATAGTTTACTTGTTATAATATAAACTTGCGCGACGCATCATTCTTTATGCTAATTTATTCGATCTTATATAGCATTCGCTTTGAACGACATCTCGGATGATGGATATGGTTTACCGTGATTTCGACTCTGTATCTTCACGGTACCGCGTTGACGAAGTCGTAGCGAATCCGAAGACGTTCGTCTACGCGTGTTTCATCTCGTCGATACCAGGAATCCAATTCGGCAATGGCCTTCGAGAACGTATTCCTCCGAATCTCTATCGATATACACGTCCCTTCGTACGTGGCATTTCGTCGTTCCCATTCGTCGAATTCCCGTAATACCATGCAACGAGATTCCGAGATTTACGCAAGTCAAATTCGACCTGATGAACGAAAATGCACGAAAAAAAATCTATTTGCAAAACTTTAACTAATTATACGAGCTCGACGTGATTGCCAACTGGCTGATCTAATTGCTGACAATGTGTCATTGAAACTCGATTATCATCGTTCTGCATGATTTAATTAATAATAAATTACATTATTAATCACAGCCGCTAGTGTTGACGTAATTACTATTTCAATCACAAAATATTCAGCCGCACACGCAAACAACTTTGTAAGAATGAAAATACGTTTCTTCAGTTTACAGTTCCGTTCCAAAGTGCGAAGAGACTTCGCAGTTTTTCACTCCGCGTCCTGTACTTTGTCCTCATAATTCTGCACCCCGTTTGCAAATGCAAGATGGAATGTGCAAACTGAAAAGGAAGAGTAAACGGAACTCTTCAACGAATCTCGACGAAACTTTTCTCCTACTATAATTCCAACTTTACAAAACGTCAAGCTATCCATCGTGCGACGAGACTTTCTGGATTTTCTCGCGACCGCGTTCTGCGGCGTCAAATCGGTGTCAGTATTTGGACGGCTATTCAAAATTTGTTAAATACCTGTATAACACAACAGAATTTACCTTCATCAAAAATTGACGAAGCTTCTACCTCGCTCAGAAAATACAAAATAAACGATTGAGAGATTAGAAAGTAATACTCCAACGAGTTTTGCAATTTATTCGAACATCGATATACTTTTGCCTTTCGTCTTTGGTTTCTTTCTATAAATAAAATAGAAATATCGTGCTCAGCGACCAAAAGATTTTAGTTACGCCACTGTCGAAACTTTCTCGAGCAATTTCGAGCGTAATGGTGCACTTATCGATGAGTCAACGGTTAGCTCACGATTAATCCCCACCATGGCTTTTTCTTAATTACGGTGAAACTCGAAGTAAACGGGTGAGCGTTGTTTGCAAATATCATTCTAACATAAACACGGCTTTTCTTTCGCGCATTTTCCTTAATTGGCGATTAGAAAGTCGACGTGAGATGTTTCCATTTCATCCACCTCCGATCTCTCATTTTGACGAGCAATGTTCGTAAATTCTCGCGCATGACGTCGCGCGCGTAGTAATGACAGACCATTTCGCTGTCCTAATGGCATTCAATCGCATTCAGCGAAGAACTTTATTACATACTACCACGCCTAACGACATAATCATACGTCGTATAATGACTTGTCGTGATTGACGATGGAAACGGGACAGAGGAAATGAAAGAACTTGATCGAGCAGCGATGCAAAATAATATGTTGTGGTATTAAACTGTCTATCGTTGTGCCAATTTGTAATACTGTGATTCGTAATATATACATAAAAATTTAATCGGCGATATCGGCGATTAGCGGGTTGCAGTCATCAATTAGATTGAGTTTAGGCTTGATTACGTATGTCACTAATTAATCTGTCAATTGCGGGGGAAGTTTCGCATCAGTAACTTCCGTAACTACGTTCAAAATCGAGAGGACGGTTAACGATGTTAACCGCTACGCTGCAACGCGGCGACTGTAACGTCAGTCTGGTGTTAAGCTACATGTAGGTATATAAACGATATAGTTTCATAAAATATTATTATATTAGTCGATTTTTAATCCACTTTTGCAACTATACGCTCGTTTATTGTAACACATTTTTACACGTTCATCTTCACATCGATCTATTTCCTCGAGTCGTGATAAAAAAAAAACGCGTTTGCGCGATAACGCAAACTATTATACTCGTTGTTAACATCGCATAGCATCACGAGGCGCGATAACCGATTTAGTGGTTTCAATCAACCACCAACAAAAAAAACCAGCTTTCAACGACCGAGCATTGCCGCCGGCAACGAGATGGAAACGACGCGACGGAAAAGAAGCCACAACGCGAAGCGAAACGATTACGCGGTTGTACAAGAGATAGTTAAAAAAAAAAAAAACAATCGTCACAGGTCAACCGGCGAGATCTAGTTTCGCGCGATAATACCGATCCGTCTATCTCGCGACAATTCGTGCGTGATGAGACAACAGGGGTCGGCGATCGGGACAGAGAAGCGGATGAGAGAGAGAAAGGGATGGCAGGCTGATGGCTTTTCCATGGGCGTGCTAGCGCGAAGTGGCCGGACGGAGCACGAAATGAACTTTGGAAAACGGTCGCCCCGGTTGATGCGCACAGCGAGAAAAGGAGAAATACGGAAGTCCGGCAATTTCCCGATGTAATAACAGGCTCTTGTTCGCGCGCAAAACGCTCGGGACTGGAGAACCCCGAGATATTGCTTTATTCAGCGCGGTGAACAGCAGTGAGTTGCAAAGAAGCTTTGTTACTCGCTCGATTCTTTACCCGTTCGCCACTTACGAAAGGGAGCACGAAGGGATGTATCGTGCTTAACCCTGGTATAACGGGCGAACAGAAACAAGGTGGAAACTATAGCGGCGACGATATCTAATATACAGAGCACAAAAGACATACTGAACATATCTGTTTTCTGCGGGTTATTGGAAACGACATACTTTGCGCGAGATATCAATTCTTTTGGAAGAACTACCTCTTAGATCCGCGTCACGAGTACCGTGTGTGTAGAATCAATAAAATAAAATGCCTCTGAAGCAAATAGCTCGAGGTACAGAAAAAATGACTACGTCATATTGTATATTATGCGCGTGATATGCAATACGAACGTAAAAGAATATTATTCCGTGTACGTTAAATCGATTGCACAAGACGTGTGTCTCATTTTGACGATTTTGACATTTCGCTAATAAAAAAAAAAGCGCAAACATCCTGAAATTGCATCATTCGCATAAAGCTGCGTCCAGACTGTCGAGCCGAAACGTGAGTCAAAGCGAAGCCATTGACGTACAACATATAACATTTCTTCAAATATGAAAAAAGTAGAATATTAATTATTATTATATTTAAATTGTTACATTAAAAACATATAATATTACTTAAATGTATAAGTCTCATAAAACATTTTATTTAAAATTACATTGTAACATAAAAAGCAATACGTAATAGAATTTATGTCTTTTATTTATTTACTGTTATGTTTTCAAAGGAAGGAAAAACAGGATTCTTATTTGACTGAGAATATCTTTAATATTAAAGAATACAAGGAATTATTTATGAATGTGATTCAGGAGATAGCCAAAAGTAGACATTCAATCCATCAATAGTTATTTAGTTGCTAAGCAACCCTTGTGGCTCCGTTCATGCCATAGACGTCGATAACATTTACATATAGGAGAGTTTTTAAAGTTAAAACAATATTTTACATTTGCAAGAATTTCTTAAATAAAAAAACATTTTTGAAATATTAAAATCGCGATGCATTTCATAAATATTAAAAATATTAACATTTTGTTATAAATATTTTTGAAAAAGAAAACTCTGAAAGGAAAACATGACCCACGTGGTTCGCTAGTGTCGCAAAAATAAAAAAAAACAGCGTCCTTTAAAAAAAATAAACGCCGCTAGTATTTATCGCGAAGCGAAGTCATCACGGAAAGCAATAAAGCGGCGCGGAAATGAAGATATCGAGTATAATAAAAGCCTCGAGCAGGAAGAATGGGAAGCTCGTTATTTAATAAGGTCGGTGAAAATGAGAATCTGATTGTCCACCCGAGGGGGCGCGTAATTGCAGTCGATAAAAGATGCAACGAAATGCGGCGCTTCATAGAAACTCACTTGGTATCTAATGGTATCAAGAGACGTCTTTTTGTTTCTATGCGCGCAAGTATCACCAACAATGTATCACGATGCGCTCTCTATTCAGCTTCCTCGTTTGCATATAGCGCACACGAATGTCGCATACTTCGTCGCAACGCGGGCAGTCACATATTGATATCTCGAAACTGGGCCAACGGGTTACTTAAAGTTAGGGCTTTTAAAACTGGAAAACTTCTGATGTGCTAAGTTAGATTAAACTAAATTAAATTAAAGAACTATTTCCGTGAAACACGAAATATCTGCCTGCAATGAGATATGTATTTATATCTTTTCATTTTCATGCAAATTCCATTTTGTATAAAATTTTTATACCTTTTTTTAATCTTCCTAACATCGTGAAAGTTATTTGCGTTTTTAATATTACGACAATATTATCCAAACCATTACACTCGCGATTCATGCATAGAAAAGTCATACCGTTATTCATCCCTAATTCAGTACACAACCTTACCACCAACATGTCTATTCGAGGCGGATTGTGAGAAAATGAGAAACTATCAGGTTGTATCCCATTGTAGAAACTTGTAAATGGGAAGAATAGTGTCTGTTTTCAAATTTCGAATTTCAAACCGAATATCGGAGAAAAGACTCGAGATGGATTCTCAGCTACACGATATTTTTTTCGAGCGGAAACCTCCTCCGGGAAGGTGAATAAAATGAGGAGGAAGGGCTGCTTCGCGGAGATGACGGCGGAAACAAATCTCGTGGGACCACAACGGCCATAAAACAATCGATGAGGTAGTTCCTGAGCGCGGATACGTCCGCTAAAAGTTTTAAAACCCACGGAGGAGGCGTTTAAAGGGCATCGCGCCCTTAGTGATGAACAGCCCTAGTGTCAGATCGAATGCTTCCAACGACAACGACGACAAACGTGATCCTCCGTTTTTCCGTTTCTCCCGTTTTCCACGGAGTCGATTACCTTTGAGACTCAGTCGCGCGTAAACACGTCCTCGTCAAGTAGACGGCGTCTTAATTTCTTTACGACTGCAAAATTGCCGCCACGGTCCAATTATACGGATGGTGGACTTTAACGATGTTATAGCAGCTGAGAATTGCTCTATGAATGCGTGATGAATAGACGGGGACGTGGGAGACGTGAGAGACGTAAAGCGAACGAAGCAAATTGCTATCCGATCGTTGAAGAAGAAAACATCGCACAATATCGTTTGCCATATACATTTTCAAGCGATCTCTTGTTTATAATCTTAAAACAGTAATTTTATTTTAGTAATCTTATTTCTGAGTCATTAAATTTTTATGTGGATCATATATGTATACAATCATAGATTTATAAAGTCCGATCCAAAGTCACAAAAATATAAAAATAAAGAGAGAGAGAGAGAGAGAGAGAGAGAGAGAGAGAGAGGATGAGGAAATATAGACTAAAAAAATATTATTCTACCCAATCTCATGAGAATTTCGTGCAAATACATCCTCATCCTCATTTAGAATTCAGTTGGCGAATTTCTAGCCACAGTTACATTGGTATACGTATGCAAGGACGAGCACGCAGTTAACCCACGTAACGTAATTGCGTACGCGCAGAGTCGTGGAGGACGAGGTTAAAGAAAAATCGTCGCAAAGTTACGTAGGACTTACCCAAGAGTCGGAGCGCAAAGTTCTTAATTAATCCTATTAATTAGATACACCGTTGTTGCAACATCTGACGACGCTTGAGACTCGACGAAAACTCGCGCGTTGCATGAACTTATCGTGTACGCTGTACAGGTTATGAAGGATCGTTAGGAATAAAGCTAAATTTACACGTCACCCTTTTCACGATCGTCTTATAGTAAATTGTGAAAATGAAGAGAAAACGGAAAAATTGTATACGCATTATTTTGGCGAAATAATTAATTACCTTTCTCGAATGACAAGAAAATCTTACTGCAAAAAAGATTGAATTTACTAAAAGTGTATCCAAAAATTTAGCTATAGCAAAATAATTATGTAGAAATCTCAAGTATAATGAGCGAATATAACATGAATAATAATACGCGCGTAATAAGATTTCTATTCTAATAAAAAATTAATAAGTATTAAATTAAATAATATAATGTTAAAAACAGTCAAATGTAAAACTATGTAATTAAATTAAAGACGCTATAAGTAAATAAGACATTCCAAATATTCGTTTAATTTCAATATGAATTTTATTACCTAAGTATTATACTAGCATCGAAACTCTAACCACTCACGTATCTTGAAACCACGTATCGTCGTGTCAATATATTCTGAACATCACCTACTTTACAACTATTCATTCGCACCCGAGCTCGCATCGAACATGTAATTTAAGAAACATGGATACTTCGTAAAGAAAATAGGTTAAATATATTTATTTCCAAAGAAATTTGCGTATCATTTACCGCTCGTCTACTATTAATATACAATTGTTATGTTTTATTTATTCATTTTGGGAGACATTTCTTGTCATGTGTTGAACAGAAAGCTTCGAAAGCGAGACGTGTAATAACGTGGCGTATCTCAAAAATCAATTTTGCATTTAAATTACGAGATACAATTTATTGGATCTGTTAGAGAGATTGATGTTGCTTGTGTGTGTAGGAAGTTGTAAATCGTGTAAATATGCTTCAAGAATGTATAACACGCAAGTCTGCTTCGGTGTTTCAAGAGGTATAAAGTATCAAGAGAACGACTTCGCAAAAACTCGAGAAATATGCGTAAGTAACGCTAACGGTTTATATGCTAGTAAAGCGATTAAAAACTGCACGCGCGCTAACGGAAATTGCGCTCTACCCCTAAGGAATTGCTAGCCGCTTACATTGGATTACGTATCGAGCAAATTTCCTAGAAGGCAACGTAGTTCTTTTAATATTCACTTGGATCGCAAAGGGTTCCAAAACCCAGAAAAAATATATAACGTCTATTCTATTCAAGAAGTAATTACAGAATACTTTAAATGACCTATTAAGTCAAATAGTTCGACAACTTCATTATCTCTCGCAGTTTAATTAAGAAAATTATGTGCTGTCGAATTTGACAATTAATTTGTGAAATATAATTTGTCTATCGATGGTCTTCCTTTTTAGCCTTCAAACATTTTCTTTACACATTTTACAAGATTTACATTTCCTGATTTTGATCTTTAACGTTTTTTAATGATAAATTTGAAAGTTTTAACTTGAATAAAATAATTTTCGGAAAACCAATAAAATTTTCATTTTATTTATCCAAGAATTAAAAAAAGAAACTGTTTCTAAGAATATCCTAAAGTATATGCAACAAGCGGATACATCGAAAATTTCATGTAAGCATGTATGTTTTAAAAATCATTTGTGGCGAGAAGGTTTCTTCCACTCACTTTCAGGTAATCTTTCACGTAATCTAAAATTTATTCGACCTTGATATTCAAACAGAGCCACATCATTGATGAAATAAAGGTGAGAGGTCCAAAGGCAGTTTCTTTGCTCCCAATCCAGTCATTCCACGAGTAGGAAGTCGCGTCGTGAAGAATACAGTAAGCTTGCCTCATTCGCCGGCAGAAGGATTTCCGCGGAACGCAATTAAGTGGCGTAATGAGATTCCTATGACACTGACGACGACGGCGGCGGCTTTTCAACGTGTGCACAAAAACAGCGGAGCACGACTGCGGCGATGATTCCACGTAAAATTCGGAAATGGCTCAAGTTAAATGAGCATTCCCGCCAGACGCAGAAAGAAGATCGGATGCCTAATTAAACTTCCGACCTCCTTTGGGCTTTCGGTAGCGAGACATGGCGCGTCTTCGTTAACGCTTTGATGGTGAGATGAAGGAGAGCACGCGATTCGAATCAGCGAGCAAAATGTGGGCAGAGATTTATAGTGCCTCATGCTAGCATATCCGGAAACTGAAATTAACTTGCTGTTCAGACAGGTGTTGCAAAAATGATTTCCGTTTTAAATGCATAGCAATGATACGCGAAATAATATTCCTCGTATACATCGTCGATTTGTAATTCTCTGTATATCGTATACGGGGAGAAAGAGTAGCGAATCTGTCCCACGGGACAAATATTCTCCGGCAATCTAGCTTCAGCTAGCTCCATAGTTGCCGCCGTCCTGTCAGCATAAAGACTGGTACAATTAAAATTTACGCGATTTAATCCAAGTGTCGTCCTGCACGTTGTCTCTTTCTCTCTCTCTCTCTCTCTCTTTCTCTCTCTCTCTCTCTCTTTCGTATGCACGTACCTGCACATGTGTTCGTAACAATCTCGCGGTTGCATGCACCGCGCGCTTCGCACCGATGGCAGGTATAGCCCCGTATACGAAACGGAAACGGAGCACTTAGGGCAAATATTAATGCGACCATTTGCATTTTAAACGAACTCAGCTCGACGTCGCGCTACCACGGAGATTTTCAACCGCGCCAAGAAACCGTTGGAAGGAGGAAAGAACATACACGACGAGAGAAAGAAAAAGAAGAACTTCATCCACCCTATTCTCCGCGTATTTGCATATCCACGTTATTTCACAAGATTAACTTTTATCTTTTGCCGGCACGAGTCTGCTGGACGGCCGCGACAGGAGAGAGAAAATCGGCTGCGATCCTACTCGGAAGTTGTTGATCGTAAGACTTTTACTTTACGCCAGACGCGCCGTAGAAACTGATTGCAAAAGTGCGATAAAGTTATCGCGGGACGCGAGTCTCTGTGCCACGAGAAAAAGGTAAATCGCGGACTTCGCGGCGATCTTCCGACAACGAAGAGTTAATTGAATTTCAAATCCTCCTTTGAGGAAAAAATTATATTGCACGCCCTGTGTATACTTTTAACAGAAAGTATAACAAAAGGGATACTTAGAAAGTGAAACGACAAATGTTCCATTCTGCGATGTGAAGATACAACAATGGTATCGAATATGACACGTATGAGATACGTTTGATATTTCTGTGTTTTTTTTCAACATCAAACTTGGCCGCGAATTAAGATTCTCGTCAAAATATGAAATTAGTGAGAAAATGAAGTTTTCTTCCATTTTATGTATCTAAAGTTTAATTCGGCAAAACTCCTCAATTTTCAGAACTAATTGACTCCGTAAATATATCTACGATTTAAGCTCCAACGAAAGGGAAACACCAAATTAAAATGTAAATTACATTACAATACAACGCTCTGTATATTCAAATGTGCGAGGTATTAGTTCTCCTATTAGACTCCGATAATTCCGTGGACGATCGCTTAGGAGTAAAAATAATACGTAAAACGATCAGTTATTCTCAGGTTATTTCAAGATAAATGTAAAGGAAAATATTACGCTAAGTAGTAACTTAACACGTTTCACTATTTACACATGTTCATGATACTATCGATCCGAGTTTACACCGTTCGGAAAGATCCATAAAGTGCGGAAGAATCGTATCAGAAATAAAGACGGTATTATACTCTCAAGTCAATATGTGTGTGGCAGTGCTCTCGCAAATACGCGAACATTATAAAAAGTTTAAGATTGTGACTCAGGTGAAAGAAAATATAGACGATTGTAAAGTTAGTAAGATTCGACGGAGCACGTTCACCGCATTTATCTCATTTATTGGCACCGCGCATTCGGCGGTAAACGTAATCGTATAATTTCGAGTTCCATTCGTTCGTTTCGCCAAGTTTTATTCCGCTGGCATCCTTCGCGGACTCCACGAAATTCGTCAAGAGTTTTACTACGATCTAACGATATTTCTTTAATCACTCCATTTTTACGAGTGGCAATGTCAAACTCTCTTGTACAATGATATCAATTTAATTGCACGATCAAATGCATTTCCGAAACAGCTGCTGCCCCATCGATTTATCGCATGATAAAAAGCAACGGAAAAAATACAACGAACGGCAGATGCTTCCTACTCGCGATGGAAATCAGAATCGGCCAATCGTACGAATCGAATGGCGTCATAAAATTTCATGTGCCATGGTGAGATGATTCTCTTACGCATACGAAGGAGTCTTCGATCGAATATCGTACACTTTCCGCGGCTTGCCAAAGTGACTTTGAATGAAGCTCAGAAAAGTACTTAAATTCTTCGCTGTGTGTTTAATTAAGAATTCTAAGTCTCTTCCAAAAGGAAAATTATAACAGATTAAGAATTTGTACATAAATTCCTTCGGTTTGTTTCTCTGTGTGAAAGAAAGCGTAGTAGATTTAAGATACGTTATATGATATTATGGCATCCAGGTTTAATATCTCTCTTGAGGAGAACTTAGGTTATTTTTCTGAAAGACAGGGAAAACACTTGGGAGAGTCCATAAGAGACGAGTGAAATTCGGATCCGACTCACTCAAGCTGTTGTCTGTTAGACCACTGAGAGAGAGAGAGAGAGAGAGAGAGAGAGAGAGAGAGAGTCCTTTAAGTCAAGGAGCTTTATAGGAAACTAACATTGATAATAAACAGTGCTGAGTTGCCTCCAAGCGTTCTGTCTAAGATCGTAAAAATAAAGATCGTATTTACAGTTCGAGATATTTATTATCTGAGAATATACAAAAGATCATGTTTTATTTATTACCCATATAAACATTTATTTTTAGGAGCACAAATACTTTTTTCTAAGTATTTACTGTAAAATGTGAAACGAGTTTGATGACACTATTACTATGATTGTAAACTTATTTTTACGTATAACATGAAAGATTGTACAAAATAAATATGAGATAAAAAAATTATGATAAGTTCATAAAATGATAAGTTCTTTTACATAAAAATTGTTTTATATACGCAAGTTTAAAGAATATTTAGTTAAAACAATTAAAAAATCGTCATCATGAATACAAATAAAATTCTGAATAAACGATAATTTATTTATAGAGATCATTCTGCCAAGTAAGAGTGAAAAAAACATGAAATTGTTCAATGATTTATCAAACAAGGTTAAGTGCGAAATCATATAAATAGTATCTTCAGTTTTTCAAAGATATTTTAAAGAATTCTACATTTCTAGGCAGGGGATCTAATGTTACAAAGTAACATCCTTTTCTCAATCTTTACGAATAACAAGAAAATAAGAACCAAAAGCGGCCTTTAATGTTCTAGCTACGAATGCCTGGATTTCAAATATGAATGGAAACGTGCACGTGTATCTTTACCGCCAGATATTCAAATCGCATGATATTGAATGCAGATTCGGTAGAAGATAATATTATTATAATTCGATAAGGAACATCTGCGCACAATAGCTGATAAAATCAACTGTACAAATTAGTGTTTTCTTCCTTGTTATTTGTTTTATTATAAGATAAAGACATAAGCTAATAAAACACACGTATACACTGTAGAAAAATTAACTAATAATTTTAATTTAAAGACATATAAGTGGACTTTCTGAGACATTTTTGTGTTAATTTTAACATTTTTGCATGTCTCAGAAAGAAAGTCCACTATATGTTTTTAAGATAAAATTAATGTTTTATCTTTTACAGTGTATAATCTATTCAAAACGTGTCTAACTTATTTAATTTAAAGTAATTTTAATATTATTTTTAATGTATATCAATAATTTTAATATTAACATGTAAATTTATGTAATTTATCCGATGAAACGTATATTGCACACACATACAGATCATGTAGCTGATTAAAACAATTCTTCATCAAATCGAACACAAATGATTTATCATTGTAAAACGATATTAATTTTCAATCGATACATTCTATAACTATATCAATGCAACAAAAATTAAATTATTGAATCGGTAACAATCGATATAGTTAAATAATCGTCAATTGAACTTTTTATCAATTTTCATTGTACCGTTATTCTATCTGTAACTGAACTTACATTTTGTCTGATTGAAAAAGGAATTAGCCCAAATTAATCGAAGTGTCTACTATCAAATGTGATCCGATAAAAGTGGGACTCTTCATGCCCACTGCCAGTTAGGGCTGTGACAAATCGAATGTAAGGGAATGCGGGAAAGACATCGCTTTATCACACATACATAGAGAGAGAAAGAGATAGTACGCGATCTTGTGTCATGGGACGAGACTGGCACGAGAGTTTAGACGTTCTCCTGCTCCTTTTACCGTTCATCTCATATGACGCGAACAGAGCGGGAAATAGGCTCCTAGTAAACGCAAATTAGATCTCGAAAACGTCTGCCGTACATGCGCGTCGATCGGATTGACTCCGCGGGGCACAAAGACGACAGTAAATTGAATTCCCGGATTGAATTCCGGCCAATTTCGACCTAATTTCCATAGCGGCGCGACACGCCGCGCCGCCGCCTATAAGCTGATGGCAAAATTTCAAGCGTCGTCTCACGATCCCGAAGGTTTCTTTTCGAGTAGATACATGCTTCACATGCCCTGCGCGACACGAGTATTTGCAATGAAAGCGATATAACGAAAGCAGAGTATTGTCGAGTGGTCGATATTACGATAAAGAAGCTCCACTCAGCAAGCTTCGTATAAAAGCATTCAGTTATATAATATAGGAATATATATAAATATACTGGGTGTCCAAAAAATCCATTCAGCATTTATATGATAGATAGTATATACCATACTGAGTAAAAAAGCATTTTGTTCATTGTCAGTGTGATGTGTACTCTCTGTCATATAAATACAGAATGGTTTTTTTTTAAAACATCTTGTAGATCAGAGAAATGCAACTAAATTTTTTGATATGCCAAATATAAAATTTGAAGTTATAACGCGAGTCACATCAGTAAAATTTAGAATTCATATTTTTTTGTCTCTTCTTCGAATTATCTATAGGAATCACCACGTGGAGGTGTTTTGCATAAACGAAGAATGATTTTAAGGAAGTTATTTCTTCTGTAAATTTTCCCGTAAAATCAATTAGCGTAATCAATCTTTCTCAGTAATTAATATTTGATAATTTATTTATAAAAATTAGTTGCAAAATTAATTTTTGTAAATTGCTTTTTACATCAAAAATATTTTGTCCACACATGCTCCGATTCTATTTATTATTTATCCAATTACTATTCCTTTGCTAACCTAATCTAACCATAAATAAGTCTTGATTGCACAACGAATGATCTAACATTCATTATGTACAACAAAAAATAAACAAACCCGGACTTTTCTTTTATTGTATTTTGCGAGTAACGTAATATGATCGGAGCCACGATTTGCTGATCGCGCAGAAAACGCAAATCTACAAGAATCTCGCAGGTGGGGAGCCTAATAATGCGATGGTCAGTGAAACTGCGACCCAGTTAGACCGCATGACCCACTTGGATGCATCGTAATCACCGTTGATGCACGATATGAACTGTATTTAGAGGTAAACACATCACGTGGCCGGAAGTCTCCTATTGCGTTCTTGTTTGCCTAGGATACACCGGTTGAATTAGTTTCGAGTAGCCTTCAACAAAGATTGCAAACGTCGGAGTTTTGGCGTGCAACGCAATGTTGTTTGATTGGCACACGTAGTTAAAGTTCCATGCCATTCGTGTAATATGTAATTACTCGTATCATCCGGATAAACGGGCTCTTTTCACGTTTGTTAAAATCATATATTATAGGTATGTCGGTTCCCCGATGGCGAACCGCGGATTAACAATTCGGGCAGTGCTTCGAATTATCCGGTATGCCGAATATGCCGAGTATATACAGTTATCGCAATTAATCGCAATAGTCATAAATCGATAAATTGTATCGCATATTGTGGATGCGTACCTGCAGTCGCGGATCATCAGGAATATCTTTCCGAGCAGAGAAGAACGAGCGAATAACGAACGTGTATAACATCGTTGGAGAAATCTGGAGATTTATTTTCGGTTCATCCCGACCTTCAACGCTATTTTCGACACGCGTGATAACCGGTTCCTCCTTTACATACATATACATACTATATATAATAAACGTGAGAGTAGCGCGGTTGTTTGTTGGGTTGGTCACGATTATACCGTTGAAAAACAGAGCATAGCCACATTCATAACTAATTTAAAATGAGCTAATTTAGAGAATATTATCACAAAAAAGATTATACAATGTTCAAGCATATTTATACGAAACGGTATTGATACTTAATAGCAGATTACGATATGCAAGCACGCAAATGTTAATAAGTCATAATAAATAAAGATAAATTAAAATAAAATCAAACAATTGCTTTTAAGTGTTAAATATTAAAAAATATAATGTATGACTATATCAATACATATAACTTTTAGATTCGTCTTTAGATATTAAAAATACCAGTAAAATAAAATTAATAAAATTTTATTAAAATAAAATAATTTCCCGTTCTCCCTGCTAGTCATCTGTAATCTTCTTTATTGATAACAATTTGTAGACCTTGAAAGATATCGAGTTATTTGTATAATACACCAGCTCTTGTATACATATATGTATATCTCATTTTTAAATAGAACTGCATCGACGAAAAGAAATGAGAATCGATTGTCGGGGAAAAATCCTGGAGATGGTCGCGGGATGACATCGGATCGAAGATAAATTGAATACGATCATTCCGATACCCTCCGTTACCATCTCTCTTTCTCCCTTCTCTGCAATCTCGGCGTAACTTATAATAAGAAGAATGATAATGCAGCGAATCGACCGGAGCATAAGGAGTGTGTAATAGAAACCAAATGAGCCAGGCGATATTCTATGAAAGGAAAAATATTTCTATGAGGGCTCTGTTAGAAGAAATACGATGTCTCCAAACGAAGGACGCCCTAGAGTGCTACTTAATTCCGCTTTTAAAAACGAAAATTTAAAAAACTTCCCTATCTAATTTAAAAAACTCCTTCCTAAATCTAACGCAAAATACGATTATGCTAACTGACAAAAATTTTTGCATTTTCCCTAAATATTCTGTGCTCTCGCATCCTAAATCTTTCACTAGTAATTTACTTCTCGGGTTTGTGACATAATTAAAAATTTGAAAAGAATTTACAACGCACCGAGACTCTTAGATCAATTTTCGCAATATATTGTTAAACAAGATTAAAGTTACCACGAGATTCATCGCAGTGAAATTCATTCATAAATTTCTTGGTGACCTTCAATTTTTGTGAGAACACTTTACAAAAGACCATGCGCTACATTGTAAAAATGATATCAAAATAAACTAACAGTCAAAAGACACCATGTTTGAAATAGATATTCTAGATTGACCATATGTTGAAAATCAGAGGCCAATGAGTTCCTGGACCAAAATCTTTTAGTTGTTTATCTAATGATCCTCTTCAAACTCTACTTTTATTCGAAACATTTTTTTTCTTAAGATATTTTGTGTCTAAATTAAAATGACTAAACATGCCCAAATTGGATACAGAATCCAATAGAAACCCAACATTCAACTATCTTGAATACCTATTCCAAACGTGATTTTTCGTTAGGTTTTCTTGTATCATTTATGGAATACGTTCCCTCATTAGTATAGTGTTGCAAAAATAACATTTTCAAAGAGCCTTTTCGAAACTCCTTTCCAAAATACAAAGAACCACTTAACGACATTGCCGTGACAAGCCGAAATTTCAGATGCGCTGACTGTGTGTCTTCGCGACATCTGTTGCGCACGTGAGAGCTAGGACCTAGGCTAAGGTGCCTTCGTAACTCTCGTTTAATACGAAACATGCATTAACTCACTAAAAGGCCTAGACACGGGACGCCCCTCAATGCAAACTATGTCTCGAGGTCGTCTTTGTAATAAATCAAACACTCACGAAAATGTCAACTAAATTCTGCTATATACCTGCTATAAGAAGTAGATTATAGTTATGTAGGAAAAAAGATCGTATGGAAACAGATAATTAATTGATTCTAACTGAATTAAATAAATTCTAACATACAAAGAATATAGTAGGCACGTGTTATTAACATACGAATCAATACTAGCGCACTGAAAGCACGTTGTGCGAGATAAGGTAACATTTATTTTCTCCGTCGATCGGCAAGATTTAGAGAACTTTTTAAACAAATTTATCGCTTTTATCGTTAATATAAATCTCCGTAAATATAGGTTGAATATATTTGTATATAATCAACCTTTAAACATGAATATTTTTTCCGATAAGAACAATACTATATAGGCAACGTTCAATATATTTCGACAACCTATATTGGATAAGTTGGACGTTATCTAGAATCTTTTGAAATCACTTTGAGTCCAGCCTAACGAAATCGACAGCATCTTCGAAAGACAAAAAGCAGTTAGAAAATTTAATCACGCAAAGCTTTGTAAATTAACGTAAAAACAGTTAAATACGCGATGTTACTTTTGCATTCGTGTGTATGAGGAGACAAAAAAGACATCAGAGTGAGAGAAGTTTCTTGGTATCAAAACCAAGAACGCCCGCAGCACTATATAAACTTTGTCGATATGAAACTTTCCTCTGTAAATCGGCGATCAGCATTGCTCTACGCGCGAATTTGTAGAAATCATTGAAAGGACTTAATGCTCGTCGCGAGCAACGATCTACAAATCTACATATCGATTTATGAAGGAAAAGCTAACGTTGAAAATCGCCATGCGATCTAACTTTTAATCCAATTTTTTATGAGTCTCCGTCGTTGAAACGAGTACTGTCATTTCTGTCTTTGTGAATCGCACTGTACATCGCTCCCGCGATTTTCTGTACGAAATCGCAAGTTTCGCTACGCCTCGAGGCGTTGTTGCGCAACATGAGGACGTACTCTCTGCAAAACGCGTACAATTGTCCCGACCCGACTCGCGTCGCGTCTGAAATACTCCAGGGAGGAGTTTGCATGATGAATCATTCAGGCGTCGACAAGAACGGGGAGCAATTCGACTTCACACACTGTTCTTCTCCAGTGGATTTTGATTAATTGTAATTTGGTGTTACATGGACAATACCATTCTCCTTCCTCCGAAAAAAGAAAACAAGGTCAAACTTGCCAAACAATATGCCAACAAATATAAACGTCCTGTTACATTCTCTGGGATTTTTGATTCCCGAAATACATTACAACAGACGTTATCTTGTAGAAAATAAAAAATTGTATTTAATAAAACATGTCTTGTTATTTTATCATACGTCTCTCATTGTCTTTTATAATTAAATTACACGTATATTATACACGTATTTTAAACCAAATTAAACAATATTATACTTTATTAGGATAAATCATTAATGGAGGACACATCATTCATACTGTATTATTTATTAATGTTCGACCTGACGTTGAAAGAGACAGAACGATTAATTCCAATGAAAAAGCAAATATATGATCAAATATTTCCTCGTAAATATAATTAGACTACTATATCGTATAACCGTGAAACAAATCTGTGAGTCGAATATTTTCTCGCAAATACAATTAGGCTAAACTATTATTTATTATTAGATTATTTGATTTATTGATATGATTTGATCAAATTCAAGATACGTGATAATCAAGTTTAACTGAAAAATCAAATGTGTGAAATCAAATATCTCCTCGTGGACATAATTTCGAGGTAAATTTGGAGTCCATTAACACGAAGCGTATCTGGATTGCTGATATGTAACTTGTATGGCAAGATAAGCGTTTCATATTTGCGTTTTGCGGCGCATTTGATTTGCCTAGCAGGTAAATATTGTACGGCGTAAACACGGAGACGCGCGGACGAGAATGGACGAAAATTACCAACAATTATTTGGTGTTTATTATCAAATTCGACTTGCGTATAGCTAGAAACGGATTGCCAAACGTTTGCTGTTATTTTACATAATAGATGTATGTGTGGTGTATATATGTATTATGTACAGAGTATATATAATAGATATATATATACACAATATGTACGTGTGTGTGTCACGCTAGCAGTTTGTCCATTGTGAAGGAGAACAAAAGCGTACGACTTACCTTCTCGAGACACTCCTGGCCGATGGCCTTCGGGTCGACCTGTACCTCGAGGATAACGGAGTTGGCTTGACTGACGAGGCACCACATCTTCGCGATCGCTCCTCCCTCGGCGACCTTCGAATCTGCGTCGAATTAATCCCTCGCCGTAGCCCGGCGACTCTCCTCTTCACAAGAACCAATGTGCACTGTTATCGCGCCCGACGCGACTTCGTTTACAACGAAGATAATAACGATAACGAAGGTGACAGTAACAATAACAACAGTCTCTCGTTCTCCGGATACGCGGCTGGTCGGCGACCGGTCGTGCCCGGCGGTACGTTCTTTGTCATAACAAAACTTCAAAAGCTACGTACGTGCACAGCTGTCACTGCGACGGGCTCGCGCGCTACGACTACGTACGACGTCGACAACGTGCTCGTTCTCGTGTCGGAGACCGAACGCGGCTCGTCGGCTTCCATTTCTCGGCACGGAATGGCACACGCACTAACCGCTCGTCGCCGCCGCGGGTCAGTTCGCGAAATCGAATCGCTCTCCGGCCGCTCGATCGAGTGGCGCTAGCGCCGCAGCTGACACTACCGTCGGGACTGGCACACGAACACAAGCAAGCGGAGCACGTACCGTCGAGTGTGCGGCGCGGTGCGGCGCGTCAACCTCACGGGGACGGGAGTTAAGTACAGCTGATCATCCCTACCACCACGCGCGGCGGCGCGCGGCGCGCATGGCCACCCCACCAGTGGCGTACACAACGTTCATGCGTCACGCGTAAACAAAACGTGCAACGGCGACCTTTGGAATCATTGTTTTATGTCCAAAGCCTACAAAATGCGAATCTCATTTATAATTTAAATCAGCTTTCGAAATGGAATTCTATTTGTAATTTTGTACTTTGTACACGTACGTATATTCTGATTCTTCAAATGCTTCTTTCGCATTATCGGCATTGTCTGAAATAGAAAAGAATATAGAAAACATTATTTCCTCTGAATTTAAGCAGTAGATCTAACAAAATTTCTAACTAATTAATATAATATGTTACATATTATCTATAAATAACAAAATTTATAATTTTATCTCTATGTTAAAATACAATAATAAAACAATACATTTATATGTCAATTACCAATTAAATTAATCGAATTTTGGTCGAAGTCACTTTAATAATTGGCAACAAAGAGATATATATAATATTAATAAAATTTAGTTCGGAAATTCAACGTTGTATTTTAGTATTTACATCCTCACCTGTCACAATTAAATAACAAAATTTATAATTTTATCTCTATGTTAAAATACAATAATAAAACAATACATTTATATGTCAATTACCAATTAAATTAATCGAATTTTGGTCGAAGTCACTTTAATAATTGGCAACAAAGAGATATATATAATATTAATAAAATTTAGTTCGGAAATTCAACGTTGTATTTTAGTATTTACATCCTCACCTGTCACAATTAACAATACATTTTAATTAATTTAATCAATTATCAATTTCATTGCACTCATTTGTCGATTATTTCAAAAAAGTGTTCAGCAAATACCATATTTTATACGTGACGCGTAAAAAAACAATATTCCTTAAAATTGATACTTTTAAGAATATTTTAATATCTGATATATAAATCTTTTACAATCGTGCAGATGCGTCATTGCAATATTATGCACATATTAATTTAGAAAACGAGTTCGTATAAATAATTAATTTAATATAACTCACCTGCAGGGTACGGTAGGTTCCTTCATTCCCTCGCTAGTTCCTTCTCAGAAAATGCCCTCGTAAATCTCATCCAGGAAACGATACAGGATACACACTTCATTACTCACAACTTCGAAACTTGTTTCGCGCGCTTTATGCGCGTTGAATAAACGCATATATTCGTACCGCCATGTTGAAACATGGAAATAAATCGCGTTTCGTTGCACGATATACGATTTGTGTTTAGCAGATCGTTTCCATTAGGAGCAGTATTTACAACACAATCTGTTTCTTCGATACATTCTCTAATGGTTGTTCGTACCGCGACTGTCCGAAAAGAAACGTTGCACGACTCGTTCTATACATTCTCGGCGAGATCGGCGTTCATTTTTTCGCACTCACTTAGATTCTCATATCAGTCTCGATTATAGTATTCTCGATAGTAATCTCGATTAAATACGACGAACTTGCGGTAGTTGTATTATACACCCGTCGCTTTAATTGACACTTCCGACACAAATTCGCGATTATTCACGGAGCGGTGACCTTCTTCGTCCGAACAGTAAAATCTAACTGTCATGGCGGTCAAACAGCCGCGCAAAATTGAGAAAATTTAAAATGTGAATGATTTGAAAGTTAGATGCTTTTTTCGCGCTTCTCAGCAAACTGTATATCAATTCATCCAATATTCTTTATAAGAATTTGAATAGACATTTGAAAATTTACGTGAAAATTTGCAAAAGACAGTGCGAGGAAGGAAAGTAGAAAATAAATTCTTATTTCAAATAAAATAGTCGTGTGCGTCGGCGCGCGCAAATTGATCGGCCAATCAAATTTTCTATACGTAGACCAATATATTTATAGAAAGTTAATCAAGATTATGAATAAATAAACAGATTAAATGTTTAAGATGCTAATACCGACTAATTCATAGTCCGTTCTTGTTTTAAGATCATTTAAAATTGACTTATAACATCTTAAGGATTGTATTTAAGACGGTCTTAAATATAAGAATTGACTACATAAATACCGAACGTATAGATCGTCTTAAGTATCGTTTTAAGACATCACGAACAAATCAGAGGACTGCATTCGCATCTTAAGATATTGCTATTAAGATCATAAACGCTTTCGATTGTAGCCAGTAATAATTTATCTAATGTAAGGAGCTTTATTTAATCTGATTTAATTAAACTGATTTTTAACCAGTCATAAAAAATATCATAGAAAAGAGAAACCAACGAAATACATTATTTTTTGCTATATTTTTTATATATAGAAATGTATTTTTTTATAAAGTCTTGAAAGTGTTTTTTTTTTTATAAAAATATTTCTGCATTGCACACGTTATTTAAGAAAAAGTTTAATATCAGATTTTGATTTTAATCATACAATAAGAAAATTATATATAATCACAAGTTTTATTGTAATTTTACATTGATTGTTAGAGTAATTCGATAATATATATATATATATAACGATAATCGTGCAATTGTTGTACCAGGAGAGAAATTAGCTCGAACTTGTAATTGTAAATTATAAAACAACATGCATAAATGCTGAAACCATGAAGGAAGACCGACGCATTGTTAAATTTTCATGCGTCATCAATAATCAACAAAACCGATAACGTGGTTATTGATCGAGGTTTAACGAACCTTTCAATATTTTATTGCGATAATTCTTTAAATATTCCACTAATCGAATCTACAGCACAATTAATTGTCAAATTCGACAGCACATATCGGAAAAAAAGATTATACATGCCAAAAGTAAAATGCTTATATAATCAAATAGAGGATCTTTTTTACAATTGTTACAATACACATTGTAAATTAATCAAGTAATACGTTTCTTTTAGTTTTATTTCTTGAAAACGTAAAAGTTCTCCTCTCATTAACGTTATATATATTTCTCTTCTCAAGATGATCAACATTTTCGAGCTTATTATACAGTCCTCCGAAAATAGCAGTAATATAAAAAGGGTAAAAAATAATTTTTTAGTTTTTCTTTCCTCTTTTTATATTTTGTATACTAATACTGTACAGACAACCAACCAGCTCACAGAGACAAGGATATACATGTAAGGCAAAGCTGCCCATCGCAAGATTAACAGAGATTTGAAAAGTTCTCGCTAAAAGATGAGAAGTTTGAATGTTGCTACATCGTCGCGTAGTCCACCGTCGACTGGGAGCATGTCCGTGAACCGCGAGAGGCTGTAGGGAAAAATCTCATAGCGCGTCCTCGATGTAACAGACCATGGAATGACATCTAATGGCATATACTAAACGACATACAACTTGTTATACCACCACCCTAAATCGCTTTAATCGTATCCATCTTAACAATCGTACATCGTCCTGATGTGTCTAGGCCTTGACGCATCAGGTCGAAATATTCTGTTGAAATCTATATTACTTTTTTTTTCTTTTCTCTTTGTTACGATGCTACTACATTACAGCAATTCTCAAACTGTTCGAATATGTGCCGGTGAAAAGCTCAGCGGTAATAACAATATGATTACATTTATTGTCGTGTAGCAACTGCGAGAGAAAAGAATTCTAATAATAGAGTTTGAGTATCACTGCCTACAACTACACTGTATACAGTTTCTCAGATAAAATATAACATGTCATACAATATAACAGCGATAAATACATATTGAGATATGGTGAACAGTAATATTTAATAGATATTTATAGAGCGTAAGATGTATATTTATAGTTATATTAGATGTGATTCTTGTGGCTTAGACCTCAATGCGGTAATTATTGTGCAGTTCCGGCTTGATATCATACACCAAGTCCAAGATTTTAAGCATGACCTAAATTATACAGAGAGTTGACATTGTAGTTTCACGGATACCTGTTTTTAATCTATCTTTTAAATTTACACACAGCGAACTTACTTCGTTTTTGTGCACAGCAACCTTCTGATTCATTTCTTCTATCTTGAGTCTTGTATCTGCCTCAATACGTGCAGCTACATCCTCTTTTGAACCCATGTGCTACGAATAATATTATTATTATGTTGTTCATCAACTTAAACATTGGTACATAAATTTAACAGTGAAAATCTTAATACAAGAAAAACGACACTTACCTTGGCTTCAAAGTCACGGAACTGTTTTTCTCGTTCCTGTCGATATTTTTCAATCTCATCCTGGGCTTCCTCTTTGGCCTGTTTCAGACGACGTGCTTTGCCTGTAAAAGTAAAAGAGAAATTACAATGATACAGTCCAAATTTTTTCTGTTCTAAATCACTATAAAAAATATTACACACATTCTGGTTCAATTTAATCTTAACATTATTTTATCAATATTAGCATGTATGAACATATACTTTAACGCATATAACCATTAATTCAGGACATCTATGTAACAAAGCAAAATTCAAAGAAGAATCGCAACTCCGCTAATCAAAGCTAGATGCAGTTAAACAACATTCAATAGATGTCTGAATTTACGTAAATGTAGACGAGTATAATTAATAATAATATAAATATCGCGCGTAGGTTAGCTAAAAGGTTCCTTGTAATTCAAGTGTAATTTCGCGAATCACTGAACAATGCAATTAAAATGATTTCTCCACAGATTTCACGGCTTTGGAAAAAAAGTAAAAAATTCATTGTATTGTACGTTAATTTCAGAAAAAGTCAACATCGTAGCCAAAAAGTTACAGTGATCAGGGTTAACACACTTGCATTGCGACACATTTTTTCTTACATCTCCGAAATATTTCGGCGCGACTCGCCGACAAGTGCACTTACGTTTTCTGGCATCCGAGACTTTCTCGGCAGCGCGTTTTTCGGCGGCCAGAAGCTGCTGAATACCTTGTGTCTGACTAGCCATCTTTACGAGTCAAGAACGACGAGCTCTGTCACGAATCGATCATATGACTTTAGAGCTTCCGTCCTCTGCCCCGCCTTAAATGACGGCGCTCCGTATTCTCGTGCTCGCTCACGTGGTTCCACTTCACTTTCCGTATCATTTGATTCAATATTGTGTAGCTACGCGTAAATTATAATAATATTTTACGTCCGCGCGTATACAATGTAAACTATTGTATAAGATGTCATCTATGTAGACAATAAGTATACCATGTAGACAATAAACTGATAGGTTAGATTTTCATGATTTGAGAAAAAATTTGGTAAACAGCATTGATTTTCAACGAAGTTGTAGCAATTTAAAGTTGCCCTGATCTCAGAAATTGATATTATAATCTATAATGTGTATATCTACAAAATAGATCTGTATATATATATATATATATATTACAAAAATAGAACTGTATATTACATATTGTATAGATTTTTATAGTTTACATAGTCTACATAGCAAAAAGACCATGTAATCATCACATAGATTTGACGTAAATAATCCATGTAGACGTAATCTTAAAACCTATGGCACAATCCTGATTTGATTGCTTTTCTACACACGAGTATGTTTTCAGTTTCTCACACGGTATAAAAATTAATAATACTTAAAAAATGATAATAATAATAGTCTTGGTAAGCTATTCACTATTTTTAATTAAGAAGAAACAGTGCAAGAATTAACATTATAAAATAACAACATATTATTATTTTCAATTAAGAAATCACGATGTAATATTATAACAGTAACTTATTATTATAACGATATTGTTATATGTAATTTTTACATCATGTTTTTTAATAATAGAAAATTGTGAATTCATATGAATGAATTTCAACTGTTTTTTTTTTAAAGCGCTTATGTGATAAATTTAATGTTTTTTACTGCAATGAAAACTTGGCATTCTTGGTCGCTTCTTTTTGATGTCTTATATGAATAATCCATGTAGACGGATTGTGACATCAGTTGGCCACCAGTTAAGTTACTAATACAATAATTCAACAAAATAAAGTTCTTTATTCTTTCTTTGCTCAACCTAAAAAACTAGAAGATAGATTTAACAGTAGAATTGAAAGATTTTACTGAAAATTAGTAAAGATACATAGTTGATACAATAATTTTTATATGTCATACATATATATTTTTAATATACAGAAAATTATTTAAATAAAATATTTTTATGAAATATGGATATATATTTAACCTATCAGAGAAACGTTTTTATATAATGTACAGTCAGAAGCAATAAGATTGCAACACTTTTTTGGATGAGAGATACAGATATTTGACAAATCTCATACAATCATATTTATTCATTGCACAAGAGAGAGGTCCGCATCTTGAACTTAACCGCGTATTCTTAAACTCATTCAAAAAAAAGTGTCGGAATCTCCATTGCTTTTGACTGTGCAATGGGTATTTTTTATAAATAAAATCAAAGTTGTTAAATCTGCAACCTAAGACGTAGTCATAATTGCAAAACATAACTTTGACAATTTTATACTATACGAGTTCCTTGAATATTTTGTCTGTTATTCAATCGAATCTTCTCTTGGCGTTTCTTTTCTTCTTTAAACGCTTCGGTGTTTGCCTTTCGTTCTATCCTTCTTTCCTAAAATTGAAGAAATTTCAGAAATTATATATAAAGAAGTTATATATAAAATTTAATTAATTTATCCACAATAGATGTTTAATAAAATTACTTTTCTGTATTCTTTAAGCTGCTTTTTTCTTTCTCTTCTCCCGTCAGGAGTTTCCCCTTTGGGCCTTATACTTAGAATACTTAAGGTAGATTTTCTACTTTCTGCTACGGATTGTGGGCCCTTTAGCGTATTATTTTCCATATCAAATTGAGCCAAAGTTTCAGCTGTTAATTTTCCAGTATTGCCTAATATGTTTTTCGGAATACCAGATTTTCGATCTATTTCAATTTTTCTTGGTTGCTATTAAAAAGAAACACAAATGTATAAAATTAATAAGTATAGTATAAAGAGTAACATATATATATAGTATATAGATATATATATATATATTTATACTTGTTTATTACAAAAATAAATATTACACAAAAAATTTCTTATATAGATATATGTGAATTATGGTGTTATAGAATGAATAATTCTTATATGTAATTTTTAATAATATTAATTATTAATTTTTACCTTAGGAGGTTCTGATATTAATTTAGGGTGATTATAAATGTTACTGTATGTGCTAAGAATACTTTCACAATCCCATTTATCCTTTCCACGAGCAGTAACAAGAAGTTTTTCAAAATGTTCATCGTCTGAGCTTGAATATTCTCTTTCCACAATCTTCATTCGATCTTTCATAAGTTCTGCGATATTTTCCGTCTACAAATATGAGAGAAAATAGTATATTTTCATTATATTTTTACATAATACTTACGTCTTCTCTTTGTTTCTTTTCAAATTCTGCAGCATACTGCATGACAAGATCCGAGTCATGCGCGATATATCCTTCTATTTCGTCGCAATCTAAAGCACCAATTTCATTTTCATCATATGCAGCGTACAGCTATACAATAAACAAGAAAAGATAAGAACATACAATAATGTCATATTTAAAAAAATAAATATATAATATAAACCTTTTCAAATCTGTCATCCAGCAATGTAAGTTGTTCGTTTCTCCTCATTACGCTACTGCTCATAGAATATTCTGTAAACCTTGATTTAGTTTCCTCATCCTTAAAAGAGTATTGAGGTCCATTTAAACTGCATACTTCATCTGCTTCCTCGTTGGATAAATCCATGCAATTATCAGATGAGACATCTGATTTACTATATTCATTCTCTGATTCATTTAATTCATATTCTAAAAGTGCAAAATTATAAGAAAATTAAATAAATTTGTATGATATTATCGAATATTTCAATAAATTTACCATATTCTCTGTCAGAATCCTCACTGTCGCTACTTCCAGCATTAGCCAATTCTATAAAATTATCTTCAAGCTCATTTCCTGGATCATCAAAATCGAAATCATCATCCATTGCAGCAACTATATCTGGGTCTAAATCTAATCGTGGCCCCAAAACTGGTGCTGCCTTATTAAGCATACCAACTTTTTCCTCAACATTTGATGCAAATACAGAAGATGGTAAGTTAATTTTTGGAGCACTCTTGTCGCATTTGGAATTATTCGTGTTCTCGACACGTTCCCATTCCACTGACAATGTATTGACATCTCTAAGATGTTGCAAATAATTATAGTCGTCATCAAAATAAATCCCATATTTCTGTTGCTCTGTTTTACGTGTCTCACTGTCTGATGATTTTTTCTCTGTTTTTGCCACTTGTGTATCGGCAGCTGGAACTAACACTCTTTGTGGTGCTGTTTCATCTGCCACTAATGGATCTTTTTGTGAGCGATGAACCAAGTGGAATGTTACAGAATTTTTCTTGTCAATAAATTTTTTTATTTTCCCCTTTGGCTGCAATTACATTGTTATTTTAGAAATGTGAAAAAATCATTAAGCTATTAGTATTCTATAAAAATAACTGAGTAACACATGACTGTATAATGAATGTGATGAACTAATACAAAGTTTGATTCACACTCTTAATGGTAAGAAATTATAAATGATATTATATCCTGGAAATTACTTCATTCTTGATATCAAATGTTAAATAAGGACAAATAATGCTCATGAGTGTGTGAGGGTAAATGTAGTAGTCAGTAGGTAGACTGGCTGGTTTTGATAAAAGATTGAGGTTAAGTTTAGAGACTATGAATTTATTATAACATAAAAAAATCTTGTATACCAGGGATTAAGAAATAAGAATTCCAGATTAATAGTTTGAAAACATTGTGTACTATATAATCCTCAAGATGAATTAAAGGGCCGGTGGAGTTTTTAAAAAATATACATAGCAATAAGATATGTTTATTAAATACATATTAAAACTTACCATCTTGATTCGTCTTGCTTAACTTATCGTAAAAAAACAAATACAATAAAAGTAATCGCACTGACAATATACTGTGCTGATAGACTGACACGTTTTTCTTTAAACTTTAACATACAAGATATAAAACGTATGTCATGTGCATTCCGAGTCGGACATAATGGATGAAATTCCCTAGACTGGTAACAATGCTCTCAGAAAAATTCCTAGCAATGTTAGCTAGGTTCTATAATTTTTCTTCTTGTGAAAAGAATATCTAAATATTCTTTTTTATTTTCAAAATAAAGAAATTCATATCAAATAATCTGATTAATAAAACAAAAAATTGTCTTTTGTCAATTGAGAACACATCAAAGACTTCCAAACGTGAATTCCCAATTGGTGCAGGTAAAACATTGGAAGGGATTGTTTCTCTAGCCCTACTCTAATCCGCAAATAACGTAAATGTAGAAGCGGGTAGGGGTGATTATTGATGTTCAATAAATGTGAGGAAACTTACAACGCCGAGAGAAAATGGGGTTATTCGATCGTTTAGCGAACCTTTTAGGTCTTAGGAAAAAAGAAGTAAACGTTTTAGTAGTGGGCCTTAACAACAGTGGTAAGTCAACGGTCATAAATAATTTCAAACGCGAAGATGACCGTTGCATAGACATAGTGCCCACTGTCGGGTTTAATGTCGAAAAATTCGCATGTAAGTTAAATAGCGAAAAGCGACAAAAACGTGTGAAAAATGTGAGATTCTGTTGCTTTCAACGCTATATTCACTCATCCGCTTTTGCACCTGCACAATCTTAAAATCACATTATTGTCTACTTATTTTATAATAAAATGTAGGATAGAGAGAATGATGCTATAAAAAATTGTTATGAAAATGTATAAATACTTACGAAATGCATATTTGATATGTAAAGAAATTGTATACACACACACACACACATATATATATATACATATTAGGTAATACAATTTTTTTATAGTTTATAATGTTAATATAACATAAAAATAAAAATAAATATATAAAGAATATAAAAAATAATATAATATTGAACGTTTTGGAACTCACGAGTCCTTCAGTGGTTCTTTAAGATGTTACAAAGTCATAGAGATGAATAATCTTACAGTCTAAGTAACATGGTGTAGTACAATGGTTTCAAAGAAATTGATTCTCCTGTTTTTATATGAATGTGGAAATTGTGTAATAAAATGTGAGAAAACAGAAGCATCTTTACATATTTGTCTGATTCTGTTGAGCGCAAATATGTTACAATCAATTAATTTTTTAAACTTACATATTTTTTATCTTTTGTTTTTTATTCCTCTAGTATGGCATTGAAACACGTTCGAAATTTTTAATGATTCAGGAGCCTTTATATTACTTCGTAATAATTAATCAACTTTTTCTGGAGTCTTTTCCTAATTCATCTCTATCTTTGGAGTAATCTAATTTATTTGCCGTTTTCTCTTCAATACTTGTAATATTACTAATCTCCAGAGTAGGTGACGAAGGTACATTTTTTACTTTATATTTACGATTATGTAGTGGTGTACTGGCGATTAGTTTGGAGATCTTCGATTGTTTGCTGTCAGGTTTACTACTTAGTTTTGATTTAGACGAAGACGTTTGATTTTTATTAGAAACCTCATCCGTTCGAGTTTGGAAATTTAATTTTGTCTGTTTCAATTTAATCTTATTGTTAGATCTGTGCAATGACGTCGTTTCTACTGAATTTTTATTAATTTTCTTTTGTCTTAAGACAAAAGTAGCCTTCTTTGCTTTATTTTTCTTTATCGAAATTTGCTGTGAACTTTTAGTATGTGCTTTTTTCGTTTTTGGATACCTAATTTCTTGACTATCTGTTGAATTATCTTCTGATGATTTAGTATTTTTATCAATTTTTTGCTTTTTTCTGGTATTCCGCTTTTGTAATTCACGTTTTCCCAATGACCTCAACGATCTCTTGTGTTTAGATTGTAGCTGAACTAAGAAATTTTCTTCATCAGAGCTGTCAGTATCCTAAAAATAAAATTTTTTTTAATCTTTCTTTTTCATAAACCATAAAATCCATTAAATATTTTTATATCTAAATGCCATACGTTCAGTTCTAATAGACTTTCATCAGTATCATCTTTCTGCATCCATGTAAATGTAGAATTATCCTTTGACAGAATCTCGTCAAAAGCAGTATGCAAGTCTGACATTTTAAATTTCATAAAATGTGGCTTCAATCTTTGTTTGATATCACTGCTTAACTCGTTTTCATTTATTGTATCAATCTTGACCATATAAGGTCTTACATTGTCAGAATGATACAGCAAATGTATTATTAAATTTATATAGCTGTCATTTTCACGAATGTATACACTATACAATTCCAAGCTGATTTGCAAAAATTCCATATCAGATTGCAAAGTACAATATTTTATATGTGACATATGTTCCTAAAAATAAACATTACCTATTTTATATATTACAAATCAAAAGCAATTTATTTTACATATTAATTATTTTTATAAGGCAAAAATATACCTTTAGTAATAGGAATTGCCTTTGCCGTTCATTGTAACAATCGACATGATGCTTGCAGCTCTTTAGAAAGGGATTTAAATTATCTAAATTGTCAATAGGCGTTTTGGATAATATATCATTAATGTCGATCGATACTGGCATTACCCATTTTCCCAGTTCGGCCTTTCCGTCCTTAACAAAAATCTGAACTGCTTGAGTATCATTCTTTTGCTTTTCATTTGTTGACATGAAATTAAATACAAACTCATTCTTCTGAGCTTTAACGCAATGGAAACCAGCAAATCTATATAGATCATCCTTTAGATCATCCTCGACATTCAGTATTCTACTGGATGTCGAAGGAATTTCCAAACTTTGCAAGGATCTCTCGTTCACATTATCCTCTATGTCCTTGAAGCGAGTTTGCAACTTCAATTCGCATCGCTTGATGATGCTTCTCAGCTCGTTTATTTCTCGTAGTAGTTTTGTCTTTTCTGCGGCTGTCGCATCTAGGTCAGAAAATAACTTCCTTATTATTTTAGTAAGGTTAGGATCTTTGTTTGATTAGTAGTTCACACACCTCTGTTTGCCAGCTCGATATTCTCATTGTCGTTATTCGAACTGCTCACGGAATTTGGCGTTTCCATTTTCCTTTCTAAGAACCGTTATCATTACATCAATATATCAATATCATTCGTACCAAAATATTTGTAGTTCTCAATTATTTTCATATCTCGACTGCTACGTTTTCCTCTTTAGATGGCGTATTGATCTGCTATTCTTTAGTTTGAATGTGAACGCTACTATTCTTAGGGCGAGTTTGACTAAACTCTAATGCAATTGGTGATTGAAGATAATTTTAATCAAGTTTCGATTAATGGTTAAATTAATAATTAAAAGATTAATTTTTATCCATGTCTCTTTTTTATCCAAAAAATACTACAAAACAAATACTTATATATTCGTTAATTTCTTTAAATTTATTTATTTATAAAACTTATTTTTGTTACAGATAAGTTATCAATAATGCTTTTTTATTTATTTATACAGCCATTGATAAGTTAAAATCAAGCTAATCAATTCCATAAGTAATGAGTAGATAAAGAGTTGATAAAATATTTAAGTATAAATAATATTCCAGTATTTCTTTGTAGTAGTTTCACTGAATAAAAATTTCTTCTCCACGATTAAAATATTTAAACTAAAAGGGGCTGCGCAGAATAAAAGGAACAGGGAACAGAGAATAAGAATTTTAACCTATCAGAAATCATGTACTATGGAATACACACTGTTTATTCCACAGTACTTGATTTCTGACAGGTTGAAATTCTTATTCTCTGTTCCCTGTTCCTTTTATTCTGCGTAGCCCCTAATGTACCTGCTGCTGGTGTATTTTGTGTTCAAAGCTGGAAAAAATATGAAATCACAGATTCTTAATCCATTTAGCCATATGGCGATCAACGCTGAGGATAAAAATGGATAAAGAAATCTGTAATTTCATATTTTTTCAGCTTTGGGCACATTATAGACCAAGAGCAGGTATATTAACATGAATATTTAAATCGTGGAGAAGGAATTTTTATTTTAGAAAACTACTACGAAGAAAGTTAAAAAATTTATAAAAATTAGAATTATATATAATATATAAAATATAGTGTCTTAGTTTTCTGATGCTCGTTTCCGCCAATGTCGATTACGCATTTATCTCTGTTAACTATTCAATTTTTTCTAATTCTAAAAACCAGAAAAAAAATGAAGCGTCTCGAATATATATGTTGCATAAAATATCTAAAGGACGTCTTTTATAAGATATTTATTAAAAGACATCTGAACCAAGAGTAAAGTTAAATTGCAAAATAACAAGATTTTAATTAAAGTGATTCTGTAAAAACTAATAGGAAAAGATATGTATATATTATATATATGTATAATATAATACTATATATATGATATACAATACAATAATAATATATATACAATAATCCGCGTATAGTAAATTATTAGGGTTTTGCTTTTATTTCATTAGAGCGATTAACCGAAATTATTATTGTTTCAGTTAAAAATGTCAGTTTCACCGCGTTCGATATGTCGGGTCACGACCGTCACAGATCATTATGGGAGCATTATTACAAAGATTGCCACGGGATCATCTTCATTATTGACAGCAGCGATAAACTGCGACTGGTTGTTGTGAAGGAAGAGCTGGACATGCTCCTGCAGCATCCCGACGTTGCAGGTACATTTCTGATTTCATATAGTAGATGACGAAATTGAAATTCTAATAGCAAAGTTACTTATTGTTTAACACAGAAGGACAAAATAGACAATCATTTAGAAGATTTAGAATTTAGATCCTTTCGAATGTTCGTATTTCACAATTCGTAATTTCTTAAGTAAAAGAGACTTGAAAGTGAAGTAAACTTTTCAGGACGCAAGATACCCATTCTCTTCCTAGCGAACAAGATGGACCTGCCCGATTCTTTGACCACCATAAAATTGGTCGCTGGACTGGGACTCGAGAGAATACAAAATAAACCCTGGCACATACGGGCGACGAATGCATTAACTGGCGAGGGCCTACAGCCAGCGATCGAGTGGCTGACGGATCAAATTCGCGATATATACATCAATAAGAGATAAATTGCATGTGTTGTTCAGGGAATGGAAGTAACTCGTTACTTGTAACGAAGTTACAAGTTATTATACTTTTTTAGTAACTTTACTGGTAACTGCGTTACTTTCTTTTTTTGGTAACTGTAACGGGGAGTAACGTAGTTATATTTTTTGGATAACGGTAACAAAATTTACAGTTACTTTTATCATTACTTTGCATACGATTGTATACGTTATTCTGTTATATAACAATTACATGTTATTAATTACAACAGCTATAAATGTGGTTGTAGAACATCGTGTGTTTTTATTTAATACAAGCGCAAGGCTAATTCTACAATGTGCTTTTTGTTTCCTATTTCTTGTTGTTTGTCTCTTGCCTTCTTAATCAAAAAGGCAAGAGACAAACGGAGACAAGCAACAGGAAAAAAAAACCACGTTGTAGAATTAGCCTAAAAGCTACATTTAGTTTATCTTAATCTAAACATCGTTGTTCTAATTGAGCTGTGTACAAAGCTTTACTCTCTGTACATTTCTGTGTACATTTATGTTGAACAATTGGAAAACACCCCTTTTTGCAAAACTTCTGTTATATATTTTAATTATAGCGTTATAATTTTCTTTCTATCAAAATATGTTATTTACAGCTAAAAGTATAGATTAAGTAAAAATATAACTGTATTATAATAAAGAGATTATGTGTATTTCTTAATTTTCTTTTTAATTTCTAACTTATATTGTGATTCAGATAGTCCTATACAATCCTATATGCACCTTTAATTAATAATATATCAGTTACTTTTCATGGTAATTTTACGCCTTATAGAGAACAAAAACTGCAAATAGGTCCGATTTAGACTATTCTCCCCTGTACAGAAAAGAAATCAAACAACTTTTGCGTAGGCATAGATCATTTATTGATGTACATTGTCTCACACTTAGATTTTTCCAGAGACGACTGCCACATTTATACATTATCGAAAATAAATATTATCTGTAAACGATATCGCGAAAAAAGTGCTCTAAATATAATTATATCTATATCTTTTTAACTTACACAGTCTGAAGGAATAGAGATTCCTGAGCATTGTATATGTACAGTTCAGACAAGATATTGAAAGAATAAAGACTTTGTAACAGTTGAAAATAGTGTTCTTGCCACATACATATACATATATACATATATACCATGAATAACAAATCATAAACAGTTGCGTTTTTTTATCAGTTATGTAATTATGTATTATATGAGTGGTTTTCAAATTCTAAAATATTGCTATATATCAATGAATTTATTTTTAAAATAATCGAAAAATTTATATAACATGTACTATACCAATAATTTAAAAAAAATATTTTAAAACTTCGCAAAAGTATGTAATAAAAAATATTAACTAAAACTATATCTATGTTTAATGTTATCTTGTTATATCTACATGGCGCTTTAATATACATGTATATGATAACTTTAATCAAATAAAACATGATGAAACTTAAAATTAAATTATATAAATTTGAAGTTTTTTACAGTTAAGAATATTGCAAAGCCCAATAACTGATTAGCCAACTTGCAAGTTTATAATAGATAGTATTCAATACTAAAGACCGTTAATGTAAAAACATAACTAATACAAATACGAAGCGTATAACAGTCTAGCTTTGATCTTTTAATCGTTTACATATAAAGTATCGCGGTATTATCACGAATTAAATTAAATTAATAATTAAGTAATATACGTAATCCCCCCAAATTGTGCGCCGAACAATCGTCGGTCTTGAAACGCAACTCTAATAATCTGAAAATTATTCTTATTGCGAAAAATATTACCCCGGCCGGGAGTCGAACTCGGATACCTTGCTTTACGCGCAAGTGTCCTAGCCAATTAGACTACGTATATATTAGTTAATTATTAATTTAATTTAATTCGTGATAGTATCGCGGTAGTTTATATGTAAGCGATTAAAAGATCCAAGCTAGACTATTATAGGCTTCCTATTTGTATTAGTTATATAATAGACAATTTTTAGGCTTTCTTTTGTCACAAATTACATATATTATTACATATAGTCAATCAGCAATTTGTGGAATAAATTATTGTAGAATAAGTTATAAGATATAATAATTTGAATGGTTATATGTCACATTTATAACAATTGACAAGAAGAGGTATTCTAATATTATAAATTGATATTGAGTCTTTTAAAACATTTACGTAAAGTAAGTACAATGTACCCTGATTACAGAACTCACAAAAGAAAAATTAATTTGGAATTAATTTAGATTAGAAATTAATTGGGAATAATTTTTGCATATATATATATATGCTGAATAAATGATAGACATTCTTTTGTTGAGATAACAGCGAAGTTATTTTGAAACTGAACAAATAATATCGATAAAATAAATAATTGAATAGGTAAAAGGTGCATTAAAAATAATAATTAATAAACAAATAAATTACTATAAAAAATCAACCATAAATTATTAAGACGATTTGGTCCTCAAATATGGGCCTTATCTCATTAATGGGATTCAAATGCATTTAGATACATAATCTGCAGAAAACATTGGATTTTGTCTAATTCTTTATGATAGAATTGATCTATTTTGTGCCAAATGCCATTTTTTGACATATTATAAAGTAGATGCCTCTTTGTCAGGAATATTATTTAACTCTTGTTTCCAATAAAACAAAGGAGGGCCTGCAGTAAAGCAATGTTTCCGTTCAAGCGGAGTCCCTTCCTTGACATAATACATAATATACATATTACACATCTCATCTTCGTTTGTTCCACCTATATACGTAATCCTATCGCGCGTACTTTGCATTGTACAACGAGCAGCTAATTTATCACCAAACGTAATTGGAACTCTATTAGTAACTGGATAAAACATTTGAGGAGTCAGTGGATCTCTCTTTCCCAGTTCGATCCACTCGTCATTTGGCTTCACTACGTAACCAGAAACGACTTTTCCAAGTGAATGCGTATGCGTTCTATACGCAAATGGATAAATAGTTTTCTTCTCTGTTATTTCACAAGATGATTCCATATGTACCGTTGATCTAGGTGGTATGGATCCACTTGTACCTAACAAAATAACTCCAGCTAGTTTGTCCATTGTTTGCGTTGTATAATGCAGGAATACACCTGAATCATCTGTACTGCCATCTTTGAAGCGATCAATGTGTGCATAATGCACTTGTAACACAATATATTGTATGGGAGAATCACCACCTACTTTAAAGCCCACTCCCTTTGGTAAATCTAATTTAGGAGCATCTCTTGCCCATGCATAAATAATCTATATAAACAAATGAAAATTTTTTTCTTCAACAGTTATCTAAAATATATTTGTAAAATATATTTGATAATATCTTAGTATTACCTGAGTTCCTTCTTTACAAGCAGGTGCAGTATCTGGAATACGTTTAGCATTTGCCATTTCTCCGCAATTCCAAATTGGCTTTGAGCTACCTGGTTTGGTGCAGCCATAGATAAGCATATGGTGAGCTGTTGCCATTGTTGCATTTGGTTCAAAGCCAATAATATAATAATTTTTTGCATAATCTATCCTAACTGGAGTGCATAAATATAATTCGGGCTGTAACAGAATGTATTGGATACAATTTTTTATTCTAAAAATTTATAATTAAAAACTTTAAAAAATTAAAAAATTATTATATGATAAACTAGTACTATAAGTAGCAGATATAAATCTTCATAAAAAAATTAAAGGTAATGTGATTGCGAACAGACTGTCATTTGCTTAATTTTTATACATTTTTGTGTTGCAAAAACATATATCATCACATAATATTAGATTGTATTATGCTGTATACTTGTTCGTAAATGTATGTATATGTATGTGTTATTCGTATATATTATATTAAAAAATTGAAAGATTATATTTACCTTGTTCGGTTTCACGTTTGGCATTAGCAACGAGTACCTCTTGACATCATAACAGTACGTGAACTCAAAAAAAATCACGAACACAAAGAAGCACGTAAACACTCGTTTCTGCCACATTTTCGAGCGTATTTAGTATTTTCTATACATCGGCCTTATCAATGATATGCTATGACAAAATGTGTACCACCTGTCAAACGCTACAGGTCGGTCGATACGACATCTAGCTCAACCTAAGCCGAGCAGAATGACGTAAATAGCGAATTGATATTTTTAGAATCGCAACATTTCACGATGGTAATGACATCTTGCGAGAATGCGTGTATACACCTTGTCATATCGGTAACTCTGATTGTCTCACATAGAGCCGTACGCCGTTTTATTATATGTCGGTAAATTAAGAAATGTTAGCAATCGATCAGCAATGAATGTGGTATGCATGGTGCGTAGATTCACGTATTGTATGTCCCGCGAGTTTTTATTTAAAAAAAAATATGAATGACAGTAGAAAACAATTATACACATCAGAAATTCATTGTTAATATATCGTATAGTTAGCCAATTCTCTATAGGACTATCTTACAGATTTTGCGGCTCAAATAGAAAAAAAATATATAGTCTCGATCGTGGAATGATTTTTTTTTGTCTGTTACAAATTTACAATATGCATATAATGTTTACACTCTAATTTATTTTAATATAATTATTTCTTATTTAGCTCCATTACAACAAAATTCTCTAATCTTACCTCGAGTTTGAATAAATGTAGAAATTCCGAGAATTCTTAGGGAATTGTTTTACAGCAAACACTATTCCATTCAAATTGCCTAAAATGAAATTTCTAACTAATTAATATAATTTCACGCGTTTGCGAAGTGCACCGATCGCGCCTCGGACATTTCCTGCGAAGCACATTGACCTATCCGATGCACTCTCGTAATTGAATGCAGCAGTTGTATCTACAACGAACTGCATACCACGAACGATATATTGTATCACGTACATGTATATAGTCCGACGTTAATAAAGTTCTCTTGCCCGCTACATATACAATTGACTGTTTTTTGTTTGCATATACATATGTGCCGGCAAATTGTATTGTGGCGTTATTCTGTTCATCATGTGTGTATGTACCATATGTACATATACGCATACTACATGTGTCTCGTTCTGCTTCTAGATGTTCTGCTGCAGTCGGTATTCTATTTTTATCTCGCTAGACAATTTCAAATTAATTTGTCGATCTATCTTATGTGATATACATATATATTTAACATCTTTTAATTGTTTAAAATAATTAGACGTATAACTGTTTTTTTATTCCATCATAAAAAGGCGTACTTATTGTAGCAAAAAGAATAAAACACGAATGAAAGAAAAATGAAGATTCAGCAGGCAATAATGACAATTTTAATAAATCTATGGAAACGAGTTGTGAATTCCGCGTTATAAACTAAGTACAGACGTTTGTTATGTGCAATTCGCGATTTTATAAAGGGTCCATCAAGAGAAAGGTAGCCTCGTCAAAATTTTTAATACCGTAATAAAGCACGTCTTGCACAGTTTTACGTCAGATTTATCGTCCGTACTTTCTATAACAATCTTGCTCGTCTCTCGCTCGTATTTTCTCAGAGCCTCCTACCGTCGATCGATCGACAAAAAGCCGACGAATTAATACAGTTTCACGACGAGCTCGATATATTGGACCGCGCTAGGCTGTCGTTATGTCTTAACGTCCCATGCACAGACCGTGACAGTAAATTAGCTAACCCTCGATTAACCGTTATACACCGATCTTATTTGCCAATTATGAAATTACATCTTGGTGGAACTTGATGAGAGGATCCGATCACAAAGTTGAGCTATTTATAAGCGATAGATGGTATGGTTTAAACGACGAAAGTAATTAACCAACCTAAGTGAAGCTGCGGGAATTGACTAATCGATTATCTTACAGTGTCTGCTCTCATTTTGTATACTCATGTTGTACAGAATTGTTAGCGATATATTTCCACGTGGAATATGTAGTGTAATAATGAACTTTGCAGCTATTATTTAAATTTTTTATGTGGTATTTTTATTGTTGAGTTTATTTTATTTATCATGAAAAATAAACGTATAATTTTTATGTTACAATCACAATTGATAAAAATCCTTTTTTCGTGCGTTAGAAACAAAAACGAATAATAATGCCTTTTTTGTAGTATTTCGTATTAATTTTGGAAATAGTTTTTGTTGTCACAAAAACTGTAGCTCTTATAGTTACAAATATACAAGATGTTCAGTGTTGAAAATGACAGGATTGTGAAAAAATGATACACTAATATCTATTGAATTCACATTAATTAGGAATGTTATAAATATTATTATATAAGTAACTTTCTGAATAATTATGTATATTTGAATCTTAATTGGAATCTGAATTGGATATCTTTGAAAATAAATTATCACTATGATATTAATTTTTAATAATGGTGAGATTAATTAATTAAAATATGATATTTATTCTTATCAATAAGTTACAAATTTCATCAAATTTTAAATTTTACAGATGTCATTGTCGTCGAATCGATAGTCGTTAAACAATCGTTAAAAGTATGCCGACAACCGACGAAAGTTTTTGGAAAATAAATGACCGGTGAAAGTGCAGCAGACGAATTGAAGAATCTAACGGAGGTGTGGTCGACGATTCTAAGAGCCATTGATGAGAATCGAAAGAGTTAATAAAGTTTTTTTTTCTCTTTTGCTTATAACGTGTCTGTCTTATACATATATGATAATTTGTAGCTGTGTCACAGAGCTGAATATCATTCGCGTAGCAATCGTTAAATTATGTTGTGACTCTGTAACGGAATTTATAAATCTGCAACTAACTATTGATTTGCAATTGGATTTTCATTTCCGCGCTTGTATAGAGAGTAGTTGCATTCGAAATTAGGTCATAGGATGATTGTTATGTTAAATAATAGCTCTATTATCTTTATCATTAAACAATAGGAGATTTGATAACATACGCATTATGTGTTTTATGTTACATATAATTTGCATATTAATTTTTGCCAATTATTCTGCATTTATTGCTTTAAATTATTTAGATCGAATTGTTCCGTGAATGCTCTGCGCTAATGAATTTCACGTAACAATGATCAGCTGACGATTAATGCGGAAATTCCTTTCGTTTCTTCCGATATGACCTATTTTACGTACGAAAGAATGTCTAGCGGGGAAGTGTTTTAGATTTTCGTTGAACGAGTAGCACGATGTATCGCCCACCTGTAAAGTAAAAAACCGGTTTTGTTCATTACGTCGCACTCTTGCACGCGTCTTCTTCAGTAGAAGTTCGTGCCAATATAGACGGCATATCTGACGCAAATCGATAGTCATTCTTTATGTGATGAATGAATATTCTCCACAGAGAGAAATTTGTATTTGTTTTAATGACGCTAATTTTGGAGATATCTGAGAACATTTAATTGGTATTTATATACATAGCTAAAACATTATTATAAGGATATTAAATTAAAAATTAATTAAATTTCTTTGATATATGTAATTAAAAATTTTTTATTTAAATTACTTATATCAAGAGACACGGTAGTGTCTCGCGTCAAGTGAACGCGAAGCGCGAGACTTCTTTAGGACTTCTTTAGGCGATACCTTCTTCATTTCTCTCGTTCGTCCCCATAAAGCAGTAGGTCAGCAGACCATTACGCTGAATACGTTTAAGCTTATAGAAGACTGCGGGGTTAGAACTGATTTGTTTACGCCGCACAGTACATGTCATGCCTCAACCTCCTTAGTTGCATAGAAGGGCGTAATAGTGGATCTAATAAAGCGGGTTGATCAGAATCGTCGCAGATTTTCGCACGTTTTTATAACCGACTAATTATTAATTCAGAAGAGTTTAATAACTCAATACTACTTCCTTAATTTAGGGCTTCTTATATATTTCCTCACAGTTATACATATATTGTATATGTACCACTTAATTTGAGACTTTTGCTTTGTATTCGTATATTTACGATTCCTTATGGATAGACATATTATTCTGTTAACGTTATCACGCATAAATAACAACCTATAAACGTTTCGTGACTAGAACTAGAGAACTTAAAAAGGGAGTTCAAGCTTTCTGCTTAGTAAGGAAACAAATCGCCTTCTAAACATCTACATTATCTATACGGACAAGACCACAAAGCATAATTATATAATCAAACGAACTCATTAAGTGGATAGGTTCGATTTGAATTATGCTGGTGATCTTGTGCGTATGGAGTCGTCTCACCCTTAATAACTCTCAACCCTCCCAGTTTAAGATTAAGGAGACAAGCTCATCCTAGGCGATTTGTTCTTCTCTCAACAAATGACATGCAGACGCGCCAAGGGACTACACGTAGCAGAGACGCTATACTACATTATCCATACGGACAAGACCACCAACATAATTCGAATCGAACCTCACTCAGTAAGTTCGTTTGATTATATAATTATACATCTCTTCTACATCTCTCTCTCTCTCTTATTTATTTAATTAAAATATTTTATTAAAAATAAAAAAAGAAGAAATGGGAAGGACATGCTATAATATTACTTTCTCTTGTACTATCTATTATAATTTCATCAAACAATATAATGAAAATATACGAAGTGACGGAAAAGTAATATACGAGGGTTGACCGTGGAGAGGGTTAAAGATCGATTTGTGTCGTGCGGTGAGCAGCTATTTCGATTTCACGGGAGTAGAGAAGGATGTTGCGAAGAATACGAATTACTCTTGGCAAAATAAATCGACGAGACTTCGAGAGATTTCGCAAAGCGTGACTCGCGTATTAAGGAAGATCGTATGTTCGAAAGCGAAGTCGAACGCAACGGAATATAGATTGAATGCTCGATCATTTCTGCTCCATTAGTCGATCAGTGACACGCGTCGAAAACACGCGGGAAAACGAGAAGATTACTTTTGTTCGCCACGATAATTTTGAGCCGAATTCGCAAGATGTGCCTTTCAGTGGGAGCTGAAAACGAAACGAGATATTGTATCTAGGAATGAAGAAAACGTGTGCGTTATAATATTTCATCTCTGCGGCGACTACAGCTAGGCAAACGAAATATATGTTTTGCTCTCAAATCATTTTTCACATGGTTTTGCCATGATAAACCCCTTGTCAATTATACATGCATTTTACAATGATAAACCAGTACTTTTATATTATCTGGATAAACGTATGTAAAATTTTATTATCTTAATAGAATATCAGTGTTAAAGCATTTTTTTTTTAAACGATGGTAAATTAAATAGCTAGATAAATTCACAAATAGAAACCGCATGTCTCTCATCTACGGAAAATTTGCCTCGTGGCTTTAGATAAACAGCAATTTATTAATTCCCGTTAAAGCTGAATTTGCCTAATAGATATAAAGACTCATAAACTTGATTCTTGCGCCAAGGGGTTTTACCCGTAATTATGTTTCCTGTGCGCAACGGCAGTATATGAAAGTAAAATCCTCGGTAAAATCTATACGCGTCAGTATGGCTTATGTGAGCCGAGTATCCATTTCCGGTTACCGATATATTCTGCATTCATATACGAAGCGTATCACAAATCTTCGCTATTCTCCTGGTGAACGATGTGCTCTGAGATCAGTATTCATAACGATAATTTAGAAAGCGGACAGACGTGTAGCGTGAACGCGATACATGACCGATGCGTCATTAATCATCATCGTCTCTAGCTCATGTTACTTACCATTCTTAATCACTTTGTGCATTTTCAACTTTGGGATACAACTCCTCGTGAAATCAATAAAGTCTACTGTCGTTATGCGTATAGTCAATAGGCCTTATTATTAGTTTAAAATTTATTTACGATAAATAATTTACTAAATCAAAAAAAGATATAAATCATATAAGTAGAAAGCCAATGAGAGCCAACATTAAATGTTCATATGTAACCTATATAGATTAAAATTTTTTTTTATTGAAATTCGAATTTAAGACAACGTTTCGATCACATGCATTTGAATAATCCACAATAATTAACAAATAATATGTGATCGTGGATTTGTCATGGAAATTGAAGTAATTAGATACGCGAGTCAGATACAGTAAAATAAATAAAATAATAATTAAATTAAATTTTAATAACTTTTGTATCAAATAAATGTATATTTATATTTAATAAATATTCATATCGCTAGGCTAGAGTATTATTCAAATAAATATTTATTAAAATTTAGTACATTTTTTTCAGTATATTGTATTATTTATAGTTTACTCTATTATTATGTTTGTATATTGTACGTAAGATTATGAAAAAAGAGAAAGTTATAATCATCATCGAATTTACCGCATTTAAATTGAATAATAGACTCAACTTTTAATCCTCTTTTAATTATAGACCATGCAAAAATTAGCAAACTATAATTTGATCTGATATATAAAAAGAAACGACAAGATAGAGCGAGAGAACTGCCTGTGTATGTTAGAGCATGCACTAGTTTGGTGGTTTGATTCTGCTTTTCATACAGAACAAATTAATTGCTGGTGTAAGGTACGAGTTTGTTGTGGAGATGCCAACATAGCTAAGTTATTGAGCCTCTGACAAGCAAGATATCGAGTTCGCTACAATTACCGCTTTTGCGTTAAAGTCTTACGATATCATGCTATTCCGCAACTCCCAACGCGGAATGATGTTTGACATTTTCGGAGCCCGCATATTCAACTCGTACTGTTCAAACTTCTTCGATATTTCCAATCGAATTTCGAAATCTCCGGAAATAGAAGTTGTACGTAAATTCGAATGAAATAGATGTGAAGTCACATTCTGCATTAACATTTATAAACACTTTTTCTGTCTTCATATTTCTCGATTTGTCATGAGTTTTTCGCAATTTTATGATTAATTAAACGTTATATAAGAAATTGTTTTAGTATGTTGTTAGGGTATGAATAATCTTCTCTATTATTTGTTAGTATTAAAAAACGACAGATATAAACAAATATAAGTACTAAATGTGAATGACCAAGTCGATGGAAATGGCACGTAAAAGCGGACATCGTAAAAGCATCCGTCGAGTCGGTAAAAGCATATACGGACCGATCGTTAGGAAAGCGACTAGCTGCAGACACTGACTTCGAAAGTGAGGCCTCGATCACGTTTCGCTCGACGTCGGTTCGCACGTATAGACGCGCGCACGGTCCGAGCTTTGTTTTCGTCCTCTTTTTTCCTTCGATCTTAGCACGACAGACGACGCGGTCCGAATCCACGACGACGCGCAGCACGTTTCTACGGGTGAATCCTTGCTAGACGAAATCGTGCTCAATCCGAGGCGGAATTCCCGATGTTATTGAAAGGTGTCTTCTGGATTTTTCGCGTGAAGTTGCTCGCGCGAATTGCACTTGTCGTTTAACGTTTTATGACGGTAGTTGGTTTAGCTAGATGTGGGCTGCAGCGATTGGCTTCCCGCGAGAAGTTCCGTATATCGCGACGTTATAAACGAGAAAATTTTCCCGACAAACTAGAATCTCGTACGAGCGTGTACTGATGGAAAACTCTTCAAAATAAAAGCAAATCTTCCTCGAAAGAAAGAGAAGAAAAAAGGAAGAAAGTACAGGGATAATCTTGTGCGCGTAATAAATCTAGTTTTGAATATGTGAAAATCTATATGCCATTTGAGATTTATAATTATTAAAATATTTCATTAAAATGTGTAACATTTACAAAATGGCTTTGCTCTTTTCATTAAATAAGCGATTTATCAACGTAGCGATTTTTCAATGCAAAGAGCACAATTTCTACATATATGACATGTGCATATAAAAATATATTTATATCAAATTATCCAGTTACTGTTTCCGCATTTTATAAATAATGACAAGTTGATGCGAAATTGTATATCGTGTACAAGGGATAACTAGAGCAAGACTATGATGCGTAATTGCGCCGATAAGGAGCGACACTACTTAATTTTCATATCAAAGTCGGCGATTTTGCCGTCAATACCGTCTCCATGGCGTCATTCAGCACTCTCTCTCTCTCTCTCTTTCATCTATCGAGTTTCTGCACTCCATCATTTCGAAACATTGCGGTTAACGTCGATCGCATCATTAATCGCGATTGCTAATAGGAAAAGCTAATTTGAACCGAGGGCAAAGGAGACCGTACTTTCTCCGTTGCAGTAACGAAGATAAAATGTGTCGCAAAAAGGAAATCGCTCGAAAAATTCTTCGTAAAATGGTATCACGATAGTGGGAGAATAAGCGAATATCCTGTTCGATGTATCTGCTATTCGAGATATGTCTGTTATCACGCGTTTCGCCATGTGCTAGAGCACGTCAACTACAGACTTTACATAATATGTACATGTATAACAAGATTATTTTCTAAATTACATTATATTTATTAGCAACGTACAAGACTGCATCTCGTGAACCGCTGCATCAGTTGACGTGTGTCGCCGGTGCGCCGCCGGGTGTCCTCCGACGTATTCCCACGTTCCCCGTCCTAATTCCGCCGCGCCTGAATTCCAAAGGTAAACAGACTAAAACCGTTGGCTGTTGAAAGGATTTATATTTCTTTTAGAAAGGCGACACCACGGTTACGGACCACGTACACTTACGTAAAACGCCCAGGTAAATTTTCGTCGAGAGTATTCTATCTACGACAGCGTCGCGCATCCCTCGCCTTTTTTTTTGCGTGGCTTTTCCTCGAGTCAGCGTCAACGCGCAAAGAGGCGTTTAGAGAAACTTTCGTTTTTCCGCAGATACGACTGAAAGTATCTCGCGAATTGAGGTCCGTCAATGTACTGTTTCCACGTTTAATTTCCGGTGCGGTGGTCGACATCAAGTAAATGAACCATTCGGTGATGACGCGATAGGGTGGATGGGAAATAAAAGAAGGGCGCCGAACGAGTAGAAAATTCGCGATTGGTTAACCTACTTCGCCAGAGCGAATCCAGCTGTTCTGGAAATCTTGTGATTTTACGACAATCGCGGTTGAACTTTCATGGTAATATTGCGCGCTTCTAGCTTCTCTGTGTGCGGATTAGACAGTTCTCAATCGAACGCTCGCGAAAGTTAAGAAATACTTTTTCCACGCGAATTAGAATAAAGATAACTTCGAAAAAATAAAATGTACAATAATCTTTGGCTCCAGAAATAAATCAGAAACTAATTAAAATTTTCAACGCAAAGTCATAGTATTATTATATAATTATTAGTGCCGAAATGTTAATAATTGTTAGTGTAGTAGTATCTTAAAATATAACTGCACTATTTACATATAATCTACATTATAAGCTGACTATTTATAAATACAATTGTTTGTGGATCGTAACACTCTATGCGATAAAATATTCCTATCTTGTAATCAATCTTTCAAATGGAGATTTTACTCGAATCACGAATTTTAGTGAATTTTCGCTGCTGATTTCAATTGGGGGATGCACATCCCCCAGTTGTAGGAAGGTTATATACCTATGGAGGAGGAGGCGGAGGAGGGGGGTTACGGCGGTAAGCGACCCGTCGTCGTAGAACCGGCGAACGGTGCGTCTATCGCGTCGCGACGCGGTAGAGAAGGGAGCACGAGAAAGAGAGAGAGAGAGAGAGAGAGAGAGAGAGAGAGAGAGAGAGAGAGAGAGAGAGAGAGGAAGAGAGAGAGAGAGAGAGAGATAGCGAGAGGAAGAGAGAGCGCGCGCAAAAGATACGTGGGGGTGAGAGAGAAGTCGCGATTGGTTAAACCGCTCTCGGAAAAGCCCACCTGGTTGCTCGACCGGCCGGCACTTCGCTTAGTTCTCCACTGCGCTCTGTGTGAAGCGGAGCTTTCGAGATATCTTCTCGTTCTCCCTCTTGCTTGCCGCGATCTGCGCGGGATCGACTCTTCGATTAGGATCCCGTGCGAGTGTCAATCACATTCGCCAAGAAGTCGTGAAAAGACAAGACATCCTGATCTAGCTTTTGAAAAGAGCTGTGAAAAGAGTCAGACGAAAGGGTTGAAAGAAAAGTCAACAATGTGCGAGAAGAAACTACTGCGAGTGCTCTAGGACGAGAGGACCTGAACTAACCAAGTGATACCGGACATCCTCGAGAAGGACTCCTCAGGGAAAGAGATTCAGGATAATCACGGTAAGTGTTTCCGTTATTGCATTATCGTTGTCAAATTTTTAAATGATTTAAGAAACAATTGGAATTAAATCTTTTAACTTTTTTATTTCGACGATTTCTGTCTCTACGAACAACTCTGGGAACGGAAGAATTAATTAAATAACTCTTGTTGTGCATTGACGAACATTTTTGTCGATAATCGGATTTTTTAAGACATATTTTTGTATTACAACAGTCACATCACAATGTATATACTCGTAATATAATTTTTTTAAGCGAATTTTTTCTGCGAAAATGTTACACAAAAATGATTTACGCAGAAAACGTTTTGATATGTTCTCTTTTATTTTTATTTTACTATTACGTTTTCGTGATTGAGTGAATCCTTTGCGAAAATATTTCTTTTCACGAAAGATGATTTCACAATAGGCGAATGGATACGTTCTTGGAATTCTCTTGAAAATTAGAGAACAAAGCTGAAGTAGACTGTATTACAAGTACAAAGTGGTCAAAGCAAGCTACGAAGCGCAGTCAGCGCTCGTAAACTCGCATGATGCTCTCTGTGTAGTAAGGGATGATAGGAGAAAATTAAGGAAACCTCTCTACACACTATTCTGTAGCTTTGCCAAGACTACATGCCTTTAATTTAGATGCACAGCCGTATTCCTCTGAGCTTGAAGCTTAACGTTAAAGATATTAGACATTTATTCTCGGTGGATCTTTTGGTGAAATTTGAAATATATTAGAATAATTTGAATAATAATAGAATTATTTGGGTTATTCGTATCTTAGCACGACATACTTATGGATCTCTAATAGAATAAGTCATACTAGAACAAACAATTCTGTCGTCTATTTTCTGTCTTACCTGTCAATTTGCAAGAAGCTCCTTACTTTTAATATCAATAACTTTTAATATCGATAAAATTAAAAACTTTAATTACGCTAAACTGACCAAGAAAGTTGCGAAAAGGACATTCGTGTATTAGATGTAGGGCACTTTCTAATCAACGTTGAAATACGAAACGTACGATGCTTAATCGTAAAGGTTATATTCGTTTTAATAGGGAATCAATACACTCTCTCAACTAAGGTTTTCGCGAAGATTTAAGGATCCCTCTGGTATATAGGTCACGTCGTTTTCGCAAACTTTTATATATCTTATTTGGAGAAACGCGTCCTCTGGGTGACGCTATACGTTACTCTTGTCTTCTGCTCCGCGCAGGGTCGTTCGATCCATTTCTTAATCCGGATTTTGCGCTATTTATAGACTATTAGCCGGCAGAATCGATTCGTATTCGTTGTTGGATGAGGAGAAACTTTGACAGTTTGCTCTTCGATGGATATTCGATGTCATCTTATTAAGCGGAGAGACAGATATTACCACGCGTGGTCATCAAGGATCGCGAGTCGTTGTATGTATATATATATACATGTGTGTGTGTATGTACATATATGTGTGTAAACGTATGTATGTGCGGCAAATCGTCGTGTTACCGTCGTTCTTAATGAGCTTGAAGACCGTTCAATTCGTTTCACGCGTGACTCGACGGCTTTTCCTTGACTTTGTCGATTTTCGAGCGCGCGAGCTTCCTGGATGAAGCATCGTCTCGTTGGGAAAGCGCTTGGAAAATTCGGCTAAGTCAATATTATCACGTAGTTTTATATTTTCCATTCCGTCATTTTCCATTATTTTATCCATATGAAAAATATTTCACAAAAGTTTCAGCAGAATGTATTCAACTTTAGGTGTTAAATATAAATCTGTAGCGCGAAAGAGAATTAAACGAATCTAAATAGTAATAAATAGAGTTAAATTACAATGAATTTTCACAATATTAGAAGTCGCAGTTTTAAAAATCGATATCTACACATATTTTTAAAAGATGTAAAACGTGTAAAATAAAAATTTTAATACAAGAGATACGATCCGCGTGTTATATATTTGATGATAAATCTGTAATCGATGAAGCGATTTGCCGTTAATCGTTCTTGCTAGGAATATATTTTATGTATGACATTCGGCTGGTAAGACAGTAGGACTACTGTATGTAGACGCAGGAATGGAAAACGATGTAACTAGTTATGGAATTCTAGTCATCCTGCATTCAGACCGAAACATCACCCACGTTGCATTTCTAGATTTGCGGTTCCACTCGCCCGTGCATCCTTAATCGGTTCGGTTTGCGGGTCTATTGATTCCTGGCGTTAACTGGATCTCGAATTCAGAACGCGAAATCGTCGCTTGATTGGCATTAATCACGGCTGCGAATGCATTTGCGTTGACTATAACAGTCCCTGTCACTCGTTCGTACGCAGATATAGTTCGCAATATCTATGGTACGATTTTCTTAAAATTGCTATAGAATTCTCGTCAGCACAAAACTTGATGAAAGTCTAGCCTTACTTAACGTTAACTAAAGTTTGCGGTAGAAAGTTCAAGTTATCAAATTATTCAGAATATGAAAGATTAGATCCCAAACTGCAGGAGTAAAACGATATATTAAATATGAACATCGAGATATTCATTGAGCTCGATAAAATTTTACAAAGTACAGAAGATCGAACTTTCGATTAAATAAATTGAATCAAAGAGATAAACAAGAGTGAAGATTACATTAATTATAAAAAGAGAAAAAATAAAAGTATTTAATTATACATATAAGCTACTTTGAGAACAAATCGTGCAGGTATAATTGACAGAAGGATAATTGAAAAGAAACATTTAAAAAATTTCTTAGATCTCCCTTAGATCTTGTATACATAGTAATTTACATCAAATTTTATGACATTTAAATTATTTAATTTTATCGATATCATTTGAGATCAAATGTAACATTAATAGTAATTAAAATTTTGAAGAAAATGAATTAAAACGAATTTTGTGAAACGTTGTTTCATTAAAATCAGGTCTAAAGGGATTAAGGATATATCATTTCTGGTGAAACAAAGAAGAATATACCGTACACACCATGAAATACATGCATACGATGTCTAAAAGATACTCGCGAGGAACCCTGTATTAAAGGATACTGTTCCACCGCTAGTTTACACTCAGTTTAAGACTGCCTTTGCATATCTACGTTGCAGTAATGTTAGAAACTTTGCGCTCAAGTTCTTCGTCCGTAAATGTCGCCCAATCTCGGCGACGCGTCTCGACTCCGCAAATACTTGTGTGCAAAGCAGCTTTTGCGCTTGTTTCCTCCGCATATACTGTGCACTGTTAAGAACAATCACGTTGCTAAACTGCTCGCACGTCGCTAAACTTGGAAGATCATACGCGCGACAGAACAGAGTGCGGTGCAGAAACCGCTTAGAGAACTAGGTCGAGCATCCCTTTTTTTTACCACTGCCGCAGTTGCGACGTCGCTGCCACCCTTGTATCCAATCTGCTAGTTTCTCGTGAGCTTGAAATTGCATCTGTTTCATCGGCATTCAGGAAGAGTGCCAAAGTTCGGTCTCGTTCCGATCGCCTCACGGAAATCGAAATTCTCCTGCTCTTGAGCTTTTCTTCCACTATGTGGAAGATATGCAGTCGATCACACGGAATATCAAAAGATCCGGACTCTCTCCGTTGTGAGAATTTCCAGGATTTTACGATGTATGGTTGATCGACATTTATACGGATATTCTTGTGAGACGTTAACAATCCGCACATTTTTCAATGTTGCTCTTCATAAAACCACCAATAATACTACACCACCATAGGAGAACGAAATAATTGAAAATAGTGAAATGAATTGTTTAAAATAAATTCTTTTTCTTCTTCTTTTCGTCAGCCATTCGCAGTTCACTCCTGGACGAAGACCTCCTCCATACGCTTCCATGTCTCTCTATCCTGTGCTGTCTGCATCCATAGACTCCCGCCTGACGGACGATTTAAAATAAATTACGCATATAGATTTTTGTATGAGTTATAAATAATTAGCACTAAAAGTTTACCGCTGCAGAAAATTGATTTCGAGTTCCTCAAAATTTCATACTAACAGGGCGATTCAATAGAAAGGAACGTGTTATATTTCACAGAAGAGCCAGCGCATGCGCATGCAAAAATTTATCGAGAGATAGAATCAGACATGCTCTCGATTTTTAACGGAATTATAATACGAGATTCGCTTAATTGCAAGCGAGATTAATTAAATATCCACGCAGTTTCGCTAGAGGCGACGAAATACGAACTACATATGAAACTACACATATATTTGCCTGCTTCATTAAACTACTCTCTGCTATTTAAACGAAAAAGCAGAGCGGCAACAATCTGATAATAGCATTGTAATGTCGCTATCGTCAAATATTCCATAAGCGTTCTCGAAAATCTCACACATATATACGAGTATACCTCTGCGTTTATTCGGTTGCCGAATTAGTTTAACTTTCGTCACTTTTTTCCTCAAAGAGGAGAATTGTTTCACACGGTGCATATTGCGCGTTTTATTAGTCGGCTGTCTGGCGAATTTGAAATGTGCTCGCTCAGCGCCTCAGTGCAGCTAGCTTGTGAATTTTAATTAAAAACCATGCGGCGTGATAAGATGATAGAATGTAGCTCGCACATCGTAAAAATAAGAAAGCTACGATATTATTATTGATAATGCTACATTCCTACAGTCACGAACTTAATTACGTTTGATAAACTACGTGCACAATTGTCACTTTTTGCTATATTACGTTATAAAGAAAATAGAACTGCATCTGGAACGCAAGATTTTTGTGTTTAATTGCCATTTATATTTATGTATATCGTTATATACGACTATACAATTTTTTAAATACTTTTATACTTTATGTTTATCCTATTCTATATACGTTAAAATCCTCGCATTGTGTAATTAATATCACTGAAAGCACGATTATTTTTTGCTAAAATGTTTAAAAAATCTAAATAGATATAAATCTCTCTCTCTGAAAATAATTTTATTGAACTGCTAAATAATATAGGGAACTTATGTATAACGAATAATGCTGTAAAAACTTTAACATTTTAACAGTCAGTTTGAGCATTTTACATAATTATTTTGATAATCCAACAACAATTATTTTTATCGTAGATCTAGTTAAATTTTCAAATACTTTAGCAAAATCATTTGTTTCATGTTTTGGTACAATATATAGAACATTGAGATCCTGATTATGTGTTATCGCAATTTTGAACTGTATCTTCTTCACATTACCAAGGGCTATTAAGAGTTATCAAAATATATCCGAACTTATTGCTACATAAGTGCACGTAACGTATTCCTATACGAATACACATTTAACATATTCGCGATATTACGTGTACATATGAGTACCATCAAAGGCTGTTCAGTTTAATGTACGATGTCCCATAAGGTGCATATATCTCCCTTTATAACCAGGAAGCAGACACAGTCCCTTTACACCCGGCGGTATTCATAAATCCAACAAAGAGGAGGAAAGAGGAGATGGAGGAGGTGAATGCTTGACTCGTCGTTGCCCTCGTGTCTCTTTACTCGCGCCGCCAACTTGTCACATCGTCACATTTATTATCGTTCTCTGGTTGGTGATATCGGCTGTATGAAGTTGGCCCTCCACTACTAAAATTCTAAAAATAACCATTACCATTCGTTTGGTGGTCGTTCGGTGGTGTTTAGTAGTCCATTCCGGACGTTTGGTAGTCAATAGAAATAACGGAAAATGTGAAAAAAAGAATGCTTGTGAAGTTAGCCCACCCCCCCCCTCCCTCTTCTAAAACTCAGCTTTCCCGATTGTGTGTGCAATAATAACTGCAAGCATTCGTTTGATGATCGCTCACTGACGGTGATGTTTGGTAATCAACAACTTAACACAGCCGGTGATAACTCGAGGGCGTGCGATGATCACGGCGCTGTCGTCACTTACCGTGACGAGCAAGCAGCGAATCCCGCAGAGGTGATACAAGCGAAGATTGTAAAGTATGAAACACGATGCATCGCGTGTCGCAATTCGTGGCGTTATCGGAGATCTCTTAGCGCTGATATAAGCTCCGATATGAAAGTATCGGGCAACCTCACCGTCGCGTCGTCGGGAGAAGTTCGTGAGTTGCAAGATTACGCGATATATCGGGTTAAGGGTTTCGGAGCGAATAATCACGCTGTTGCGTCTCGGTTGGTTTGCGTTGATTGCACCTTCACGTTTTCGATCGTTTTTCCGCGTTCGTGTATCGCTTGCCATTAGCTTGTTTATTCTGGCCTGCTGTTTTTGCATCCCGCTTAATCAGTCATAAGAATTTTTTAACATAAAGAATCACAGGATGTGTTTTGGTGGACTTGTCAGCGATGAAAAGTAGCTAACGCCGTTACTTTTGTCATTACTTTTTATAGGAACGATTTGATATGACGTTACCATTTTTTTATGACAATAAGTATAAGTAATTAATCGTTAAGGATAGAAGAGTTATTTGTGAAAAGTAACACGTCATTATTACGTGTTGTTTATTAAAAAAAAGTAACGAGCAAAAATAACGTGTCGATGCATTACAAAGTTTTAAAGAGTAACGAGTTCGTTTTTTTTTTTCAATAACGAACAAACTTTTCCAACCTATTACAAGTAACGAGTGACTTTTTCAATCCTATGTTACCGTTACAGTTATGAAAAATTTGCAACATTTTCATTACCAATTGTTATTATAACAAAGTAACGATATATATAAAAGTATATAACAAAGTAACGATATTATATAAAGGTAACGTGTTATTTGATCCATTCCATGGGAATTATATTTATGAAATGAATTATTTTAAAAGCTGAAACAATATAACTACTTTTATTTTTTTCTCATTTATTTTTACAATAATTACAATTAAAAATTCAATATAATCGAAATTATATCATATTGCATCGTGTACGCTTCATCAGCAAGCAGTCAACTACGAATAATATTCTGCTCTCTTGGTTTTAATTTCGCCATTAGGATATTGCCATTCAATTTGGAGCCCGCTTTTGTCGTTTAAGCTCCTTAGACGTAAATGTAAACTCGATCTATTATTCTTACAGGTTTTTTTTTTCATTTTGAGCACGAACTTATCATACTCGCTGTCATTTGCAACTATTATATTTTCTACAATTCTACTTTGTGAACATTTAATTGCCTGTTAATAGTTGATTTTAATAAATTAGGATTACGTCCGCTCTAAATTAACAGATCAATAGTGTTATATAGATTTTTCCAACAATAGCCGCATTGAGTTTCTTCTACAATTAATTATTCTACGATGGATATTACTTTCATTGTTAACAAAATGAGTTTTCCGACTAGGTATTTGAAGATGAACAATGAATAAGAGAACGATCTTATTATTCAGGCGAGTCAGAATTTAGTCCGCGGGTATTCTTGCTTTAGTCGAAGACGTAACTCTGGCAAACCGATCGGATTGGTAAACCGAAGCAGAGAAATTTATAGGAAACGGAGCCAATTATTTCGCCGTATTTACACTCGCAGGCAAACATGAATGCGGATTTCAATCGCGATTGATTGGCACCCGTAAAATACCGCAACCAGTATTTTGTCATGGGCAAAATATGGTTTTATACGAATGAAATTTCATTCCTGAATGGCGGTCAATTTATTTTCCTATTATTTTGCGGTGGCTGTGGAAACTCGTGATTTTACCGCCGTTATTACTTAGAGACAGTTTCGTCTTCGTGAAGAATTCCAAACGCGATGAAACTCTTCACCCGTACTAAAGCTTCTCGAGACTTTACGGATGGTGCGCGGGACTAGAGAGCGAAGCTCAATTTTTCATTTAACCAAGCGGTGCCGCATATCCTATCTCCTTTTCCTTCAGTTTTTCTCCTCGCAAACACCGCTTGCACGAACATAATTTCACGAGAACTCGCGTGAATTGTTCGCCCACCACGAGTTTTCCGAGTTCCCTTTTAACGAGACTGGATTTTTCACGGGCACGTTCACCGCGAGCGAAGCCGCTATCGAAAGACAATGGTGCGCTGAGAATAGTCAGCTTGTTGAAGAATGTGAACGTTATTGTTATTCGCTTGGGCTACAAATGGAAACTGCGTGATTCTACAATTTTTCATCTTGAAGATGCATATTTGTACGAGGGTTATATGATATATTTTATCATCTTTTGTTTTATAATATTAATTTGATAATATCAAATTATATCCAATTCGAGTTATTTTTAATTATATCTATTGATCAACGTTGCTCTCTTACCTATATTATATCATTAATTTCATTAAAACAATAGAGTTAATAAACAGTTTAACTCAAGAACATGTACTGACTTATTTTATTATTTAAATGTTAAAATTAACCACAGAAATAAATTGATTTACATTTTGACACAGAGATGGAGATAAAAAATAACAAAATGTTCATTAATTTAAGAGGTTGGGTTAATTGCTCCTTCGATATCTAATAGTGTAAGATAGCGATAAATGAATTCGTAAAAAGATTATGTTTTTATCATTATGTCAAATTTAATAAATACGAGTACATACATTTTAAGATTTTTTGCGGAGAAAGTATAATATTACGATACGTAAAGTTAATATTGTGTCATGCAAGAAATTTATAATTTTTAGAAGGGTAAATTATATTTTTCAGAAGATATATATAATTATAAGCAGTAATAAAAAAGATAGAGTCCATTTTGTCATTAATGTTAGAAAATATTAGAGAATATTGGCCATTCGACTCATCTTAATGATCTCGGCTTTTTTAATATCACGGAATACATATCATATATTAAATGGAAAATTATGACCAAGTTCGACGGGCGCACTAAAAATTTCATCCAGCACGAGTTAGAGTGACCTATTTCACAGCGACACGAAATGTCGGATTAGGGTAAAAAGTGTCTTACTGCCAAGAGATAACCGCAGGGCGTGCAGGACAAAACAAGTTTAACTCTCGAGTATAGTTGAATTCGAGTGATGTAAGTGCGCTACCCGACGCTAGCACAATAAAACTGCCATTATATTTTATTATTTACGAGTACGCAACTCCAACTCTCTTTTCCATTTTTTAATGTCATTGGTTAACCGGTGTTGTAAACGGCCACTGCTGCAAATTTTTCTAGGTATTTTACAATCTCTAAGTATCAGGGGTACATTTGACCGTGTCATGGTGGAGGATTAAGTAGAACGGCAAATTGTAAAGAATTTATAAAGAGTGCAAATATTTTTTTTAAAGTCATACAGTGACATGAACCAACTAGTGTAGTTAATTTTTCATCTATGTTTTTAGCATGTGCTTTTGGTGCGCATAAATTTTATTATAATTTAAGTGAGTCACACATTTTAAATAAAAAATTTCAATTAAAAAAGAATGGATGATGGATATTTTATATTTCAGATGGCTTCTTTTATCGCAAGATAAAATTATAAGATAAAAAATTTCTACAACAAACACTTTCGTATTTTAACTATTCATTAGAAATTCTGCAAATCGTGTTCTATAGATTAAAAATTTTTGAGGGATTACTGAAATTCTTTGCACAGTATCGATTTGAAAATTCGTAATGGCACGTTGTTGAGAGGAATACGTTATCCTCATTTCATTCGCTATTTGTCAATCCAATTAGTGTGCCCAACAGACGAACATATAGTTCTAGTCGTTACCAGGGATGATATCAGCCTTCCTAAAGATCTTTCGAGAGTAGCAGTATAACGGGTCAAGAAACCGTCAGGAGTGCAAATTGATTTTCGGAACGAAGTGAGCTGGGTCAACAAAAATGAGAGGATACGTTGTCTCTCGCGTTATTTATAGATCTCGGAATTTCTCCCTGGAAAAACTTCTGAATATACGAATCAGAGACAAATTTGATATTTTTATTATAATTTTATTTAGTGACGTTAATTGAAAAATCGATAAATGGAATATCAAAGATATTTTTTTTTTAATTGTTAATTTTATCTTCTTGAATATCTGGATCTTGTTCTTAAAAATTCGTTATATCGAATACAGTTCGAATGGTATATATTTGCTATAACGAAATTTGATTACGTTTCCGAGCGTTGTTGATACAACGAAATTTCAGTACTATAAACTCAATTTGCAGTTTCGATGGAGTTTGTTGAAACTGCATTCATATTCTATACTTTTATACATTTCGACTCAGCTTCGCGGTTTCAAATCGCATGAAATGGAAAATTATACATTCACATATATCGCATACTTTTCTTACTGTAGTTTCGTCTTTTATGTTTATTATAAATTATTGATACTTAATTTTAATTGATAGGGTCATTGTGTGCCGCGCCTGTAACTAGATAGAGAAAACTTTACTGCAATTTTGATGCACAGAGGCGAAACAATTTTTAGATGATTAGATGGTGATGCTTACGACAATCAAGTTTTCCCTAACACTTCAATTTTCGATTAACATGCCTCCTCAATTTTCGCGACGGGACAGTATGTAACAACATAGAAGACGTGCGGTAACGTGGCTTCTTCATTATGGGCACTATCGATCCTACACTCGTTAAGATGACATTAGATTACGTTAAGTACTCCGGTACTTAATTATTTCGCGAACTTCCCATCATATTACGAGCAGAAGGGAGCTCTGCAATATTTGCTATTACTCATCCTCCGACAACATCCCCGAGCTATATATAGCAAAAGTGGATGTAATGCGTCTTACTAACGTGGTGGATAGTTAACAGAGGAATTGGGACGTTAATGAATTAAGGATTATATTGCACGTGCAGGTGTTTAAAATGTGAATATTGCAGTTTTTCTATATTAAATTTCTGGAATACCAATTTGAATAATAATACGTTTTAAATATCATTGTTTGAAATTCATTGATCCAGAAAATGCATATCATGTATGTATCTGTATAAAATATAAAAAAATAAATATGTCCTACATTTTATGATATATTTTTTATTTTAATGTATAATCTTTTAACGTAATATTCTCTGTGTTGTAATTTGAGCATTTATTTTTATTAATTTCTGTTTCAAAAACGTTTGATAATATTTATATGTATAGGGTGACTTATTGTCGATCAATTTCAAATGTGCATTTACGCAATGCGTTTTAAGCTGTATGATTATCTGTTACGAAAAGTAAGTAGATAATAGATCCTATAACAGTCTGGATGTCGCGGATGATACGTGAAAGTACCTAGATATCACACACACATATATATTTTTCTTCTTCTGAAATATTATCTTAACAAAATTCGAAGTTTGCATTAGTGTCTCTTTAGTTAAAATTTATTTAAATTTTGTTTAAATTGATATATATATCTTTTTCACTTATTATATTTATGTTGTTTATTAAATTGATACAAAAGAGAAGAAAGCACTATTCCGAGATTTTTTAAATATGCATTTAATTTATAGAAAACGGACAAGAAATATTTCAACGTATTCTCTACAATTGATTCACCTAATAAAAAAAAAGCAGTTAATATTTTCCGAATCCATAATTTTCACGTATTCATTGGAAAATCGTCATTTTTATGTGTTTGTTTTCACGAGCAATGTTTGATATCGCGTGTAAATATTCGTAACTTTATGCAACTGAAATATACATACACATCCGCACTGGCATGCGAAACGAACTGTATTAATGTTCTTGTCCACGGATGGGCGCGCATAATGATGCGATTTGTGCAAGTCGAAACAATAAGCCCGATTGTACACTAAAGTAACACGCGAAAATTAACGAAGATAGGTGTTATGCATATTTGAAATTTAAATTTCCATACTGAGACTCAGACAAACATTACAGACAATAATTCACATTGGCACGTGTTGCGATCTATAACGCTCTGTCATACTGAATTAATACATCAAAAACTTTTATTGATAAAAGGGCTTGTAGAGGAATAATTTTAATGCTTTATACACGTATAGATGATCGATTTACGATTGACTAGCAACTGTCAATTATACAAAAACGCAGTAATTGTTAATGACGCATTTCAACGGAAGTATTGATTTATTCACATTACTGATATCAAGATATTAAATAACGATTGTGATATTTATTGAGTTATATAAACTTTAAAGCTTGACAAATTTGAGAAAGTTTGAAATACCTAACTAAACTAATATCATCAAATTTGTTGCGCAACAACAGATTCTGATGACAGATGTTTATTTTTTATTTGATTGTAAAAAAAAAAGTAACGTATTATGATAGTATTACGAGAGATGTCTAATAAAAATAGAAATACATATATTTTCTTTAAAAAATGGGGACGTATGCCATTTTATGTTACCATTACATGTTAACATGACATTTATAGCAGTTTTATAGTGCTCACTATTTTCTTTTCAACGATATACCGGCGCGAAGAAATAAATTAGGAATAAATGTCTATAACATTCATAAATTTTATTTTCGCTAATTAGAGGGAAATATACTACGTAATATAATTAATTATCAACGGTAATTAATAACGATCCTATATACCGTCGCTTTCGCAACATGTAAAGCAAAAGTCAATAATTAAAACGCAATTCACTATTTATATATCATTATGTAGATTACATGTTCAATTTACATTTTCATATGATTTTCGTATAACTTTCAATGCATTGCCGCATTTTTGGAGCGTTATTAATTCCGCCTTTATAGAAATAGCAGTGTTTGATAACGAAATTCTAGCTAAAAAGTATGAAACCGCGTATTGCAATTAGAACTGCGCGAAGAAATAACTTAATTAGTGATCCGCGGACGAACCGTTGAAATTTGCCTGTGGTATAAAACGGAATCGGAGACGGAATTAGCGCGTGGAATTTATTTCAATGCGTCGCATCGATGCCGCTCACGGGAGCCCACATAACTTTCGTCATTCCTTCAATCAGACGGCGGACCACCTAGAAAAGAACCGGAGAAATCCTCGTCGCTGGAAGGAGCGAGAACATGTAAATCTTGACCCCTATTCAGAACACGATTCTGACAGAAGCACAGGAAATCCTCGCAAACTGTATGATTTGTTATTTGATGATTTTGAAATAATGATCAAAATATTTTTTTTATGTCACCGCCTTATTAACGGTGATTATGCTGCGAAGATAAATGCACGATTTACAGGGATCTTTATTACAAATGGTCTACACGGTATATCTTCTAATTTCTGCAAGTAAACGTGCAATTTATGTTACGGCGAGTCTTAAACACGATTAGCTGGAAGCATTTTATTACTAGTCGACAACGGAACAATTTCTTTCTCTCTCATTTGCCGATTTGCTGCATCGTACACTTTCGCGATTCATTTCACAGAGTGTTGTTGAAAGCGATGAGAATTCATCGGCTTCTCTTTCTTTTTTAATCTCGTTAGGCTTCCGCCGATGAAATTGCGTTAAAATCTCGTACTCGTAAATAGTGCTTACATGGCTGATCTCTCACGTAACGTTTTTTTTCCCTGCGCGTTTTCCGCGTCCGTATTTTTGAGGATTAAATTTACTTCCACACATGCCGTTCGGACGAATCCGTTTAAAATTGGCCAATATACTAGAATATTTAACAAACGATTCAGTCACTATGTTTTACTGAAATAACAAAAATGTATCCATTTGTAACTTTCTGTTTATATATTTTTCTATTTTTAGTATTTGCAATCAATTTTTTCAATTTTCCATTACTTGTGTGTCGAATTTATATACTCGTATGATTGATATAAAATATTTTGGATGAATGCTCACAGCGTGAGCACAATTTTATATTTTTAGATAATTTCTTGCAGTGTATTATTTTTACATTAATTCTATCGCGAGTTTCTTTAGCTACAATAATAACACAAAACGATAAATAATTTTACTCTAAAACGTTTGAAATCCGATAAATTTGATTGCACATGTTGAAATATCAATACGCTTCAAAGAAAGTCTAGTTAAATCCAATTATTCGTCTACAAACTAAATATATTGGATGGGGGGGGGGGGGGGGGGGGGGTTTTATTGCTAAAACAATTATTATGTTATATAAATTAGTATTCATTCAGCTTCGCTGGTTTATAATTGGTTAATTTCGAATGCATATTGTTTGCTATTGTATTTGCTATGCCTTGTATTTCCATTTGTATAATACTTTCATCGTGAAATGCAATTATAAAAGTGTATATGCACTTTTTATATTTACAGATCTTCATTATTTCAATTTGAAATCTATATGCTCACTGAAAAAATCTGTTTATTTGAAAACAATTATTTTAAAAAATATGAAATATATATATACATACAGGGTAGAGCAGCACACGTATAGAATATGTGTATGTGATGCAAATGCATCTTAAAATATCTTAAAAAAGTACATACATTACACAACATGTCTCTCAAAACTATACAGGACTTTGTATACAATAATTTTTTATAAAACAATTTAGAAGAGTTATGTAGTAAAGTTTGATTGCCTCATTCGTAGGTATGTGTGTACATAACATATTCTAAGTTTTTCGTTTTGAAGAAAACATACGCGCACGCGCGATCATTACATAAATGTTCCTTGATTTTGCATCGTGCTCTTTTTTACATCGCCCAATCATGACTACATCGACTTCGGCGCCGGCGAGCCAAAGAATTGATTCGGCTTTCAAAGCTGGTCGTAAGTCTCATCTCGATGTCTCGCCCGCCGGTGCATGGTCTCAGCTCGTCGAGGACCGACAACTTTTTCTCGCTTTTGCAGACTTTTGTTGCTCGCGCCGCGCCGGCCCCTGCGTGAAAGATTTCGTGGGACTATAGATCGGTACGGTTTCGCATGAGTTCGCGTATCCCGTAAGCCGAGGCCCCGGCACGATGAAAATTTCATCGCACGCGAAGAGAAGAAAGGCGAGGTGGGCCCGGGCCCAGCGGCCTGCATACGTGATACGCCTTCGTAGTTAATATAGGCCGGTTGCATTTCGCGACGATGCGTGGCTTCCTCGTGACGAATTTTTTGCGTTCGGTCGCCGAGGGACCATTTTGACACGTATGGAAAGAAATGATTTATATAAAATAAGTACATATGGATGGATAAGTGTGTAGAATTAATTATAGCCAGCCAGATCGAAAGCCGAAATTTAGAAACTTGTGTATTATTTAACTTTGTATATTTTTTATTGTATAAAATATATTTATATATAAAATATATACTTATATAAGCCCTTTAGTTGACAAGTGCCTTATAAGATAAGCCTTATACCACTTGGCAACCAAGGGGCTAATATATAAAATATTTTAACTTTGCGTATTTTTATGTTACATTATATTATCTAACTCGTTAAATTTTTTATGTAATTTAATCGAATTACTAAATTGCGCATTCACAGCGAGAGATATATGAAAGTAGATTTTCAATTTAATAAAATTTGAATAAAATTGCATACTCTTCTATTTTTACTCATTGTTAACACTTCTCCAAAATCTTTTTATCATTAAGACTGAAAAATGGAAGGTCTTTAAATTACTGCAGACTAAGCGCTAAAAAATGATTCGTTTGAATAATATCAGCGGACTTTTTGAATGATAATCGCGCATTGAATGAGAGGAAATTCTTTGAAAAGAAGCTTAACCAGCAGATGAATAAATCTGAAATGCTTTTTCGCATTTTTTTTATACTGCGAGAAAAATTAGTAACGGGTAAGTAGTTTTAATTGTTCTATGGCGTCTCGATTAATTAACAGCTCGATCGCTCGCATTTCTCTTAAAGAAAACATATCGCGAAAAATTAGCGATAAAAGCTTGAGAGGGCCGGGAGGTCCGACGTTACTTTACACGGTAAGCGGGTCACACGGTCGGGCGTTAAGCGCGGCTGGTGGAATGTGGCGAGAGAATTAAAGGCGAATCCTGTTATATCCTCCCGCAAGTAAATGGCCACTTTTCGCCCGTAAGTAGTCTCACGATTATCCGCGGAGTCATTAAATTTGCAGCGGGCCGGGAGGGCCAAGGTGGTGTGAGGAGTGGAAACTACTCTCCACTGTGGATTCAATATTAGAGCCGCGCGCTACGAAATAAAAGTAAACGGGGGAATAGAGAGAGTGTAAATGGGAAACGAGGTAAAAAATACTGGGCCGATCGTATTAACCGCAAAACATTCAGAAGGTAAAAAGGGAAGAACACGCTACAAATGATCTGAATTAGGTTTGCTTTTAGTTTTGTAATTGTTCCAATTGCGACAAAAGTTATTAAATATACGTCACAATGAAAATTGAAATATTTTAATAAAAAATATTTTGTGAATAATTTTCATGTATGAATGCACGTTATATAAAAGGATACATTTGTATATTTAACGAGAGAACGATGTGCTCAACAAATGATGCTGTACCATTACACGGGGCAGAGTATAATATTAAAGGCTCTGTCAGAAATGCAAATATTTGGATACTATAAAAAAATAGCGGCATAGTCATGACTGATGACTGATATTCACTACCCTCGATTGCTTTTGTAACATTACTACGTGGTATATATAGCGTTACAACAATATTTTACCAATGCATTAACATATAGAGAACCTTATCAGTTTTTTCGTGTAAAAACGCAGTTAAGGTTTTGAATTTTGATTAAAAAAATCGTACGAGTTTCGTTATCAGATTGTGACATAAAACATCACGGATATTTTAGACGTCGAGAGAACGATAATCTCGTGAGATGCGCAAATTGAGGTGCCCCCACGGGTTTTATTAATATGCGAGATAATCTTGAAATTGCATCTCGCGCAATCGGGCGCTCTCAATCTCGATCGAGCTCCTAAATCTCCCGCGGGAAAGACCCCCGGTATCAATTCGCTATAGGCTAGATTATTCGTCAGTGCCGTCGGGAACACAGAACAGGCCGAGAATCGATACGTAAAGGAAAACCACTTTCATTTCATTCACAAGCGGGAATTTCGTCAGCCGGAAATTCGTGGCGTGCTTCGCCGGCCGCGATCGACTCGCATTAATTCTCATCGACGTAGATTTGATCGTCGTCGTGTACACGGCCGAAGTTTGACGCGCGCGCGACCGCTCGCACATATACTGACGGTGAGTTCCGTGTACGTGACACGCACCTTTGACGCTGTGTGGTCCACCATGAGAGAGGGATAAAGTGAAACCGTGGGGCCACGCTGTCTCGGGGCCCGCCTCAATCCCAGAGTCGTTTACACGCGAAACTTATATCCATCCAGTTTCAAATTCGGTCCCGGCACGTTCGCCAAGGGGAATAGGACTCATAAATTCTAACCGTAACTTGTTATCGCAATCTGCTTCAACTTCTCGATCACAAATCACTCGGCCAATGAATTTGGAACCGCGCGCAAATTACACGAGAAATTTATTCCTTATAGCGTTTGTTCGCGAGATTGTAAATAAATCTCGAAATAAATCCAAGGAGGACAAGAAAGTCAAAATAATGTCGTATTGATTGTGACAAAAAAAAACCTCGGTCAATAATCGACCAATATGACATCAAATTGACATTATTTTGACTTTCTTGTTATCCTTGTGGGAAATGGGAAATATTGCGGTTTCAGCTTTATCTGATTATAAGACAAGGTTTAACGAAACTATTATTCACAAATAGAACGATATAAAATACTATAATGGTACCGCAAAATCTATGTCAAGCGATAACACTGCAGTGATAAAAAAATGAACTCCGTCGAAGCTCTCTCATCTCGAGTGTGAAAGCAGATAGCATCGCCGCACACACATGGTTCTCATGGTTCTCATAGTTTCCGCCGACTTGACTCCTCAGCACATTATTTTCCAACCCCGCGAGGGAGCTATTATGTAAAACGCCTCGCATATACGGGCACCATAAAGCCGAGTGGCCTTAATTCAGAAACGTCCTGCATAATTAAAGCTCTTCCCACTGGTTTCGCCCGGTGCATTAAGCCGACCCGGTGGCGGTGCGGCTCCCCCGCGGCTTGACTTTCCTTCCCGAACCGATTCGATCGTAAATCATTCTTCCTCCGCGGGGATTTTCGTCGGAAACCATCACTTACGTCCGTTCGACTTTCGGAGAATCGAACGGAAACGCGCCGCACCGGAGCCTGTCGAGAAAAACCGCGGTGCATTCGCACCTCTCTCTTTCTTCTCTCCTTCCTTCTTTATCGCGAGTTCAGTATTTACTGACATAATTAACGTACGAATTTATCACGGAAGTGGCCATGAGATGTCGAATTTCAATACGTAATTTATATCTATGGTATATATTGAAAATTGCGAGAACAGCTTAAGAGACTTAATTTTTCGTGTTTAAATACTAATTATCGAGCTCATTATCACAAAATGTGACAGATTTGTGCCATTACTTTCCCGCCGTGTTGCATATGTTATCCGTGATTCGCCTTAAATTTAATTCCGTTACATTTTCTCTTTCTATCTTTCTGTTTGTACATCAAATAATCATTTTATGTGTTCAAATTTTGTTTTCTAGCTATAAGCGAATTCTCGTTAACAGATGCAAGAACCGATGTTCTGCAATACCGCACTCTGAAGAGATACGCTTCTAAAAATGATCCACATATATACTGCGCGCGAATTTCATTAGTTGTGCCATATTGCCAAATCCCAAAAGGCAGATATCAACAAAAATGACATTTTCCCAAAATTCAGGTATTGCAGATCAATTTTTTCTTAAATTATTCCGTAAACTTGTTACTTTGTAGTTTATGTGTTCGTCAATTTCTCCTTTAACCAAAAGAGAAAGAAATGAGGGAAACGATTCATCACTTAGTATATAGTTAGTGATTTTGTCTTTCGTTTAGAATGTCCGTAAAAAGCGCATTAGAAAGGAAGTGACTTGAACGGAACCCACAAAATGTAGTACGTCTGGGATGTCGAGGGTTAAGACAGATCTGTGGCTTTCCGACCAACATCTTTCTGTCGGCATCACTGACTCAATCTCGGAAGACGTCGTATCGCTCTTCTCTTTGCACTCCTTATGACATACGGTCGTTCGCGCGCTTGAAAGAAACACGTTACTACGTTATAGCCCCGCGGAAACATGAAGATGTACGTTCGCATTCGTTTCACACGCGGCGTGGCGAGACGAAGCGAAGCGAAGCGAGGTGAGAGGTGTACGTAACCCCTTAAGGGAATTAGTCACGGTCGCGTTTGGTCGAGTCCAGTCGAGAAACTACCTGAACCTGAACAGATCTCGTGAGCAGTCGGCCGTCACACCTGAGCGCGCGCGAGCTCGTTGAAGAGTCGATAATTGCTTCCTTGCACCTGAAATTAGTAGTGGTCGCCGGGATCTCCCCCTGGATCATTGGCTTCTTTACACACGCCCAATCCTTACCCACGACATGCTCAGAGATCGTCAAGGGATAGCAGATGGCTTTGTGGCCCTTAGTGAATCCTCGGACTTACCGAATTTCTGTTCTATCGTAATTTCTCGAAACGATCTCTCGCTTCTCTCGATCAACTGGATTCTCGCCGAATATTCGATTCCTCTCAGGAAATTCGATTCAGTTAATTGCACAACAACTCATGCACGACCTCGTGGGACAAGGAAGAGCGTTGTTGTCAGTAAATTAATGGCGAACGTTACGTGATAATGATCACATAAATATCTGTATGTATGTGCCATTCAGAAACATTAATCGAGGCTTAATTAATCCTTAATTTTCTTTTAATCTTATTTTTAGAGAAAAATAGGAAGTCAGATAAAATGATTAACATATTAATTACGTATCTTTAAAAAGCATCAATTTGAGCAGCATTATAGAGATTTAAATATTGAAATAATAAGATACAAATTTTATTATCGTTACTATAATGAACAATTGTTCGAGAAATTATATTAAATACTTTTGTCTTTATGAAAAAACTAAGAAATAGGAAAATAATCAGAACAATCAAGAAAAATGTTACGATCACGTCCGCCGTAATACTTTTCTAACGATGTAAACGATAATTATACATTGTGCACGTATTTCTGTGAGAGAAGAGAGTCACATAAGAGGAAGAAAGAGAAAGAGTTCTCTTCCTATGATTGTGCATCATCTTGGAACTTTTACCTGCGCCGACGACATAATATGCGGTTTATGTGTGCTGATTCTCATAACGATTTATGTCGGAACACGCATGATTCATTGAGCATTCATTTAATAACGAGCCAAGTGGCAGTTGCAATTAGCACTTCGTGGAAGATTGAACATTTAGTAAGCATTAATCGGCGCGAAAGTGTTCGCGAAGCTCCTTTACATCTAGCGATATGATCTCCAGTATTCTTATAAAAGTTTTTTTTAATTCACATAGGATCCTACAGATCTTAAAACTTTATTTACAATATTTTACGATATACCCTATAAATGTTACTTTTTATGTCTGTAACTGCAATAACATTTATTTTATACTTACTCTTAATATTATTTATCGCGTATCTATTTTTGTATTTTTTCGGTATGTCGCATTGAGTATGCACATGTGATTAATCACTTCATTTAAGTTGTGTTCTCTTTTCGAATGGATTTGTCAAAATTACCGGGTCGTTATCTTACTTTATTCATTCATTTTTACTTCACCGGTTGGTGGTAAGTTCAGTTCTCCGACGAGAAAGTACCAGAGTGCCGACGAGATTCTTTCAGATGGAAAATAGCGTATATAAGATTTAACGGTATTTGCATATTGGAGCATCGTCAGTATGCTTAATTGACGTTCCTGCAATCTCAGCGATGCGTTAATTTTTTGAAGACAGTCGTTTTGATTGATCTTTGTGTTATAAAGCTTCTAACGCGATCCTTTGCGTCCACTTTTTTCGCTTTTTTCTTCTCGGCCGTTTTCTTTTCTCTTTTGTGCGTTCTATTCACGCATAAATTAACTCCGAGCGAGCCAACGACTCGTAAAGCTGCTGAGAGGAACCGTATTTGGCGGATGAAATGAAAAATGAGACGGCCGCAGACTGAATTTTCACACCGGCGTTCGCGATTTCGCAGGATACGAGACATTATGGAATTTCGGAGTTGGAAGTATTCCATCCGTGCTTGGAATTCATTGCCGGACTTTTCGCGGACACTTAATAAGTTCAAAGCGAAATTGCGGCATTTCTTTAAAAAAAAAAAAGAAAAGAAAGCGTTTTAAAGCTGAACTTCCAAGAATAAAAATAGTCTACTTGAATTCATCAATAATTGCGCGCAAAATGTCTGATCGTCGACGAACTTAGTCGAATTGATTTAATTAAACAATTGTCGATCCTTTTAATTTTGCGGTGACTATGTCGAAGAATTGTGTCTGATAAAATGTTTTGCAGGCAGACAAGTAAATTAAATTCCGTTTGATGGATGTATCGAAGTGCATCGTTTTTCGATAATTAAGCTACGCGCGTGACATTTCTCATAGTTCGATTTTCTAATATATTTATAAGTCTTATCGCAAAAATGACTTGATTAATTATCATTAATTGCATGATCGCTAGAAGGTCCTGTCGCAAACGTCCTTTCTCTTCTCAGACTCTTGTCTATCGAATAGAAAATATATAAGTGTTAATTATTAATTAACGACCGTAGAGCTGCGAGTAAATTAGATATGCGCACACGCCTCTTTTATTTATTGTATATTCACATAAATAAAATTAGCACACATATAATTAGCTATTAGCTTTTTTGCATTTTCGATTACATAAATCTAACATTTTTTACTGTATATTCATAGCAACGTGGATATAAAAAATAGATGTATTAATCTACTTGATTAATATTTGATCTAGATTTGTTTATACGGGAATTACGGACGATTGAACCACTCATTATACGAGAAAAATAAAGAAAAGTTTTCAGGTTTATTTGAATAAGAAATAAAATTCCGTGATTAGAAGTACATAAAATAATTACAGAGCACAGAATCAATATTTTATATAGTAGATACCTTATTACTATCATCAGATATAATTAATTGCCGTTAATGTATGTTACTAGAATAAACAAGAAATGTTGTATCAGAATTGTCTTCCTCGATGTTTCATTAAAATTTCTAGTCTGCATCGTAACTTTACTTCTCTGAATACATATCTTTCTTTCATCTCTCTAGTCAACGTGTTCAGATAGGGTAAAATTATCATAACGCCGCTGTTATCAAGATTCTTGTCCATCTTTAAATTCTAATTTTACTTCTTAACCACGATCGGGAAAGTCTAATATCATCGAGGCTATCATGATTTGATCCTGATTTGATGTTCAAGGTCGGATGTCATCGATTCTAAAGGCGGCTTCCCACAAAGCGGTCCCCTTTGCCCATTCGTCCGAATGTCTCGCCTCTCTCTTTTCCTTCTTCCCTCTTTCTTCATCTCGCTCTTTCTTTCTGAGAATCTCGTTCAAGAGGAGATCGGCGCCCGAAGCAGCGTCTACCGTTAGCACGTGTGTCTCGTTATGCCGCGATTCTACGTGCAAATACGACGAGAGCAACTTTCAGCAAGCTTCCGTCCTGCGACGGAGCACGTAGCCCTTTGTCGTGGTCCAGTTTCTCGTGTCTTCCTGCATAATAATGTTTTAGCCCTACTCGAACAGCAAACTTTCGGAAACTGTCAAAATTTCGATGTTGCATATATACATAACTCTCACACAACACCTAAATATTACTTTAGACATTACGTAAATTCAATGAATTGTATATGTGTATCTTGAATATATCTTTCGAAATGAGTTATATGCTAATTTAATGAAATATTTTATCGGTTTTTACCATGATGAAATTTCGATTATATATTATATTATTGTTTTCTTTGTATAAAGCCCAATCTATTCCGATTATGCAATACAATTTAGGCATTTTTATGAATCGCCATTAAGCGATATTACTTGAGAGAACACGTGCGTCAAGGGAAATGATTCGTTGATGAGCCTCGAGAGCGAGTCGTTTTATTCACACCTGATGCAGGTGAAAGTATCATCGTCGATCGCGTTTCGCCGATAACGTTCGCACGCTTGAAAATTTTAGCCATTCCGAATGCATCAAATTCGGCAATATCGATTTAATGAGTTGATAAACGGACGCAGAGATGAAACATTTTTTTGCCTTTCTATGCCTTTCTTTTGTCTTCGTGTAATTCAAGTCAAAAAATTTGTTTATATTGTTTTGAATAGGTTTTTAAATAAATGCAGAAACACAAATATTTCGTGCATAAAATCAACTTTCGTTGAATGTATAAATTCAATTGAATTTCAAATTTTTCATACATACTGAAATATATATTTGATATATATTCAAAGAAAACTTCAAACTGATTTTAGTTTATGAAATTTTTAAATTGAAAATTATACACTGCTATTTGAAAAGGTATATTTTAAAATATGTTATAATTATTCTGTATTTTCATATTTTTTGCCAGAATGAAATAGATATTAACTTATTAAAATCATTTTTTGCTTGAATCTCAAGTTACTATTATTGCTTTTTAACGCAATTTTGATGGTGAATAAATTTATTAATTTACGGACTTGTGTTTTTAAAACTGCTCTGAAATTAATTTATTAATAAATATTATAATCGAATGGAGAGATTTATATTCCACATGGCACAAAACGCGATCTAATCAGTTTTGCAGGACGCTGTGTTTCACAGGATATCCTACTTTCCCTCAGAGTGAGTGCATTACTAGATTACGATAAGTCTTTGATGTCTCTGAGCTATAGATATATAGCTGCTTATTAAATCATTAGTATGCGAACGGATGTCAAATTGCTACACGCGTGATGTCACCGTCTTGTTTGTCTGTCGTTCGCGTGAAGAATATCTAAACTGTCGCTTTATATATGCGACTATATGTATACTGTATGTCATGTACAAGCAATATCGTGTATTTCCTTTGTATCGTAAAGTATGAGAAATTTAGATAAACGATCTCTCTTATCCATCTTTCTCTTCCTCTGCCAATTGAAGTCGCAAGTTCTGTCTGTGTGTACGCGAATGTATAATTTTCGCGGTTAGTGACAGTGACCCAACCGCTACGGCCATTCGCGTCTGGCCCCGCTTCAAAGACTTTCTCGACGTGGTCGTTAACAGGTACGATCGAATTCTCGTCGATCGATGAACATCGAGGCATCTAGCCCCTGGGAGTTGTCCTCGATCTTACAGAAACATACGATTCGTTCGAATCATTACTTTTTAGCATGTAAAGATAATACTGTATTATTTGTTCCATTTATGTTGTATTTAATGTACAATTCTAATTTAAAACAAAAATTGAAGATTGGAATACGTTATATGTATGTAATCCGCAAGGCTTTCGGAAAATTTGTATACACCTCTAAAATATGCAGCTACAAATTACGCAAAAATCGATACTGAATTTCCGAGGCTGTCAAGCAGTCGTGTCTCCTTAATCAGATTTCGTTCACCGATAAATTCGTTATCAGCTAAAGTTCTCTCTCTCTCTCTCTCTCTTTCTCTCAAGAGACATTCACGATATCGAGAATTCGACGAGGATTCTGTACCTACGCATTCGGTCGTGGGAACGCAATTTTGACGATTCCGTCGGTCGATTGAGGCAGGTCACGACCTGTCGGAAATTGCTCCCGGCAACCTTTTGCGAGTGTTAGAGCGAGAATCTTTGGGGAAAGCAGTTAACAGCGCGATCTTTATGACTTACTTTACAAGACATCGAGATCGCTTCTCCACGGAGTCGTAAAGGACATATTTGTCCTTGCTCATATAGTTTGCAAATAGCCGAGCAAAGTACGGTCGATTTGCCGGAAAATGTAGTCACGTCGAGTTCTGCCTGGTTTTACATTTCGTTAAAGTACCATAAACTGTACTCGCCATAGTTACTCGTGTATTCATGACAGTCTTACGTATCAGACAATATAAATTATTTAATAAATTAAATTATTTAATTCGGCGATGTTCATGTCTGTCATTCAATAAATTTTTCTTCAGAGACTTTCGTATGCGTTGAATTTGGTAATTTGATAGCAATTATTTGATCAAATTCAATTATTAGAATATTAGATATAAATATATAAATGCTGATGTAGAGCTGCTACGTGTAAAATTGTATACATATATAATTACATTATATATATGTATATAACGCGTTTTCGTATATAATCTGACAGCACATAGAATAAGAGAAGTTATGAAAAGAATATGAGAACTTGGCAGGGTCAATAGTGCTTTTTGGCACACGGCACCAATAGATGATTTATGCTGATGTGCAAAATGCTTGAAAAGACTCTCAATTAAAAACATCGTAAATATCTACGTCAAATATTTATTTGAATATTTCCACATTTATACAAGGATTATTTCACGTAAGGATTATATTACAAATATGGCAAGGATACATATAAAAATTTCTCATATATTGATTTATTATTATTGAAAACAATCGACTTGACTGACTTTAATATTAATTTCGGTCGTGTACTGTGCACATATATTATAATATTAAACAGAAAACAGGCTATTTGTGAGAGTATCGTAGAAACTAATATTTTATTCCATTATTATCACGTTTAGCCGTAGGATATCGCGAGTTTTATTCTGCACTGTCGAACAGATATTATTTTGCATGCGCGTATTTACACGGCTGTAATTAACGTCCAGCCCATCATCCTAGCCATTGATCGTGTCGGCCAACTACACTCTGGATACCCAATTAGACGAATTAATCACATTTCTGCAATCGCGTAGCCGCGTTATAGTTTTTAAACGATGAGAAATATGTTACCTCTCGTTTACGAACACAAATGCACGTTCGTGTTTACTTCGCTCCATGGATAAGCAAAAAGCTCCTCGAGGAGCTTTTTGCTTATCCATATAAATAACGATACACGTTTTTAATGCCAACTACGTAAGATTTATTTATCTCTCGAAATAAAAGTGTTACAGTTCTTTCCACGGTACGCTCTTTTTCTCCATAAATCGATCTCTGCATTCTGTTTGTTAAATCGGCAGTATCGAAAAATCAATTTAATAAACGTAATATACGTACAGTACTATGCAATAAACGCAATATGTTCTTAATTTGTCAGAAATAGAAATCGGTAAAAAATATAAAATAAATATTGCAAAATGGTAAAAATTGTAGAACTTCTGTGTAGATTATTTTTTTATTATATAATAATAATTTCCATATAAAGTTAGCGAAACGCTAACACTGATTAATATTATATCCCTATATCTGAGTCAAAGCTGCCGTTGAACAGGACAGAAAGCCACATGATATGATTATCCGGCGGTTAATTCAATTTGCTTCTCGCTGTTTCAGATGATATCGAAGAGATTGACCGAGCTATCCAGGTGGCTACTGTTGGCGGGGCTTTTGTGTTGCTCGTCCTGTCAGAACGTACCAACCTCCCTTGAGAATAAACCCGGTAAGTTTCGACTGCTCACTGTCCTAAACATGACGTTACCACTACGTGTCCTGCAGAATATTTTCCATCGAACGAATGAAGACACGAGAAGAGAGCGAGTCTGCCCGCGTTTTACTATTCTAAGATCTCTCTCGTTGCACTGTCATTATTTTTGTACGGCCTTGTGAAACGTTTATTCGTACGAATTCGACCCCGATAAAAAATTTACCGCTCTGTTCCAAATCAAATTTTAATGTAGAAAACGACACATCACATTACCTAACATATACTACGATATGATATTTCGATAAAATGTATTGAGGTTTTAAACGCTCGATAAGAAACATGAAATAATTTGGTTTGTCATAAAGAATGATGCGAGCAAGACGCATAAGCAATATAATTGTCGCAGGATGGCACTAATTTATTAAAATACATATATTAGACAAACAATCTGTAATTATCAGAAAAAAATTTATAAGGTAACTATATAATGTTAAAAACAGTAACATATATTTAATAAGCATAACACTATTCCATTTTGTACGAAGAAAAAAAAACAATTTTACTGAAATATGTGAAAATTCAGGTACAGATTTAGAAATAATTTTGTTGAACTATGAAAATAATTATGTAGGTTGCTCAAGCTGATTGCTAGAAAATTAAAATTTTTTCAAGCTTTGCTCATTATGCTTAGTTTTCTAATTATTTTGACGTTTAATATAATATAAATGACGTAAAATTATTTTTAGATCTGTGTCTAGCTAAATTTTAAATATTTCAGAAAAATTGTTCTTTTCGCGTGTATATATCTACTCAATTATTCTTATTAATTGTTTATATATGAAGACGTGATCGTCGCATCTTTCTTTTAGATTCGAGTTCACTATTCTATTGCATGACAAATCTTATCTTCTGAATTGCATTTGCGAAAACCGCTCTGCGGGTACTTCGATCGTCATATTGCGGACATGGAAGCTGCGGGAAAAAGGAGCTGGCACATTGAAGAACGCGACTTCGTGTCGCGACACGACGTCGCGACGCTGCTATTGCTCTCAAGTATCCAACATCCCGGTGGAATTCGATTTCTTACTTTTTGGACTGAAAATTAGATTTTTCAGAGCGATGAATAGAGGGTAGTAACTCGGAAAGAAGTTAATTAAAGATACACTCATTATGTCCGTGTTAATCGACCAGTTTGCGTTCTTCGTAAAAAGAATAACACAGATTTAGACAGATTCGTTAGAAAATATCTGACTGCGAAAAAATATTCGCTTAAATCGTATATAGCATAGACATTTTTACTTTTCTCCAATTTTTCTCCAAGTTCTTTACGTCTGCGCGACAGTGACCGTTCCTGTTCCGTTTTTATCCGTTCTTGACGCAATGCGGAAAAATGAAGAAATAAAGGAACAAAGGAAAAAATACAAAATAAGACGGAAATATCATAAATATAATATTATGTAAGTTATTTGTCGTAAAACTTGATTAGTGAATTTCCATGTGAGCGGAGATGAAGGAAAAATCCTATGATTAATGAAATAAGACATATCGATTCGGCACATCTGTCCACTTTTGCTTCGCGGAACACAAGCTGCCAAACATTACTATTAATCTTAGCATAAATCTTGATCAAAATTAGTTGCACGTCATGCGTACGTGCGTTTGCATATGCGTGTGCGTCTCCACGTACATATCAGTGGGACGGGTCAGTGGGTCATACCTACTCGGTATTAAAAGACACGTACGCGTACGGTTGGATGTCTTCGATTAATTCATATATTTACGTTATATGCAAACATACGTATTTACATATTGATAATTGAATTATTCTGATTAATATTTGATTAATGATGTTTGTACAGAAAAAAGGAATAAGGAAAATGTTATTCATCAGTAACCTATTAACGTAATAAATCCGTTAATATTTTACAATGAATGGTGCAGGAAAATAATTCATACCTATATTCTCTCTCTCTCTCTGAAATAAAATTTATTTAAATATAATAAATTAACTTAAATGTCATTTTATATAAGTTGCAACTTACTTAAATTTATTTTTATCAATAAGAAAGCGCGCGCCTGTGTGTGTGTGTGTGTGTGTGTGTGCATAATTCTAGACCTTTACAAGAGTCTTCTGTAAAGTGAACTTAAACTAACTTTTTTTATTTGCATAATAGTGCGGAAATAATTGAAATACCAAGGCTCGCAGGAAACGCTACGTCCAATTGTGATCGTTGAAAGTTTTCGTACATAACGTCCGCGTCGGTGAATTGCAATTTTTAATTCGCGTTATGTCAGGATAACGCGTTGGGAAACGACGTTCTAGGCGGATTTCTCGCCTCGCTGTCCCCTCGCCGTGCGTTGTTCTACTTTTAAACAACAACGTCTGACACAAAAGTACGAGAAAATAAACGCGGTGCAGTGCGCGTTTTTATCACGCGCGTTCACAATAGCCAACCAACTTTGCATTTAACGTTCCTCTTAACCTTTGCACTTCTCCGCCGAATGCGGCTGCGAACTCGTCGACCCAACATCCACCTTCGTACATCGCGAAACCTGCTGACCCGTGAGAAAAATCGGCGAAGAATATGATTAATTCCTTGACTGCTTTTCGCAGCATGAATATATACAGCGTTCGTATATAATCAACATCTCGTCGTTTCTCTATACGTGATATTTTTCACTTGAACTAAATATTTTTCCGATTTTTTGAAAAATTAAACCATGAAAGCGCAACGAACAAATAGAATTGATAACGAGATAGAAAATCGCGCAAATATACACGAATATCATGTTGATTATCAGTTGAAAAATTTAAACGATTAATAACTGTACGTTGATAAAAAAAACTGTATACAATTTACTACATTTAACTTTTATAAAAGGGAGGAGGGAATGATATTCCAGTTCCTAGTTAGAGAGTTTCTCTCATCAATGTAAACGCAGCGAAATGATTTACTTTTAATTTTCCAAATATATTCATCATTTTTGCTAAAAGCTTCAATATAATACAATACCGCAATCGAAAGTGCATCGTCCGAAGGTATTACGGCGAATATAAATTTGCGCGAAATGGGAGAAGGGTAACGTATGCTCAAATATGCGGAATATATCGGCGAGACGGGGAAATTAAAAGAGAGAAGATATGACTGCACATTTTATACGCTCGATTTCATTCGGCATTGTACCATTTCCCACCAACAAAAGCGGCACGGGAATGCGGGAATATGTGTCACATAAGCGTAATATGTACAAACGAGCGGGAAAATAATCCCACGCGCCACGGCGACATAACGCGCGCGCACACAGGCAAAAATATAATAACGCTTTCGGTGGCTTTATGCATTTGCATTGCAACTATGTTATGCTTCTCACGCTTTGTTCGGGTTACGGAGAGATTTTACCTTCTTTTTTTTTTTTTTTTTATT